>NC_135619.1:29733710-30035806 GCF_053574225.1 Canis aureus
AAAAAAAAAAAAAAGTTTAAAACTTCAGCAGCACTAAAAAATTAAGCCTTTAAAATTTTAGGTACAATGACTTTGGAAGATTGAAAGCTATTTTGTTAATGTAGCAGAGACTCAAAAGTCTAATACCACAGATTAGTTCAACAGTACTACTTTAGGACTGTTCACTTAAAATGAGAATTAAGCGTCAAAGCACAAATTCAACAAACCATAAACCATCAAGATGAAACTCTTTCTACCAATTAAAACTGTCAAAGGAGTATAAGATGAAAATCCATATGTCATATTGAGATAACCGATCCAATTACTTATAAGAAAATTCTTTAAAATTTTAATCTTACTTACCTGTTGTCAAGTATCTTTTCACAATTATTTCATTTTGTTGTTGATCTCGTCCACCTATTATTAGATAGTTCTCTGAGCTAATGAACCACAGAAATTTCTCAAACCTACCAAATTCAAAGAAAAAAAGTTAATATTCTTTTCCTTTATAGTCACCTGAATTCACATCCTTTTGCAAACAAATAAACCCAGTGAAGCTATTCTACCTGCATGTATTAAGACAAACTGATGGTTTAATTTCTTAAAGCATCAAATTGAATTTTACTGAACTCTTGTAATACAAATTGCCCTAGGATATTCTTTAGAAGTAACTAAATTCAATGATTAAGAAAAGTATGTTCTCTCCTTATCTCACGCTCATACAGATCCTTCTTAAATTCAAGGATAATACAACAATGAATTACACAAAGCAAAAGCATAAAATGTCATATGGTCCCTAAGTTTAGCTTTCTTTCAGCAGGGTACTGGCTACGTTTTGGGGCTATTGATAAGAAAGAAGTTTCCCCATTTTGTTTTCAATTGAATGTTTACATATATGATATTCTTTACACTTTTTTTTTATAGAGCAAAAATTACCTTTGGAAGTATAAAGTTACAACTTTTCTCAAGGACAAAGTAATTTGGGTTTTCATGAGTAATATGTACCATCATGATAAAAACTAAAGAGTGTATATTACTATGACATTTAGAAAAAGACATAAAATAGAGATGAACAGAAATATTTCCTATATTACACATGACTATCAAGATAATATTTATGAAATATACAATTTAAAAACTTCTGGTTAAAAATGACAAATCAAGCATAGGCATTAAACTAAACTCTTTGATATCTCCCAAAATTATTCCTGTTTCCTAATCTGATTTTTTATTAATACATATACATGGTTCAGAAATTTTTAAAATTATGTAAAGGTATAGTCAGAGATCCTGAATCCCCTTTCACTTCCCATTACCACTACTAAACAGGAATCCATTGTTCTCAGCTTTCTGTGTATTCCTCTCTGAAGTTTCTTTACATATACAAAAGCTAAAATAAAATGCCTATCCTAAACCTTTTCTTTTAGACACAACACACACTATTCTGAAAATTGCTTTGTTTTTACTTAAAAATGTCTTCTTGGGGCACCTGGTTGGCTCAGTTGGTGGAGCATGTGACTCTTGATCTCAGGGTTGTGGGTTCGAACCTTACTTTGGGTGTAGAGATAACTTAAAAATACAATCTTAAAAAAAAGTCTTCAATACTGAATGGATGTACTATACTTATTTAACAATTTCCTATTGATGGTAAAGAGGTTTCTAAAATGACACAAAGCCACAAGGACAGAAAATGAGAAACATACGGATGTCTTTTGTAATCATCCTAGTAAAGGAGCATATAAATAACAGGAAAAAAAAATCAAAAGGCAAAAAGGCAAAAAAGAGTAAAGAACAAATACGACAAATAGAAAGCAAATAGTAAAATGGATAGATTTAAACCCAAATATATCAGAAATCGTGTTAAATGTAAATGTAGTCGATTCTCCATGTAAAATGCAGGGTGTCAGACTGGAAAATGATATACATACTCCTTTAAAATATAAGAATATAAAAAGATTGAAATACAATGATGGAAAAGATACATTATGCAAACACTAACCAAAAGAAAGTTGATTTACTTTTTAATACTTCACATAGAAGGGAAAAAGAAATTACAAGCTAAAAGAACATATGATTCCAGTTAATAAAAAGGCTCAATTCAACAGAAAGATAACAGGTCTATATTTTTATCACCTCATAAATAAGACAAAAATTAGTGGAAGTAAATGAGAAACAAATGCACAACTATGTGATTCTTTTTTTTTTTTTTTTTTACAACTATGTGATTCTTAACACAACTCTCAGTAATTGAGAAAATAATCATATAAAAAAATTAAAGATGCCAAAGATTTGAACATGATTAACAGATCTGACCTAATTGATATTTAGAGAAATGCACTCAATGACTATAGAACAGCACTCTCTTCAACATATGAAATATTTGTAAATAAAGTGGACCACAAATATGCTGGACCATAATGGAAGTTTCAATAACAAATGTTAAAAGGTTAACTCAGAATGTCATCTCTGAACATTATGTAAATTAAGTTAGAAATCAATGACAAAAATGGAACCAGAAAAGCTCCGTAGGTTTGGAAATTAATAAACACAATTCTAAATAACACACAGGTGAAGAAATCACATGAAAGATAATGAAATTACAACATAATAAAACTTTTTATTTTTATTTTTTAAGGATTTTTATTTATTTATTCAGGAGAGTCACAGAAAAAGAGGCAGAGACATAGGCAGAGGGAGAACAGGCTCCCTGCAAGGAACCTGATGTGGGTCTTCATCCCAGACCCTGGAATTACACCCTGAGCTGAAGGTAGATGTTCAACCACTGAGCCACCCAGGTGTCCCACAAAACTTTTTAGATATAGTTAAAGCCAGGCTTAGAAGGAAATTTACTCCCTGAAATACATATTAGAAAAGAAAAGAGGCTGGGAGAAAAAAAAATCAATGCACTAAGTTTCCACCTTAAGAAATCAGAAAGGGAAATGCAAATGAATTTCGGTGAAAAGTAGAAAAAGGAAAATAAAATAGAGAGCACATACATAACATAGGAGATCAACAGTCAAAACTGGTTCTTGAAAGATTAACACAAGTGAAAATCCTCTGGTCAGACTCATCAAGAAAAAGAGATGGCACAATGACAACTATCATAAATGAAAGGGGAGGGGAGCCTGGGTGGCTCAATGGTTGAGTCTTTGGCTCAAGCTGTGATCTCAGGGTCCTGGGATTGAGTCCCGCATGGGGCTCACTGTGGGGAGCCTGCTTCTCCCTCTGCCTATGTTTCTGCCTCTCTCTCTCTCTCGTGTCTCTCATGAATAAATAAAATCTTTAAAATAAATAAATACATACATACATAAATGAAAAGGGAGGGGATATTAAAGATGTTACGGGTGTTAAAAAGTTAAGAGGAATATTAAAACTTTATGCCAGTATTCCAAACTTTAGAAATAGACAAAGTCTTAGGAAATACTATCAACCAAAATTAGACAATCTGAGTTGTCCTTGTATCTACTAAAGAATTTGAATGTATAGTGAAAAAGTTGCCCATAAAGAAAACTTCAAGACTAGTTAGCTTCAGAGGTGGAATTTTGTCAAATACCCACGAACAACTGATAAAGGAACACTTCCCAATCTGTTTTATTGAGACCAGTACCTATGAAGAACATTATGAGGAATGAAAATCCTACTCCTCAACAGAAATGTGAGGAAAAGAAAGAAAGGAAAAAGAAAGAAGAAAAATGCAAGAACATTTTAAGAAATAGAAAAATCAATGGACAAGTGAAGGAAGTCAAGAAGCTGAAATCTAGGCTGACAAAGGAAAAAGCCAAGAAACAAATCAATCTCCACTGTGTAACCCATAAAAAGCTTAAAATAGCAGCACAACATGCTGCTAGAAATAGTTTAAGATGGGGTTAAAAACAGAAGAACTGGTCGAAAATCAGATCAAGAAGCAGTTACCTCCCTAGATCTCTTTAGTTCTGAACATAGTAGTAAGCTGCTCCCTCTTCCACATCCTAACAGAAGGCCAGAAGTTAAGGGAAAAGTAGCAGTTATAAGTAGAGGTAACATGTAAAATAAGGCAATTAAAGTACATGTATGAATTACTGGATACTAAGCCTCCCCAGTCTATTATTCTCACTGGGCTTCCAAAATTATAGCCAGGTCTTCACTTTCCAAGCAGGGGGAAAAAAATGTTTCCTGAAGAACGAGACCAGCTGAAGAGTCAAAAAGCTAAAGACATTAATAGTTCCATATAAAATGGCCCATGTACATCATTTTATAAGCCCAACTACCCACAGAGAACTTCCAATAATCATTTTATACTCTACAATAAAACGTAGAACAGACAATTCAGGATTATCAGACATTAATAAAAGTCTTTTACAAAAACTGAAGACAGGGATCCCTAGGTGGCGCAGCGGTTTAGCGCCTGCCTTTGGCCCAGGGTGCAATCCTGGAGAGCCGGGATCGAATCCCACATCGGGCTCCCGGTGCATGGAGCCTGCTTCTCCCTCCGCCTATGTCTCTGCCTCTCTCTCTCTCCCTGTGTGACTATCATAAATAAATAAAAATTAAACAAAAACAAAAACTGAAGACAAACTCAACAAATAAAACAAAACAGAATCAAAACCCAAAAACCTTAGAGAAGACCTACGAGAAAAGAATACTTTTAAATAAAATTAATACATCAAAACTATTCTTAGTATAAAGAAAGTGGAACAGGAAATTAATAAAAAACCAAAAATAGATGAAAATTAAAAACATGATAGCAAGGAATAAAACATGTAAAAATTCAGGGGAAGAACTGCAAGATAAAGAAATCTCTCAGGATATAGAACATAAAGAGCTGAAAAACAGAAAATGCAAGAAAACTGGAGGACCATTCAACGGGTCTCATATTTAATAAATAAGACTTCCAAAAGAAAAAGAAAAAAAGAAAACCAAAAAGAAAAACACAATCCACAGAGAGCTAAGAAATATTTATAAGAAAATTTCTCAGAACTACAGGTTTCCAAATTAAAAAGACTCACAGAATATCCAGCATAATAGATTAAACCATCCTCACAGATCTACAGGTTTAGAGAAAGGCAGAAACAAATTTTCAATAAAATAAAAACTATCAAAATGACATCAGACTTTTGGAGATCAAATCTGAAAGTTAATACAATGAACAATGACTTTCAAAGTCTGAAGAAAAGATTTTTAAACTAGAATTCTATACCCAGCCAGCCAATTAGGCATAAGGGAAAAAATGTAAAAATACATATAAAAATAATTTTTTATATATTGAGGACCTCAAAAACTTTACATCTTATATACACCTTCTCATGCAGCCTCTAGAGCAGAGAAAGGAAAAGGAAGTATGAGATCCAGGGACAGAGAATCCAACACAGAGAGGGTAAAAAGAACTTCTGGGATAAGAATAAAAGGAGATCTTAAGATGTTAAGAGTAACTGATCTAGAACAAAGTAGGTCAAAAAGCTCAGGAGAGACTTCTGCAAGATGAAACTGATTGAATTCCAATGTGTCTGAACGCACTTGGAAGAGGAGGGTAAATGAAATGACAATTATCACCTTTAGGGAAGACAAAAAGCTAAGCAGGGAAGGAAAAGAAACTAATTAAAATATTAATATAATATTAATGCTGAATATCAACTGTGACAAATTATGCTATACTTTTGTTGAGAGGCTAAGTGGTATATATGTGTGTAATGGAGCACAAGTGGAAAGAATAAAATCTTCACCTTGCACAGTGGGAAGTCATTAATAGATTATAAAATAAAAAAATTAAGCAGCAGCAATATAAACATATTAGTAAGAGAAAGGGAGGTATATACCAAAAGTAATTAGCTAAAAGAGCTAAAAAATAGTTTCTATGGAGAGAAGGCAATAAGAGTAGGGCTAAAATATTTAAGGGCTACTGGTGTTTGTAACAAGCTTTATAGAAGTGTGGATTTTCTAAACAATGTACATGTATAATTTTAATAAAAACAAAAAACTATTTCTAGGGGCTCCTGCGTGGCTCAGTCTGTTAAGCAACTGCCTTCAGCTCAGGTCATGATCCTGGGGTCCTGGCATTGACTGCATGGAGCTCCCTGCTCATCAGGGAGTCTCTGCCTCTCCCCCAGCTCATGCTGTCTCTCACGCTCTCTCTCTCAAATAAGTAAATAAAATCTTTAAAAACTATTTTTAAAAGGTATAACACTTACCAATACACTTTTCTTGCTTTCTGAATAGAGGTAACTGTTTGGACTTCTTTTAAGGTTTGCTTTGTTTTCTTTTCTGCTGATTTAAATGCCTATTCATAAGAAGAAAAGTTTTTAAATAATTTGTTAAGATCATATTTAAATAACATGAAGGGCCACATGGGTGGTTCAGTTGGTTAAGCATCTGACTCTCAATTTCAGCTCAGGTCATGATCTCAGGGGTCGTGAGATGAAGCCCCACATTGGGCTCGACGCTGAGCATGGAGCTTGCTTAATATTCTTTCTCCCTTTCTCTCTGCCCCACCTTCCCCCAACCCCGTGGGCACAGGAGTGTACACGTTCTCTCTAAAAAAGTAAAATATAAAGTAACAAGTAAATGGTAGGGCAAGAAATCATTTTTTAAATGTCACAAAATTGCACCAATTACACACATACTCCATACCCACATGAAATTAATGAAGAAAAGATTTTTGCCTTAAATATTAAAATAATTTAAGTCAAAGATTTACCACATAAAATATTTTCTTAAGACCTACAAATTACAGAAAGTATCATCTGTTTACCAGATACTGAGTATCTATCACATAATAGGTTCTGGACTAGATGCTGGGACACACAAGTGAACAAGACAAAGTTCTCACCCCCACTCCACCAAGGGGTCTAGGAGAAGATATAAATATAAAATATATTAATTCAAATAAATGTATGTTAAGTGTATCTATGGATGCTGTGAGAGTATACAAAGATAACCTAATTTATAACTTTATGGTCAAAGAAGGTATTTCTGAGGAAATGACATTTAGGCTGAAGTCAGAAGGGTAATGGAATTATCAAGACAAAAACAGGAAGAAGAGCCCTATAAGCAAAAAGAAAAGGACACCTTGATCAGAAAGTAGTGATCACAACAAGGAAAAATGTCAAGAAACGAGGATGGAGAGGCAGACAGAGGCCCAAGTCATAAAGGTCACTTATTTAACAGATATTATATGTTACTATGTCCCAGGAAATAATTCTAGGGGCTGGGACAAAGCAATAAACAAAACAAAGATCCTACTTTCATACAATCTACATTCTAGAGAGAAGACAGAAAAACATGTTGGAAAGGGTATTTTTTAAGAAGAAAAATAAAGCAAAGAGAGTGCCTGAGGGTAGTACTATTTTCGGTAAGAGTGGTCAAGAAAGGCTTCTCTTGTAAAGTCTTATTTTAGTAGATAGGCCAATGAATGGAGGGATCAAACCATGGAAATTTTGAGGGAAGAACAATCTCAGTAGAAAGAGCAGCAAAAGCACAAATGCCCTGAGGAGGCACCACAGGTCCCTGTTGCTGGAACAGCTAAGATCGCAGTGTAGCTGGAAAGAGTATAGCAAGAGGAATGCAGGTGATTAGATGGGAGGGGAGTGGATCATGTAGGACCTTATAGGGCAAGAGAAGGGCTTTGAACTCACTCTCTCTTTTTTTAAGATTTATTTGTGAGAGATGGCAGGTGGGGGTGGGGAGCAGAAGGAGAGGGAGAGAAACCCAAGCAGACTCTGTGCTGAGCGTGGAGCTCTCAACACAGGGCTCGATCTCATGACCCTGAGATCATGACCTGAGCCAAAACCAAGAGTCAGATGCTTGAGTAAGATGGGAAGCAACTGGATTTTGAACAGAAAGAAATAACCTCATTTTTTATTTAAAAGGATCATTAAGGCTGCTGCATGAAGAACAGACTGCAGGGGGAAAAGGGTAGAAGGAGAGAGACCCAGGAAGAAGCCACTGTTACAATCCATGTAAACAGAGATGATGGGGGCCTCAACTAATGAGTAGTGGCCAGATTCTGGTTATACTCTATAGGAAAGCTATGATATGCTGATGATGGACTGGAAATGGTTTAAGAGGGTAGAGTCTAGGATGAGCCCAACATTTTTAACCCAAGCAAAGGGAAAAAGGAAGGTGCTATTTACTGAGACAGGCAAGATTGGGAAGGAGGTTTGGGGAAGAAAATAAATACTGGCACACATATATTTAAAGCAAAATTAAATTTGAAAGATATATCTGAATTAGAAAACCTCACTTAAACAGAAGAAATAATTAAGGCCATTAAGTGAAAGCAAAGAAAAACAATTCACATTCACTCTAAGAAATATTAAGTACCTTTTCAGCAGCTTCAACAGTCTTTTGTGTTTTCTTAGCAGCATACCTCTTGTGATCATAGTATCTAAAAAAATATGTTTCTCTTAATTTTAAGTAAAATCTTTATTCTTTAGCTTTCTTATGTTATTTCTAATTTTAGATTCTCAAATCATATGGAACAAATTTTGTGCATGATGCAATTTTATGTTCTCTATGAAAACAAAGTTGTATAATGTACTACAAAAAGATTTAAAAGGTGTTTTCACCCAAAAGCACATATATATGTAATATGTATATATTACACCCAAACACACAAATATTATCTTTAATATTTTAATTGGTTTATTGCAGGTAATATTTTACCTACAATTCATACTTAAATTTAACACTTACTTTTTGGCATTGGCATATGCTGACAAGCTGAGATCAACATCAACAAGTAATGGCCTATTTTTCTGAGGCTTCTGCAGCTGTTTATTCTTTTGCTTTTTCTTTTTTCCTTTTGGTAGTTCGGTTTCATTTTTCTCAACACTGATGTCACCATCAACATCGTCATCTTCCTCCTCTGATAACAAGTATGGATTTCTATTAAAAATATTCAATAGTATTTCACTAATGTCAATGACATCACATTTTTTCAATTTTTTCCTCAGTGACATCATAGATTGTTTACTGTATTTAAATAGGTGCATTATTATGGGGCACCTGGGTGGCACAGTTAAGTGTCCAACTCTTGTTTCTGGTTCAGGTCATGATCTTAGGGTCATGAGATCGAGGCCCATGTTGGGGTCCACACTCAGCATGGAGCCTGCTTGGGATCTTCTCTCTTTCTCCCACTCTGCCCCCACCTGCCCCATGTGCACTCATGCCAGTGCTTGCACTCTCTCTCTAAATAAATAAAATCTTAAAGAAATTAAATCAACAGTTGCATTATTTAATGTAAATTATTTTTTCCTGTATCTGGAGGATAAATTTCCAAATAAAAAAGAAAAAGTTTTAAATGAATACAGTTGACAATTAAATAACAAAATAAAAACAAACATAAATTGCTTAACTAAGAATCAAACTTACCTTAGTAGCATTGTAACATGATTTGTTTGCAGTTTTAATTCTTTAATTGCATTTGCAACAGGGTCTCCTTGAGCCTGGGCTTCTTTCACAATTAATCCGATTTCTGTCCAATCTATCTGGTTGGCTAAAGCACTTCGAACAACCTGAATGGCTCTGTCAACTATCTGTAGGTTCATTTCTATGAGCTCTCCTTTAAGTTTGTCTATTTCCTTAAGAAATAAACAAAAATGTTTACTATAATGCCAGTTAAAGTTACCATTTTTTTAGTCTTTATTTTAATTCCACTTAGTTAACACGTAGTGTTATATTTAAAGTTACCATTTCTGAAATTTGAAAATGCTAAACATAATACCTGAGCCTGTTGAAGAGCTTCTAATCGGTTTTCATGATCCTTCCGGACATTATCTAATTTCTTCAATGCTTGTTTTTCCTTTTGTAGGCAAAACAGATTTTTTGAAAATTAGATTTCTCCTGCCTCTTGGAACTTTTCTCTCTTATGTCACTACCCCACTTCCACTTCAACCCTCTCAATGTTATCACCTCACTAGCTAAGGTTCCCATAGTCAGCCTCCCAGGTCTGTCCTACCCCAAAGTGTTTCATGCTCTCAAATTACCTCTCCCGACTACCTACCTCTCATTCCCTATACAGGAAGGTATTTTGATTACAGGTTACATCCTATGCAATATATGCCCCTAATGTCCTTGCATTATTCAAGCAGGCAGAATTCAAGACCTTGTCTTCCTATCACATAAAAGTGCTTTTGGGGAAATGCATTCTTAACATAAATTACCAAAATAGCTTTTTATTTTATTGCTGCTTTTAATTTTCTCAGCATCATTTCTACAGAATACTCTTTTTTCTAAATTAAACCCACAAAGGCTCATGGTAATTTACCTTCTATATAGCATTTTATCATATATCATTTATACCTTCAAGGTTATTGATTTGGAGCAAATTTTCTAACATTAGTAATAGCATCATCAATTAATGACTAAATGCTAGATGTAATATTTAAAAGATCTGAATTATAAGAATGATGACTATTAAAAGAACGCACAGTGATCACTAAAATAATTCATAGATATTCTGATGCACATAAAAACATGCAATTCAATGTTCCCACTAAATATCTGTTTACTAGTTCATGTGCTGCCACCATGTGGCAGTCACACTATTTAATTCATCCAACCCATCTGCTTTGAAATTGTGCTGTTAATTTTTTACAACACGGGGCAGGGATTCACATAATTTCAAATTCTTTCACACATATTTTAAAACTTAATTAATATTTTTTGAAAAATCAAATCCCCTTCAAATTAATAGTGACTGTGGCTAATTTCTGAAAGTGTTCTACAGCAGTGCTCCAAAAGCATGGTCATATGTGCTGGGGAAACAGTGCATACTCAACTCTCCTGTGGAGGTGGAAAGCCCACTTGAAAAGAAGAAGCAGTTTAATTATAAACAAATATGATTATTTGTACAGAGAGAACATTTCCCTCTCTGTTGGCCTATTTAAAAATCTCCTTGGAACAATATTCCCTTAACAGCAAAGTCTCAGAAACTTTGGGTTCCTGTAATAGCACAAACACTAGGGAAAAGTACCAGGCCTTATCTTCCCACTGTATTTTCCATTTTAGAGAGTATCTAACATACTGATGGAACAAATGAGGGAATCCTTTTGAACAATGAGACCTCTCCTGGACCTTTATCAATAAACCAAGGGATAATGGCATTCCCATACTAATTCTGAAAGGCTGCCCATCCCTATAATGAAAGCATCATCTACACAGCAAACCACACTAAGGCTAGTTGTTTTAATATAAATGCTTTTAGCAATACCATACCTGTTGTAAAGCTTTTAAATCTATTTTCTGACCTTCTATCTTGGAATAAAATTCATCCACAGCCTTATTTTAAAAAAAGAAAAAAAAGAAAAAGATAGTAACTAGTTTAAAAAAACAACAACAAAAATGTGGTCTTTACTTCAACTTACACACACAGAATTTTAGAGTCCATTTTGTTTTATAATACTACTCAAAGAACTTGAACAGATTCTTAGTAAATGTATTATATAGCTAAACAGCCAGAATCAAATTAAGTTCAAATCTTTGACTCTTCATCTTAAAATAAAATGCATTAATCTTTAATGCTCAGATTCACTGATTGTAAAACAAAAATATTTTCAAATTATCAATCAAAGCAAGTTAGTATTAATTTAATACCTCATACATGCTAACTGGTCAAAATGCAGAACTGGAAAACCCACCTTGTCAAATGATTCAAATTCTATATATGGACATTGTGAATGTTGAGAAAACAAGAAAGGATGAAATTCCTCATACCTGCAAAACATATTTATTATATCATTCAAGAACAATAAAAAACATCCAAAGCAAATTGACTCATGCCTACATGCTTACGTGAGTATGTCTTCAGTTGGTTTATCTACTTCCAAGCTTGGTTTTACTTCTCTTTTCTGAATGATGTATCCCTACAAAAATCCAATATTAAAACTCTTTCTTAAATCAATCAATCAATAAAATAAAACTCTTTCGCTTCATAGTTAACAGATTTACTCTCCATGACCGATACAAATCTTATTAATTTAACTTATAAAAGTATTCCAGGTTTAAATAATCTACTGCATTTGTTTATTGATTGTATCAATTCTCAAATGACACTTCTAGGCTAAGTATTATTAAAGAATACTGTTTTTTTCATATGGACAAGAAAAAATAAGGAATAAAGAAAATGAAAACTAGTGATTTAATAAAGTGGTGAGACTATACAGGTGCACTATGCTTTTTTCTTTCCATTTTTAGATGTTCTTCAACTTAAAAAAAACAAAAGCACTTTACTTCCAGCAGAAAAAGTCTTAGATTCACTTGGTAGGAAACTTTCACTCATTTAAAAAATGGGGCAGGTATATTTGCACTGAATTTAAGTAATCATAACTTTTTCTGAACTTCTGTTATAAATAAAGTTATACTTCGAACAGGGAAGAAAAAGAAAGTATGAGAAAGTAGGAAATTTTCACTCATTTAACAAATGGGGCAGGTATATTTGCACTGAATTTAAGTAATCATAACTTTTTCTGAACTTCTGTTATAAATAAAGTTATACTTCAAACAGGGAAGAAAAAGAAAGTATGAGATACAGAGGATGTTTACCTATTAGAGTGATATAAAAGAATGGGAAGAAATGAGAGAGAGCAAACCATGAGAGACTTAAACTTAACTATGGGAAAGAAACTGAAGGTTGCTGGAGGGGAGGTGTGTGTGGGGATGGGGTACCTAGGTGACAGGCTTTAAGGAGGGCATGTGATGTAATGAGCACTGGGTGTTATATGCAACTGATGAATCACTAAACTACCTCTGAAACTAATGATGTTCTATGTTGGCTAATTTAAATTTTTTTAAAAACTGAAAAAAAATTTAAAAATAGAGTGATGTAAATCACCAACTTTTAAAAAAGTGCTAGTAAATTAAAACGCGCTTCTCTATCTGAAAATCACCCTTTAAAAAAGTGCTAGTAAATTAAAATGTGCTTCTCCATCTAAAAATCACCCTAAGAGGATAGATTTTCAAATCCCTCAACTCTCCTGGTGTACCAATAATGATATGACTGGTACTTTCAAAAAAAGAAACAGAGGAAAAATTATAAACCCCACACCAATTAAAAAAATTAAATTACCTACAATATCACCGATGTTGAATTTCCAAATTACAACAAAAAACTTACATGTAGTAATCCTTAAATGAACTTCAAATTCTGAAAATTTAAATAAATAAAACCATAGCAATATACAATAAGTAAATGTGGTGCTACCTTTCCACTGAAGTTGGATGTTGTTTTCATATAGTCTTCTGCTTTCTGCAGACAGACAAGCACTTTTTCAATATCTAATAGAATAAAAATGGGAAAAAGGAGTGTCAATCAAGTGTCAACTACTATTAAACAACCATGTAGAAAACAGAAAAGTGCTGATGAAACGGTAAAAAATGTTCAAGAAAATTAGATATAGTTATATCAAGTTTATAATCAGTACACGTAAGTAAGAATATTTTTGGGGGGCGCCTGGGTGGCTTGGTGGTTGAGCATCTGCCTTTGGCTCAGGTCCTGATCCCAGGGTCCTGGGATCGAGTCCCACATCAGGTTCCCCACGGGGAGCCTGATTCTCCCTCTGCCTATGTCTCTGCCTTTCTCTCTGTGTCTCTCATGAATAAAAAAAAAAAAAAAAAAAGAATCTTTTTTGGCCAGCTTGTGATCTCAGTAACATTTTACTCTCATGTTATTTTTCTTCTCATGATCTTAAAGGTACTTTGTTCATACACTATATTCCCTTAATATATTTTAACTATTAAAGGGTTATATTCTCCATCATTACCATTCTTTTCCAGACTTTTCTGAATATTTTCACTTGCTTTTATTCCATAAGAATATCAGATTTGAAACAAAACACTACAATCGCAAAGACAATACCACCTGTTGGCATTTGATCAGGACTGCACTAAATTAGTATTTCAAATACTAAATCACTCACTACAACATTTAAGTTACATTTTTATTTTTATTTTTTAAGTTGTATTTTTAAACGTAAAAACATTTATAGCATAAAAATTACTCTCCCTAAACCGTAAATTATATATAATCCTAAAATATAAACATGAAGAATGATTTCTTTAGAATTTTACATGAGAATCTGCAGATAAATTTGTCAAAGACTAAGTCTTCCATTTCCCTTATATTTCCTCTAATTTTTTATTATCTTAATCTGGCAATTTAGTTAGGTTCTCTTAAGTAATTACAAAAGCATCATAAATCTACCCTACAGTTCTTACAGAATTAAAATGCATGAATATCGCTATTTCTAAAAGCACTCCAACTTCCTAGTCAGAAGGTGAATAATTCAACTCCTTCAAGCCTATACCAGAGACTATCAAGTTTGGTAACCACCTCAAATATTTAGAGAGAGGAAGAGAGAATATTCTAAGATTGATAGGTAATAAGGTAGAGACTGAACTGTGAATTACTAGGGATCATATGCCACATTGGAGGGGTGCCTGGGTGGTTCAGTTGGTTAAGCATCTGCCTTTAGCACAGGTAATGATCCCAGAACCCTGGGATCAAGACCCTGGGGTCAAGTCTCACATGGGCTCCCTGCTCAGCGGGGAGTCTGCTTCTCCCTCTGCCTCTGCCCTACCCCTAGCTCATGTCCACTCTCTTGAATAAATAAAATCTTTTAAAAATTAAAAAAAAGAAAAAAGTGCCACATTAGAGCAGGAAGCCAAGAATACCATATGGATAGAACATTCATAGGTCAATGTTTTTAAGTTTACAACTACCTGCTCACTTTTATTATTTTCCCAGAATTAATTTTCATAGTCTTTAATAAAGGAAATAAATGAAAGTGGACAAATCTTGTAGCGTGCAGGCATACCTTTGCTTTCAAATTTTTCATCCACTTTGACATTGCCAGAGAATCCATTTTCTATAAGACAGTGTTCAATGAGAGCTGGTCCATAGGCTATAAAAGCAGAAGGTTTCATTTTTTAGTATTTACTATAAAATTTAACATTCAAAATACATCCAAAATATATATCCCAGTATGAATATCTACTAACAGAAGACAGTGAAAACCATTTACTTATTTTGCTTTTTAAGATTTTATTTTTTTTTAGTTTACTTATTTTGAAATGATATTAGAAATAACAATTCAAGTACTTATAAAAATTTAAGGTTTTTTAAAGGCTACAATACAATTGTAGAAGTCCGTGTATAAGTTATAGAAATTTAATGGAATTGAGCCACATATAATGGACTATAAATCAGAAATGAAGGATTGTTTTAACCTTCAAAAACTGGTTAATGCAACACACCATGTTAATAGAGTATATTATTAAAAAGTCCAAACTTGGGATCCCTGGGTGGCGTAGCGGTTTGGCGCCTGCCTTTGGCCCAGGGCGCGATCCTGGAGACCCGGGATCGAATCCCACATCAGGCTCCCGGTGCATGGAGCCTGCTTCTCCCTCTGCCTGTGTCTCTGCCTCTCTCTCTCTCTCTCTGTGACTATCATAAATAAATAAAAAAATTAAAAAAAAAAAAAAAAGTCCAAACTTACAAATTTATCTGTGCTATACTAATAGTTGGAAAGTTGTAAAGATAATTTTTTAATGCCTTCGAATTTCAGGAGAGGATAAGTAACTCCCTAATGCTCAGTAATTGAGGATATCTCCCTGCTCGTATGTCCTCTCAAGATTCTTTACAGGGATGAATGATGATTTCTCAAGTTTATTGGATTATCTTTATCCTGATCAAAAGTACCTGGCAGATTCTGGGATGCCCCAAAACCCACCAGTTAAAAAACAAACAAACAAACAAATTCTAAATGGTTATTAAACCAAAGATTCAAGTGAAAAAAAAAATTCTCAGAATACTACAGTGGCACTAAAGTGATAGATAACATACTATTTGTTTACATAACTGTATTGCTCTTAAATAAAAGTTATTGGATAAAGGTCAAACTTTATGTGGTATAACAACTTTCTCTTTCCTTAAAAATAAACTCTTACTCAAAAGATAATCTTCAACTCTTTTCTATATTATCAAGTTGTTCTAATATTCTCCTGAGTTATAAAAGATTTAAATATATTCCTGAAAACTACATTTTCTTGCAAACACTTCACTGCTCTATTTAGGATTACTCACGAAGTAATGGGTTAAGAACTCTCTTCAGTAGTTCGCCCTTAGGTGCACTGGCTATTATTTCAGTCAATCTGTGAAAACAAAATTGACACACCTCTTACTAACTTATATTTAACAAATCTTACAGCAAAATTCATATTCACAATACTTTCATATGCATCAAATTGCCTGATCATCACTATACTCTAAAATACAAGAGGGATAACTTCACTTTGTATGTAAGAAAATGGGTTGTAAAAGTAATTTATCCAAGGGTAATAGGTTCCTAGCAGCAGAGTGGCACCCAAAACCAAGTATTCTAAGAAAAATCAATACTTTCTCAACTAAGTCATATTGCTTGTCATCATGCTCATCTATGACAGGAAAGTGATGTCTTTATGTAACAGGTAAACGTCTATAGGGCCTGGTGATATATCTTAATACTTGGAACGGTTTTACTTAACTATGCATCTAATAAGAATTCTTAACAATGCTGTGGGCCACTCTGGTCCCCAGATCAGCAGCATCAACATAACCTGAGAACTTGGTAGAAATGTAAATTCCTGGGCCTATACCATATCTGCTGAATCAGATTCTGGAACCAGGAGCAGCAATCTATGTTTTATCAAGCCTTCCAGGTGAACGTGATGCATGCTACATTTTCAGAACCTCTGCTATAGCTATTAGCCAGCAAAACCTTCCAGCTAAAAGAGTACAACTACAATTAGCACCTTATCCCACAGTATTCCCTTTTCCTAGCTAAACCATTTCCATTTGCACTCTGCCCAAGATAGCTGTCTTCTCACAGAAGAGCTAGTAAGTCCCCTCACTTTACCAAGAAATCATAAACATCTGAATTAACACCAGACTTAGATTAAAAAGATATACTTTTGCTACTTGCAAATGAAGCTTAACTGATTACATGCACATTTATGTAGTTCAAGCAGTCCAAATTTAGTTACTGTATGCCAGTAAATAAAATATTCTGTTACAGTTCTTTCATATCGACATATGACCTATTTTATCTTCTAATACAATATGAAGTGAACTTATAAACAAATATGTTACCTTTCCAAGGTAAGCAAAGGCTCAGCAGCTCTAGCATGATCAACTGGATAGCGTTCACGAACAGCAAATTTAACATCATCTGACTCATCAGTTCGAAATCTTAGGATATTCAAAATTAGGTACTCATAATCTGTAAGAACAATGTTTCCCTGTAATAGAATAAAATATGACTTATTGCTTTTCCCAAATCATTCTTGAAACTTCTTAAAAAGTGAGAAAATGTAGTCTCTTAAAAACTTAAGGCTACAAAAATGAAGTTATGAACAAAACCCATTTGAGTCACATCTAAACACTGCTCTTCGCATTTGCCCAGTACAGACTCTGAAATAAGATGAGCAAATAAAGGACCCCAGATTTGAAACATAATGAAGGAATATAAACCAACTTTAAACTCATTGTCTAATGGTTCTATAAAAGTCACTCATAGAAGCACAATACAATTATCCCCCAGTTTTCAAATCTTCTTTTTCATAAAAGACCTACACTAGTACCTGTTTTCACTAACCGAAAGAAATTTGAAATGGATTTTCATTTTTATGAAAAAAAAAAAAAAAAAAAAAAAGACAGTGAAAGTAGCCCCAAACTCAGGTTGGGGATGATAAGTTGCAAGATAAGTGGCTTCAGTAGATGGGGTCACCATTCACCTTGATTAGAGATACAGATAACCAGAAGTTATCAGGTGTTGAAAGAGTAATACCTACTGCTAAAAGTTCTGACTTCAAAGTATTCATGCATTTAACTTAACACAAAAGTTAACTGGAGAAAGAAAGCCGGGAGCTTTGGAAAACTGTCCATATAGCATCTAGTTCAGGAATATGTGATTTGGAAAACAGACCTGGCCACAGAGCCTGACACAAAGAAGGTGCTCAGTAAATGTTTGTTAAATTAAAATGTGCAGATATCAAGAACATCTGGAAAATTCCAGTAAAGCAGTTACTTCCCTGAAGTGTTTTTTTCCTTAGATCAAGTTTCCCAAAACTATTCTGTAAAATGGTTTCCCCTAACCCCATAAAAAAAGAATTCTGTGATCAAGTAAGTTGTAAATTTTAAATCACAAATCTCCATCTCTAGGAGATGTTTAAAAATCTTAAAATATAAATAAATAAAGGTACTGATAAGTCCTAGAGTTAAAGAATTTTTTAAAAATCTTACTTTATTCTCAAAGGTCCTCAAACTTTAATGGTTATGGGACCCATATTTCTAGGTACACCTATTAGCTATGGCAGGTGGTATCTAAGAAACATACTTTGGGAAATACTGTGTTTAACTCTGATATACTTAACAAACTATTTTCTGATCTTAACTTACTTTCTCCAGAGTCTCTTTACTGGAACTTTATTACAAATTAATAAACTTTCAAGATTTTATTTATTTATTCATTAGAGATACAGAGAGAGAGATAGGCAAAGACACAGGCAGAGGGAGAAGCAGTTTCCCTGTGGGGAACCCAATGTGGGACTTGATCCCAGGACCCTGGGATCGTGCCCTGAGCCAAAGACAGACGCTCAACCACTGAGCCACCTGGGCATCTCAATAAACTGACTTTCTTAAATGAATTTGAGCAGCAATCACCCCTTTACCTAAGGTCTGATCTGCTCTAGATACACCAATACATCAAAATTCCAGACCTGAAGGCTGGGAAATCAAACCCTGGTATAAAGAGAGAAGAGAGCAATCTTCAAGATCCACTGTAAGCCTACCTCTCTTAGATGCCACAGTGACTACTGAAAATTCCCAAGCACATATTCCCATGTACAAAATCCTTAATATCTATTTCCAACTCATCAATAACTGGATGTCTGAAATCTCACAGTATGCATGCCAATTGCTCAAACCCTTCAAAATAGAAAGGCCCTAAATGCAATGGGGTATCCTGGATTGAATCCCAGAACAGAAAAGGGATTAGTACTAGAAAAACTGGTGAAATCTGAAGAGTCTACAGTTTAATAGTAATGTGTCAATGTTAATTTCTTGGTTTTGACACATGGACTGTGATTATATAAGATGTGAGATGTTAATGTTCCTATAAACTAAATGAATGATATACAAGAACTTTCTGTATTATCTTTGCAACTTTTCTATAAACCTAAAATCACAAAATCTAAATCTATTATAAATCTAAAATTATTACAAAATAAAAAGGCTGTTTAGATTTTTAAAAAATCATACTAAAGATACACAAAGTCATCATATGGAAAAAAATTTTAAGTATCATCTAGGTCTAAATTAAATTGAAAAAGAAAAGGGGTGCCTGGGTGGCTTAGTTGGTTAAGTGCGTGACTTTTCATTTCAGCTCAGGTCTTGATCTCAGGTCATTCCTGCATCTGGCTCTGGCTCAGGTAGTAGAGTCTGCTTGGGATTCTCTCTCTCCCTCTGCCCCTCTCCCATCCACCCAACTTCCACCCGCATGCATTTTCTCTCTCAAATAAATAAATCTTAAAAAAAACCAAAAACGCAAAGGCCCATATCTGGTATAAGATTAAACTTAGAATGCATGCGTACTGAAGAAAACCTAAGCATGCCTGCAATTAGTTACATTCTAGAGATTTTCCCCTCCAAATGAAAAGAAAAGGGTTTTTTTGGATGATGGTGAGGAGAGGGAAAGAGATCATAAAGAGAACAACAATCATAACAGTGGTTACCTTGAGATGAGGAAATGATTTAGGCTAGGAGTGGTAAGACCCTCCATTTTAATTCTATGTACTTCTGTGTATACTGAAAATGTATTAATGTACTACTTATATAAACATGTTTAATTTAAATGGTAGTCTAGGTAATTCCAACCACTGTCCTACTGAGAAATAGAAAAACTGGACAAAATATACAAAACTCATCTTTTAAGAAAAAAAAATGCAAGCAAAACAGTAAACAGAACCAAAACCTAGGAGAAGAAAACTCAGAAAGATGAGTCCCACACTTGGGGCTAATTTTCCCCTAGGATCATTTGTCTAAGAGTTAAGAAGCAGCTGATGGGCTGAGAAGCTGAGCATAAATTTTGATAGACTTACAGGACAACTAAGGGGAATAAAAACTAGAGTTCAGAGTCCAAGTGAAAGGTGAGTTGGGAAGGGAGGGAAGTCTAGCTCTGAATAGTGAGTAATAAAGGCTACATCACAGGGGATGAGGCAAACCAGAAATATACCAGTTTTTCGAGGCCCAGCTTCTAACCAATTCAATGCTTGATTAGAGTGAAGTGATCTGGGGTTATTTGTACCCTTAACCACTTGTCAAAAGCAATTTTCTTTAAAGGAAGACAACATCATTCCAGATCTCACAATATAATTATTGTTTTTCCTACTCAATGCTTGGCACACAATACAATAATTAGGCATGTGAGGAGACAATATAATTAAAATCAAAAGAAACAATAGACTATAAAAACAGACACTGAAAGCAATTCCAAATGATTCTTGTCTGATAGCAATAAAATTAGTGAATAGGAAGATAGGTCAAAGAAAATATGGCTGAATTTCCCAAAACTGATGAAAAACATCAACTCAGTTCTAGAAGCACTATTAACTCCCAAAAGATAATTACAAATAAAAACTCAACTGGGCACACCACAGCAAAACTGAAAACCAAACAGGAAGAGAAAAAAATTTAAAGCATCTAGATAAAAAGGCCAGATTACCTTCAAAAGAGCTGACATTGATTTCAATAGAAACAATGGTTGACACAAGACAATATACTATTTTTGTAACTGTAAAAAATTTCATAAGAAAACCAACTAGATGGTAAAATTGGTTGTAAGAGAAATGAAATAAGTGAAATATTTAGAGTGACTGAGAGAATGATTGTATAAGATTGCCAATTCAGGGCAGTAAGATAAGACTAACCTTTGGAGATATCTTTTCTCTGGACAGATACAATTTTAATCTCTACTGAATGCAACTATTTTCATTGTACGAGGCAAGAATTATTTGTATTGCTCTCAGTTTTCTACAAGTTAAAAATCTACCTTTCTAGAGTTAAAAAACCTAATCAATAGTAAATAGCAAATCAAAGAGATATACATCCTTAAAATAAAAAATAATCCCCTGGAGAACCTGTTAGATAGCAGTTGGCAGGATACTAAAATGACATTTTGTCCCTTTTGCCTCTTTCCAAATTTTGATATATATATATATATATTTTTACAGTTCCCTTTCATGAGTGTAACATCTAAAATTACTGATGACAAATGTATACACACATAAGCTACTGCATCTTGGCCTGATTTATTTACATAGGTACAGCAAGAAATGTTAATTAACATAAACAAATCTCCTTGTACTATAGTCAGCAAATCTAGAGCCACAAGGTATGAAGCAATTACTAAAGCCATAAGTACTGCTACCTGGAGAATTCACAAGAAATCTGGGATTTTATTTTTGAAAGTTTCTGTTTTCCCAAAAGAAAATTAGTCTTTGCTTCTAATTCAAAGCTATGAAACCAAATGAAACAAACAAACAAACAAAAAAATCACTATTCATTGTGTCTGTAGCATACCTATAAAACAGGTAAATTCCTCTTTATTTTTTATTTTTTTTTAATTTTTATTTATTTATGATAGTCACACAGAGAGAGAGGGAGGCAGAGACATA
Source organism: Canis aureus (assembly GCF_053574225.1). Taxonomy (NCBI): domain Eukaryota; kingdom Metazoa; phylum Chordata; class Mammalia; order Carnivora; family Canidae; genus Canis; species Canis aureus. The sequence goes on from NC_135619.1 coordinate 29,755,371, forward strand.
GGCAGAGGGAGAAGCAGGCTCCATGCACCGGGAGCCTGACGCGGGATTCGATCCCGGGTCTCCAGGATCGCGCCCTGGGCCAAAGGCAGGCGCTAAACTGCTGCGCCACCCAGGGATCCCTAAATTCCTCTTTAAAGTTATTAAAACCTACAGATGTAACCTTCCTTACTACCAACAGGCTAGGATCCACAAAATAGGTAGAAAACCAGTTTCTCAAGGGGAATTTGTGGACATTGCTTCTGCATACAAAACATAACCTTTGTTCCTTAATGATGAGCTTGTCATCCTACTTAAATGAGACTTATTCTCAAATATGATAACCAAAGTTTGACTTTAGTTGCACAATCAATTTGTCTAATTTTATCTTGGTAAAAGAAAGGACAAATTCTTATCAAACCTATGTAAATATACACATTGCCATTAATAGTAAAAAAATCAAACAAACAAAAAAAAACTCAGTAAAAGATATTTGTTCCTAAATTCTAAGGGATCAATGATAGCAAGTTACCATTTAAAGAATATATCACTTCCATTTGCAGTAGTATAGACTACTAAAGATCAAGAGAAAGGTAAATGGCTTTATCATACACTACCATAAAACATTCATCATAAAAAAACACCAACAATATTCTGAAAAAAAAAATTAACCACACTTAGATTCTCTCCAGTTTATTAAATCCCTTGTGATTAATTCTGATCATCCTAGATCACAGGTTGGCACTTGATTTTCATGAAAGCATCTGCTCCTAGATTAAAGTAAGTCTTATAAATGCTAAATTAGTCCCCTGATACATTTTGGCATTTACCTAAGCAGTATTAGCTCAAATAATATGAGTCTATTATATTAGAGCAGGGTCAGCAAACTTTTCTACAAAGCTAACTCTGTAAAAGGTAAGACAATAAATATTTTAGCATTTGTGGCCACATATGGTCTCAGCTGCATTTTTTTTAAAGAGCCCTTTTAAAACAGAAAAACCATTCTTAAGCTCACAGGCTTTATAAAAACGGACCACAAGCTGCATCACAGGGGACGATCAACTCCTATTTAAAAGTATCTGATATGTCCTTTCCACCAAGGTTCTGTAACTGACTCTTTGTTGAAGACTCAATACAATGACAAAATTATAGAGACAGAACAGGTTGGCAGTGTCAAGAGGTAGGGATGGTGGGAGGAAGAGGGGTGGATAGGTAATATCATAAAGGTGTATCACCAAGAAGATCTCTGTGGTAATGGAAAATCCTATAACTTAATTGCAGTGGTGGTTACATGAATCTACAAAGGTGGGAAAATGCACAGAACTAGATGCATACATTGTACCAAAATCAATTTCCTGATTTTGATATTGTACTATAATTATGTAAAATATAACAACTGAGGGACACTGACCTCTCTCTTTGCAACTTCCTATGAATCTATAATCATTTCAAAACAAAAAAGTTTTAAAAAAAACTTTTAAAAGAGGTTATCATACAAATTTTAATTGACCACTACCTGAGACTACCCATTTCAAATGGGCTGCAGCTGCTGTTGCCTGCAGGGAAAGGATAGAACGTTCCCTGTCCATGTTTTACAGTACACTATTACACAAATACTTAAAGATAAATTATCCGTCATCTCATCTCCAAAATTTACTTACCCTATCATAGAGCTCAATGATTAAGTGATAAGCAGCTTCATCACTTCCAAACTGAAAATCTACAATTCTATCCACACCAAGCTGTTTTGCACTGACCAATCGCCGACTCTTCAAATGTTTTCGGCACTAGTAAAAAACAGAAGAAAAAGGTATTTATGTAAAAGTGAATTCCTAATCATTTGATAGTGGTTTGTAAATAATTTTCCTCTTTTTATTACCATCAAGAATAACACTTAAAAAGTAGTAAACAAAAGCTTGTGGATGATAATCAAAGGAAAAACACTTTATTGAGAGGACTGACTGCTAACTCTGAAATGGTATTTTATACTTTTTTAAGACAATAACATACCTATAGAGAAATTTACTTTGTTATTTATACCAGTAAGTCCCTTTTTCTTACCCTATGACCTCACTCAAAACTATAACCTTTTTTTTAAGCCTCTTTCTAGTCCCATCTTTTAAGTATCTCCAATTTCCTTTGTGTTCAAAATTAATTGGTGGTTTCCACTAATCTTCCATTTCAAATACAAATTCTGAACTATGAGCTTATTGGTATTCTATAAGTTAGTTCCCTATAACACCCAATTACCTTCTATTCCCACAAATTTAGTAATACAACCGAGACAGAATTTTTCTGGTACTGTCTCCAAAGCTTTTGATCAACCTAGCTCAAATCCAAATGTATTAACTTTCATTCCTTATCAAATCTCATTCTTCTTATCCCTAGTTATGATGTTCTTATTAGCAAACTAAAATTAACATTTTTATATCCAAATACAAATTACTTGGTACTTGATACTTCAGTCTATGTACACCCTTTAGTACAAATATTTAAGTATAACATGGGTCAAAAACAAGACTACTCTGTAGTGCCTAAAAATCTTCCAATTGTTTCTAATTCTTGAGTTTAAAAGAGCTCTTAGTCACAACCAGTAAGACAGAATGCTTTCAAGACTTAAATTCAAGACAAATTTTACAGAGAAGTTAATATAAAGTCACCTTTAAAAAAAAAGAAATACACAATCACTCTTAGAATGCCATCTCTTTCACAACCAAGACTCCTCCAGATTTGATAGTTTAAATTGACTAAAATTCTCATTTTATGTACTTATATATTCAGGCAGATATAATAACAATTTTCAAACTACTAACAGTCTCCCTTTCCTATATTCAATAGTTCTGACTTAGGAGTGGTCTATAATGATTTTGATTTAAACAGTGACCTACCTATAGGGCTATTTTTTTTAACTCCCCAGGGGAAAATCGCAATCCTTCCAGAGTTCCCTAGTAGTATTTTTATTCAAGAAAAAGTTCAAAATGGAGATAAAAGGCATACTTGAAAGGAACTAGAAATTCACACCATGGAATGGAGAAAAGGGAAGAGTATTTATCATGAGCACAGATGGGCATACAGCACATATGTTGTGCTTATTTTATTTCCCTATTACCAATTTGATGAAAACTGTCAGTGCCATAAAGCATTAACTGGCATCCCCAAATATGAGAATGAGGAACAATCTCTGTGACTTACCACAAACTGAGCATGACTGTGCCATATAACAGTAGCAGTTCTTTATTTTAAATTATTTATAATCTGTTTAACATTTTTTGCTCCATTGGAGAGCATCTCTCTATACATTCAGATTAATATATACACCTAACTCATAAAATTCTCTTTTTAGAGTGTTTAGCTTCCTATTGGTGTAGCCTGATTTGGGGATTTTTATCCCAGTATCATAAAACTTATCATCTGTTACATGATCTGTAAAACTAAAATAACTGTTCTTCATATTCACAGATATATTAAACAACTTAAAATAAACATTATCCACTTATTTTGAAAAGTGCTATACAAACACCAAGTGTCACCATTATTAAGGATAATTCCCAAAAGAACCATTTGGGGTTATTATTAAGTATATTAAACTTTTAAGAGTTTGATAATTTTGTGACAGGCCTTGTGATTTGGGAAACACTTACCTAACTTGTAATCCAAAACAGATTCTAAGTTGCTGGGGATAAGATTCTTCTCTGTAAAGCCTCTAATGAAATAACACAATGCCAAAACAAATAAATTTCTGAAGGAAAGTGAGGAGGAGAGGAAGAAGGAAATTAATACATATGGAGCCCTAATATGTGTCAGGCATTGTGTTAGGTGCTTTACATGTTACTTCAATTAATCCTCACCAATAACCCCATGAGGGAGGTATTATCCACATTTTACATTTAAATAAACTAAGTTTCAAGAGGTTAAGTAACTTTTCAGGGTTATCAAATTATTTAGCGGCAAAATCATTAATTCAAAGTTAGGTATATTTGATTCTAATGTCTTTCCTCTGTACCACATAATCTTTTAGAGTATCTGTTATGTCAACAAATGGATAGGTAACACGTCCACAAATGCAGAATCTCAGTTTTAATAGAAAAAACAAAAGCAAAGAGAGAAGTGAAAAGTAAAGATATGACTGGTAACAAACTAACATCACTGAGTATTTCAACAAAATACAGATCAGTAGCTCAAAGGTGAGCTGCAGAAAAGTAGGAAGGAGGGGGTGGGGCATATCATGGAAAGCCAAGAATAACAGGATATAGGATATGGATTCAGAAATTAGAGAATCATAAAAAGGTGAGAAAATGATGAAAGTAAGGCTTTAGAAAAATTCACCTTGGCCTAACACAATTGTTTTGATAACAAGAAATACACTGTAATTAAGGAACTGTAAGGGAATGTTATAAAAGCTTAAACTAGAGTAGTGACTGTGGGAACAGAAAGATTTGGAGCACAATGGGGTGTGAAGGGTAACAGGGAGAAGTCAATAAACAGCTACTGTATTCATCCCATTATCTATCAACTACTCTATTTTATCTCTACTTTATTCATAACAGTCAGTGAAGGAAAACCAAACATTTTAAAACTTAAATCGTTAGTGACCAATATCAGGGCCTTAAAATTTAGCTTCAAGTATAACTTAAAGTTACCTTCATGGCAAAACTAGAGGGCATCATATTCTTAGGCCACTCAAATTCTGTTGTGTGAATTCGTATGCCAGATTCAAGTAAAAGTGTAGCTTTAAAGTCTGGCCTGTAGAAGAAAAAAGTTAAATTTTTCTTTAGGGCATTTGTCAACGCTCAGTAAAACAGACTAAAAGTGCAAGTAAAAAAAAATTAATAATCTCATATTTAATTACCAAAGGTAAAACAAGCCTGTAAAATGCTCTTACTTTTGAAGACGAATAAGATAGGTCTTATTATCCACATCATAAACATTGTTTACTCTCATTCCTATTAAGCTGCGAAGAAAAAGGAAACATGTAACAACATTTGAAATACAAAACTTCACAGAATTTAAAGCGGCAGGCGGAAGCAGAGCCTTCGAAGGGGGGGGATCTTCAACTCTAAGGATATGGAGTCAACCTGGGATCATCAGTCTGAAGGCCATCAGGCATTCCACCCAAAACTTAATTTTAACTTTTTAAGAACTAGCGTTGTATACGAGCCCTAGGAAAACCATGCAATGCCCTTCGTCCTTGAAATGACCCAATATTTAAGGAAACATAGAAAAAGTCCAATACACTTTATTACAAAAGAAAAAAAAAAAAAAGAAGGCAAAATGGCAAAAATGGCAAAATTCACACTGCTTAATAGAAACCAGACTAGAATCTGTTACTTGCAGCTAAAATGCAGGTATTCCCTCTCCCAGAAGTAAGGAAGAGTGTCAAAGAAATCAGGCCTCCGGCCTGGAAACCCCCCGAGGCAAAAGACTACTGGAGCATCCCGGCGTCCACCCGGTGTCTCGTGTTCTACTCAACGTTTGCTGCCAGACCCGGGCAACTCGGGCCAACAAGGCAAGCGCTCGGTGAGGGCCCCGCCAAAGCCTGACACGAGACCTGGTGAGACAAGCAGCCCGCGAGAGCAGGGTGTGGGGCACGCGGCCGCTGGGCTCCCCCAGGTGTCCTGAGGGCCACGGGAAGGATGTCCCGCACTCGCCCACCCAGGCCTATGGCCAGGTCCGCAGAAGAGCGCTGGGGGGATGAAGGGGAAACATCAGGCTGGTCTTTCTTCAACCTTGGGGCACCGGCCTCTGGCTTCTGCATCCCCCGCACGAGCCTGGTCCCCTACCGCTCAGTACCTGGCATTCAGCTCCGCGAGTATCGCGCGGAGGTCAATGGTGCTAAAACGAGTCTTCATGGCGAGGTCTGAGGGTCGCTACCGCAGTTTTCTCCACGGACTGCCTGACTCAACGCCGCTACTCTAACGCGCAGGCGCACTTGGCCGACATCTACGGCCGCGCAGAAGACCCAATATTCCTCGAGGCGAACGTGTTTGCGTCACTTTTCCAAAGCTTTGAACTATCAAGTCGCCGTCATCAGGCTTTTCGTTATACCAAAACAATTCGCAATAGATCCAAACTATTCTCTTGAAACTGCATTTCTTCCTGAAAAGCTGACAGGCTACCCTTTCCCTCTTGCGTTCCGGGATTCAAGACCGACTCCCTAGCGACCCCTGCTGGTGGTAAAAATTTATGAGGCGCGTCCTGGGAGGATTTCCCCTGCATGGGCGGTAGGGCTCGGTGTGCAAGAGTAAGAACCCCTCTCCACTCGGTTAACTTGGACGAGCAGATTTTGAAATGTGACGAAGCGGAACTGTTTCATTCGCCCTACAAGTACCCTCAGCAATAAAGGTGAAGCAACGCTCAAAAAGGAGTTCCTGTTTTGATGGGCCCCGCTCTCAGAGGACTATTTTGCGATGTTTAGTAGGATTCTCATCTGACCTTGATCATGGCATCCCTTGCCTCAGCGTAGTACCTGGCATACAATAGGAACTCCATCAACTCTTGGCAACCTGAATATTCAGGTGTTTCGCTAGATAATCAAAAAGTAGGACAGAATAAGAGAAGACTGCCCCACCATGGGGGGGGGGGGGCGGGTAATAGGAAATAGGAAACCTGCCGTGCAAGAATAGAAGTATGCCCCTTTTCGTTGTGTTCAATATATACTATGGGAAGAAAGGATACTTTCAAGGTGAGAACTCAAAAGAGACGGGGTCTCGCTATGTTGCCCAGGCTGGAGTGCAGTGGCTATTCACAGGCGCGATCCCACTACTGATCAGCACGGGAGTTTTGACCTGCTCCGTTTCCGACCTGGGCCGGTTCACCCCTCCTTAGGCAACCTGGTGGTCCCCCGCTCCCGGGAGGTCACCATATTGATGCCGAACTTAGTGCGGACACCCGATCGGCATAGCGCACTGCAGCCCAGAACTCCTGGGCTCAAGCGATCCTCCTGCCTCAGCCTCCCGAGTAGCTGGGACTACAGGCGCGCGCCACCGCGTCCGGCGAGGATCCGGAGCTTGGGAGGATTCTCCAGGCTGCCGGCGGCGAGTCGTCAGAATTCCCACCAGCAGAAGGCGACTGTTTGTAGATGCTAAGGTGGGGGCTGCTATAGGACACAGGGCAGACAGCATTCATTGCTGCATCGTAGGGCACAGTGAACCATGCAGAATAGCTCAAAATGTAAAATAAACCATTTTGAGAGTTTAGGAAAGTGGGAGACAGCTATCTGTGGTCCTAACTGCAAAAAAAAAAAAAGAGGTTCCATCGGACATAAACAGTACTAAGGTTATTATGTTAGCCCTGAAGGCATTCCCAAAATATTGCCTAAATATCTTCCATAAAAGCATCCGAGTAAAACTCCACATTGAAAAGGACAACACTCAGGCGTTTCCTTAAAAACAAAACCTGAAATACTCATAGTAAAACTCCCAACTTAGGGCACTAGGCCAAAGGAATAGCAGCAGGAATAGTGATTTAAGTTCTACAGTGTACGGCTGCCTATCAACTAACTCATACATTACTTCTGCTTTGTCAAGGAAAGTGGGCATCAGAAAGAAAATGCAAGAAAATACCTAAGGGGAAAGGTAGATCAAGATAAGTATGAAAATTACCAGAGAACTGGATGATTTACTACTGAATTCGATCATTTCTCTATTTTGAGAAAATTCTGAGACAGGGTTACTTGAGGACTTCTGGGAAAATAAGAAGCAACAGGAGGTGAGCAAATCATCTTCTGATTTTCGAAGAGAAAAGTGACTATTTGAAACCACAGACAGGTACTATTAACATTTGGCACAACCAAAAATTTATTTTTTAATATTTCATTTATTTATTCATGAGAGACACACAGAGAGAGGCAGAGACACAGGCAGAGGGAGAAGCAGGCTCTATGCAGGGAGCCCAATATGGGATCAATCCCGGGAGTCCAGGATCATGCCCTGAGCCAAAGGCGGACGCTCAACTGCTGAGCCACCCAGGCATCCCACAACCAAAAATTTAGAGAAAATTATTAAGGAGTGACTTACAGGCACCTAGAATTATGATTCTCAAACTTTAGTGTGCACTCAGTAATTACTGTAGAGATAATTAAAGCAAATTCCTGGGCACCACACCCAGAGTAAATTTATTAACTTTGGCTCAAGATATCTGGATTTTTAACTACCAAGATGAAAGTGACCTATGGCCCATAATTGAAAGTTGATTGATTGCTAGAAGATGAAGTGGTGATCACTAGGAACCAATGTAGTTTCATTCAAAATAAGATATAATTAACCTTATTTTCTCTTCAACTCATAGAAATATTCTATATGTAGTTTTTGAGATTTTTTTAAAATATTGAGGTAAATTCACATGACATAAAATTCACCATCTTAACCATTTTAGAGTATACACTTCCATAACTCTTAAAATATTTACAGTGTTGTGCAACCATCTCCACTGTCTAGTTCCATAAAATTGGGGTGTATTTGTCATTTAAGACCTACTCACCCACCCTGGAAGTTTCCAGTGGACACACTTTTCACCAAAACAGTGAGAAATAAATTTGTGAAGGGAGCCTCAGCATCCTTGAAGGGCTCTGCAATCATCTCTCTGTAGGCCAGAACTTACAATGGGAACTGCTGCCACTGAATTGAGAAACCTAAATGCAATGAGAATAATTGGATGGTGAAGTGGCAGGGTCCAAATGGCAGTACTCCATCCATCACTAAAGGCAAACTGGGTATTGTTACCATAATGGGCAGCAGAGTCAAAATAGCAATCAAATAGTCTGACTTCTGGAGACCTGTGATGCTGGCTCTTTATCATGGTGTTCCTAGAAGAAAAAATATATGGGAAGCCCACTAAATTCTCACTTAATTTGTACAAGAAGAGTTCTAGCTCAAGTGAAGAAAAATCTAACTTAAATCATAAAAACAGAGTCGTAGCCCTTCAATCAATTTCCAGACTTGAGCCAGTTTACAGACCAGGAGCCCCTTGAATGAAAGGGAGACCATGTCTCCTTGAGGAAGAACCCTAATCCACTTCCAAATATTTATACTGTTAATCTTTCTCTTAGTCTTCCCCAAAGGGACCAATGGCCTTTTACCAGGGTAACTGTGCTTTGGGGAAAAAGGAAATGATCGGTAAATCATAAAAATTTTTAAAAATCCCTTTAGCAGGTTGCTGGACACTGACTCTGACCTGACACTAATTACAAAAGACCCAAAATGTCATGTTGATCTGCCAGTCAAAGTAGGGGCTTATGGAAGTTAGGTGATAAATGGAGTTTTAGCTCAGATCTGCCTCACAGTGGTCCCAGGATATCTCCAAACCCATTTTATTTTGTTGTTGTTATTATTTGAAGGGAGGGAGGGGGTAGGGAGAGGGACAGACTCTGCACTGAGCACAGAGCTGGACACAGGGTTCAATCCCATGACCAGAGACCTGGGCTGATACCAAAAGTTGGAAGCTTAAACAACTAAGCCACCCAGACGCCCCTCCAAACTCATCTTGTAGTTATTTTCCCAATGCTGGAATGTATGATTGGAATAGACATACTCAGCAGCTTTCAGAATCCCCACACAGGTTCTCTGGCCTATGGAGTGAGGCTATTATGGTGGGAGAGGTCAAGCCACTAAAACGGATTCTATCTAGGGAAATAATAAACCAAACACAATACCACACTCCTGGAGGGGTTGCAAAGATTAGTGTTACCAGGGGACAGCCAAGTGACTCAGTCTGTTGGGTAACGGACTCTTGGTTTCCACTCAGGCCATGATCTCATGGGTCCTGGGATCAAGCCCCCCACTGGGTTCTGCATTGAAGGCAGAGCCTCCTTGAGGATTCTCTTCCCTGTACCTCCCCCTCTAAAATAAATAAATAAATCTTTAAAAAAAATTAGTGCCACGATCAAGGACTTGAAAGATGCAGTGGTGGTAATTCCCCCCATGTTCCATTGAACTTGGCTATTTGGTCTCTGCAGAAGACAGATCTTAGAGAATGACAGTGGATTACTGTATATTAGACCAAATGGTGACTTCAGTTGGAGTTGCTATACCAGACATAGTTTCATTGCTTGAGCAAATCAACATACCCCCTCGTACCTGATATGCAGGTATTGATCTAGCAATGTTTGTTGTTTATTGATCTCCATCTTTGTTAATAAAGCCACCCACACCAGTTTTCTTTCAGCTGAAAAGGGTATCAATACACTTTTACTATCCTTTTTCAGGGGTATCAACTCTCTAGCCCTATGTAATAATTTAGTTCACAGGGATTTTGGTTGCCTTTCCCTTCTACAAGATATCACACTGTTTCATCACATTGATGACATTATGCTGACCGAAGCTAGTAAACAAGAAGTAGAAACTACTGTAGACTTATTGGTAAGACATTTGTGTCAGAGGGAGGAAATAAATCTGACAAAAAATTCGAGAGATCTACCTCAGTGAAATTTCTAGGAAATCCAGTGACACGGGATATGTCAAGATATCCCTTTTAATGTGAAAGATAAGTTGTTGCATATGGTCCCCCTTACAACAAAGAAGAGCCCACAATGCCTAGTGGACTTTTTTTTTTTTTTTTTAGGAGACAGCATATTCCTCATTTGTGTGTACTCCTCAGGTACATTTATAGAGGGACCCAAAAAGCTGCAGTTTTGAGATACAATAATGATTCCATTAAACTGAAAGTTTAGACAGGTGCCTAGTCACTTTGGGCTCCTCATATCTCTAAATCAATAGGCAAGAAGGAAGTTCTTATGCTTACTGGGGTGATTGGTCCTGACTACTGGGCAGAAATTTGCTACTCCACAATGGAAGTAAGGAAGAGTGTGTCTGGAACATAATAGATCCCTTAGAGAATCTCTTAGCATTACCACGCTCTGAGATTAATAAGTCAATAGAGAACTACAACAATATGATCCCGACAAGACTACTAATGGCTTAAACCCTTCAGGAAAGAAGGTTTGGGTATGGACCATGTTAAAGGATCAGTTAAAGGACCATGACCATTAGCTGAGGTAGGAGAAGCTAGTTATAAATACCACTTACAACCACATAATCAGTTACAGAAACAAGAACTGTAATTGTCATTATTTCTTCCTTATTTTGTATGTATATTTGTGTGTCTTGCTATATATATATCAAGGAAATATATTTGTTTATGTCCCTTTCTTATTTCTTTTTTATATAACATAAGATGTAATGATTTTATATCATAGCGTTTAAGGATTGTTAATTTTATATCATAGTATTCAAATTATGAGATATCAAGGAGAAGAGCAATCATCACCCGACAACTTTGCATTCTTTTTTGGGGGAAAATGTAGTGCATTTTTAGTTGCACACAGGATAGTTATATCATGTTAGGCAGAAGTATGACCTTGTTATTGCCTTTATTTAGAAATTAAGTATGATTTAAGAAGAAGTATGTGAGTATCTAGTTGACAAGCAATGGACTTGTGATAGTTGATTTTATATGTCAACTTACCTGGGCCACTGTGCCTACATATTTGGTCAAATGTTTGTATTATTGTAGTTGTTGTTTGTATAGTGAACTAAACACTTCAGGGTTGTTGTTTTTTTAAAGATTTTATTTATTTATTTGAGAGAGACAGAGAGAGCATGAGTGGAGAGTGGGAGAAGCAGATTCCCTGCCGGGCAAGGAGCCTGACTTAGGGCTTGATACTAGGACCCTAAGATCATGACCTGAATCAAAGGCAGACACCTAACTGACTGAGCCACACAGGCACCCCTGAGGTTTTTTTTCTGAACTTTTTTTTTGCACTTTTTTATTATGGTAAAACATACTCTATAGAAAATTTACCCTCTTAATTATTTTAAGGGTACCATTCAGTGGTATTAAAATACATTTTGCATTAAGTACATTTTATATTAAATATATAATGTTATAAATCATCACCACCATTCAACACCATAGCTCTTTTTGTCTTGTAAAGCTGAAGCTCTATACACATTAAACAATAACTAACTCCCAATTTCCACTGTCCCCAGCCCCTAGAAACTTGCAATCTACTGTCACTTCATTTCTGACTACTATAAGTACCTCATATAATTGAAATCATACAATATTTTGTCTTTTGTGATGGGTTTATTATACTTAGCATAGTGCTTTCGATTCGTCCATGCTGTAGCATGTTAGAATTTCCTTCCATTTTAAGACTGAATAATATTCCATTGTATATATATGCCACATTTTGCTTATCCATTCATCTATCAATGGACACTTGAGTTGCTACATTTTAGCTGTTGTGCATAATGTTGCTATGAAAGTGGGTGTACAAGTATCTCTTCAAGACCATGTTGTAAATTCTTTTGAATATATAGCCAGTAGAATTGCTGGATTATATGGTAGTTCGATTTTTAATGTTTTGAAGAACCACCGTACTGTTGTCCATAATGGCGATACTGTCTTACATTCCCACCAAGAGTGCACAAGTATTCTAATTTCTCTAGATTGTCACTAAGGATTGTCATTCTTATTTTCTGTTTTTTTTTCAAATACATATATGCCATTATAATGGATATGAAGTGATATCTTATTGTGGTATTAGTTTCCATTTCTCTAATGATCAATGATGTTGAGCAGCCTTTCATGTGCTTATTGGCCATTTGAATATCTTTTTTGGATAAATGTCTATTCAAGTCCTTTGAAGTAGAAATTTCTAATTTTCCTCATATATGCTTTTGAATGTCCTAGTCTTTGATATCTGTCTCTCAAAAGAAGAAAAAGAAAAAAAAAATGAGACAGGAATAAAAGGGTACTGACCCTTTTAATCCCCTGGAAGTTAGCAGTGGCTTCCAACACTAGTGTGAGCTGCAGCCACAATGGCCACCTGCCTCTTTGCACCTCTGTGACCAGAAGTTGTAGTCATTAATTAGAGCATAGACACTCAATATTTGGAAAATAGGATTTTTTTTTGCCCAATCTGACAGCCAAAAGCTATGTACAAGCTGCTTCAGGAACATGTACCTATCTGCCTGCTTTGGGGCTCAGAGCTGAAATTGACAAAAGTTAACCACAATTTACCATACAAGACTTTTTCTGGAATTTGCAGACATTCAGTGGACTCAGAATTCCAAAACAGGTATCCCAGACAGATTCTGCGAGCTGTCATCGGCAATTCTGCAATTATTGTCTAGAGTGATGTCTTTGGGGGTGAGTTGCTGTCCTGCTTTACTGGGCTCTGAGCTGGGTAGAGAGACAGATTCCTGGTGCTACCTACTCTACCATCTTTCCAGAATTCTCTCTCTGTGTACTAATTTTGTAAAATCTTTATTTGTTGTTAGTGTCCCCTGATGTCTCTATTCCACTAGAACAATCTGCCGCTAATGGTTTGATAGAGATTTCCTTAAATGCTTGTACCAACCAACCAACCAAACAACTGAAATAATTCTCTCTGATTTTGCAGAGTGGGCTATGTTGAGGCACTTCAACATTTAGCATGGCAGTTTAGGACCCTGCCTTAGCCTTCATTTCCTTCTTGTTCTGAGCCTGAAGGTCAGCCAGAGGTGAGAGCTTAGTCTTCTCAGGTCTCTTCTGAGCATGCATTTCTGACCTGGAAATGTGTGTGACCTTCTAGATTTCCTGGAATGTAGGAGAGCTTTCATAGTCTATATTCCTCTTATTATATCCTTTCTCAGCTTCTTTCTTCCTAGCCTTTTTGATCTATGTCTTGACCTGACTATTATCTCTTGTCCCAGCTGGCAGGAACTATACATTTGCCTTTAACTGCTTTCAGCAATTACTGCCTGTGAAGGCTTCCCAACCCTGGAAAAGACTTGTTAGTCAAAACAAAGACAAATTCTTCAACTGATCCTTTAGGGAGCCACCAGACAGTTCACAGCAAACTACAATTTTTTGAGAATTATGTCTGTACTTTAATTTCTTTCTTTCTTTCTTTCTTTCTTTCTTTCTTTCTTTCTTTCTTAGAGAGAATATAAGCAGGGAGAAGGGACAGAGTGAGAAGCAGACCCCTCACTGAGCAGGGATCCTGATGCAGGGCTTTATCCCAGGATCTTGGGATCATGACCTGAGGTGAAGGCAAATATTAACCAACTGAGCCACCCAGGAACTCCTGTACTGCTCCTTCTGCTGTCAGCACCTTGCACCAGGAATATAAACCAAAAAAAAAGTAGCGTTAGGAACAGGAAATTATTGCTTTGGAGAGATTATAGTATTTTAAAATCAGCAACATGTGTACTTTAAAAATAAAAGAGTTATAAACATTAATATGACTATTTACATGTTCTTGAGATGGGTGAGACCCTTCAAAATAAACACTAAAAGCAAAAACCATAAAGGACAAGACTACTAGGTTTGAACACATAAAATTTTAAAGTTACTGAATGTCAAAAATATTACACCATTAACACAAAGTCTTTTTTTTCAAAGATCATTTATTTATTTATTTGACAGAGAGAGAGAGAGCACAAGCAGGGAGAGCAGCAGGCAGAGAGGTAGAGAGAGAAGTCAAGTCCTTGCTGAGCAGGATGTCCAATGCAGGGCTGGACACCAGGACCCCAGGATCATGACTCAACCTGAAGGCAGAATCCCAACTGACTGAACCACTCAGGTGCCCAACACGAAGTCTTAAGAAAAAAAGTATGGTCAACTTCATGATATACTGAACTTCTTTCATGGATAGTGTAGGAAATTGAAAAGTATAACCCATTATCAGTGGCTGGTTGAAATTGACATTGTCTAATGGTGTTGAGTAAATGCCAAAGTGAATTTGTAACTTGCCTTAACACAGGAGAGAGTTTTTGGAATTGGAGATTTTAGGCATGCAGGAAGCTAATGAAATAAATATGGTTGGCAGAACGTCATGAGAACACTAAAACAATTTACATGGCTCATTTTAAAAAGATAGTCTCCTCATTCTCAACTAGACCTGAAGCTCTATAAAGGCAAAGACTTGTCTATATTGTTTCTGCTTACCTAGCATCAATACATGATTTGGTAAATATTTGGCACTTAAAACATTTTCTTAAATGGGTAGATAGATGAATGAAAGGATGAATTTTCAAAATGTTATGGTTTAAAGAAACACATACAAGAAAAATATAAACCCTAAAAACTTGTTTAAGATGAAAAAGTTCTGGAAAAAAGTACAAGTAAACTAAAGAAGGCAGTTACTGGAATGATTCCTTTCTGACCTCATGGGAGTTTTTCAGATACAGACTAACCTTGATAGGTCTCATGTATTTTCATGTGTTTTCTATTGCTACTGAAACAAATTACCACAGATTCAGTGGTTTAAGCAACACATGTTTATTATCATACAGTTCTGAAGGTCAGAAGTCCCACATGGGTCAGCAGGGCTGCATTATTTCTGGAGGCTCTAGGGGAGAATTGGCTTCCTTGCTTTTTCCAGCTTCCAGAGGCTGCCTACACTCCTTGGTTGGTTACATTGGAGCCACTGGGATATTCCAGGATAATCTCCCCATCTCCAGATCCTTAGTTTACTCATATATGTAAAATTTCTTTTACCATGTAAAGTAACACATCATAGGTTCCACATAGTAGGATGTGTACATCTTTGGGGAGGGGTCATTATTTTATTTATTTATTTATTTATTTATTTATTTATTTATTTATTTATTTATTTATTTTTATTGGTGTTCAATTTGCCAACATATAGCATTACACCCAGTGCTCATCCCATCAAGTGCCCCCCTCAGTGCCCATCACCCAGTCACCCCCACCCCCGGCCCACCTCCCTTTCCATCACCCCCTTGTTCGTTTCCCAGAGTTAGGAGTATCTTATGTTCTGTCTCCCTTTCTGATATTTCGAGGGGTCATTATTCTGCCTACCACACCTCAGTTCCAGAAAGAAGTTGAGAAGTTCTCCTAGAAGTGGTGGAAAAGATTGAAGCATAATAGAAACTGAAACCCCAAAGCTAGTGGAGGTGGCAATTGAAATGCAGTCCTTAGAGTCACAGCTAAGTCATTCTGGGCCATATTCAGGAATCTATGTAGTGAAGGGGGCAGGGGGAGAGATGCCTAAAGTATTTCCCTCCTATTTTCTGAGTGGAGGGGGGTAAAGATTAAAAAAGTAAAAAACTATCTTCGTGTATTTCCATTTAGTGGAAATGTATTGATTTGGAGGTGACTTTCAAATTCTTTAAACTTTGTCCTGAAGAATCAGAATAGGACTTATTCCATGCAGCTGTGGAAGGCGGACCCAGAATCATCAGAGAAGGGCCTTTTTTGAGTTACCTGTGTTCAAACGGAATGAATCACCTCAAAGAAACTGAATACAGTTAGCTTTATGAAAAGCTTACTATTTTGCCCCCTTTCCTTGTCATTTTACAAGTGGTAAAATCTGTGCTTAGTGCTTAGGGTCTTGAAACTCTCAATAGATAATCAGATTAATGTTAAGATCGATATGAATATTTGATCAACCTCTGTTGCCCCTCCAGTGTCTGAATTTAAAAGGGAATCCTCTAAAATAGTTCTTAAATCAAGGTGAGATCACGGTCACAGACAACCAAGAACTTCTGACAATTTGAAGCATTCTACTCTTTCATACCGTGTTCATTTATTTCCTTTTAAAAATGAGATAAGGACACGAGACTTGATGCGGCTCGGTCGGGGGCGCTCAGGTCTTGCTCTCTGCCAAATTGGGTTCAAGACTCAGCCGTGCACTGGGTGCTCTGAATTTCCTGCGCCCCATCCCATCCCATCCCATCCCATCCCATCCCATCCCATCCCATCCCATCCCATCCCTAACGTTGGCTGTTGGCAATCCAAGAATCCAGGGGGAGGGTAGGTGACGGCCTTCTGTCACCCTGGCCCCTCACCTCTGCTCTCACAAAGGCGTGTGGGCGCCTCATAAGTATTGTTTTGCCCCTTCAAAGAGGGTACCCCGTCGGATGCTCAGCCCTGTTGGGTTAACAAGTGGAGCGCAAGCACTGGGGTGCAAGACTCATTTGCCAGATCCTTCTTCGGCAACATTTGAAAGCAAAAACCTTGACCTGACAGTAGTGAAAGAAGGTAACATTTCCCGGCAGGAGGTGGGGAGGAAAGGTCGGGGGAAGCAGCGGTCACGGAGCAGCGCGCCGGGTGCCGCGGGGAGAACGCGGCCATCTCCACCAGGCGCTAAACGAGCAGCCCCTGTTGGCTGCGAGGGTGATAACAGCCCTTCGCAGGGGAGTTTCGAGGATGGCCCGGTAGGGGTCAGTGGTGAGGCGGCTTCTAAACGCCGAATATCCTGGCTCCCGGTCAGCTTTGACCCCAAAGGAGGCGCAAAATAGGCAAACACAGCAGGGGGGAGACCCAGGAAGAGATCAGTTATATCTCACCTACTGTTAGTGCACTATGAGTAGGCTCCCGAGTGAGTA
This sequence comes from Canis aureus, assembly GCF_053574225.1. Taxonomy (NCBI): domain Eukaryota; kingdom Metazoa; phylum Chordata; class Mammalia; order Carnivora; family Canidae; genus Canis; species Canis aureus. The sequence goes on from NC_135619.1 coordinate 29,772,683, forward strand.
CATAAAAGATGTGGGCAAACGTGGCGTTTTTGTGTGAAGGCTGCAGGGAGGCTCCTCTATCTCTACATCCGGGAGAGGCAAAAGAGACGGGGTCTCGCTATGTTGCCCAGGCTGGAGTGCAGTGGCTATTCACAGGCGCGATCCCACTACTGATCAGCACGGGAGTTTTGACCTGCTCCGTTTCCGACCTGGGCCGGTTCACCCCTCCTTAGGCAACCTGGTGGTCCCCCGCTCCCGGGAGGTCACCATATTGATGCCGAACTTAGTGCGGACACCCGATCGGCATAGCGCACTGCAGCCCAGAACTCCTGGGCTCAAGCGATCCTCCTGCCTCAGCCTCCCGAGTAGCTGGGACTACAGGCGCGCGCCACCGCGCCCGGCGCTCGGAGGGCCGGCGAGGAGCTACTAGAGGCTGAGCCGCGATGACGCGCCCTGGGGGCGGAGCGAGGGCGGGGCTGCGGCTCTCGCCGGGGGAGGCGCCCGATGCGAGGCGCTGCGGAGGCGAGGCCCGGGGACGGCTTCGGGGGCGAGCTGCGGGCCGGCTCCCCTGGGCTCTGAGCCGGGGAAAGCCGTTTTCGCTGTTCCGGCCTCGGCTCTGCGAGTTTTGCTCCGAACGCGGTGTTCTTGTATTAAACCACGCTTCAGTAACGTGCTGCAACTTTGGGGGGGAAGTTACTTAGGAGGGAGCCATCTGACCCTAAAAGTCTCCTTGGTCCAGCAGGCAGGTGCCTTTATCGTACCAGGTATATAACCTTTAGTAGCCAGGGGGTTGGGGGTCTGCAAAAACATCGCAGGCCCACTCAGTTTTCACTATTGAAATGAAGCTTGAGGGAGTGGTCTACTTTCGTAGCCTCCGCATATTCGTTGCTGGTTACTGTAGGAAAATCTATCTAGGTAGGTAGGTGGGCGCAAGGATTAGGATTTGGCAGCCTGGAGTCTTTTTTTGGGACAAGTTTGGGTTAGGAGGGGGTAGGAGGAAAAAGGGAGCAAGGATTTCCAGCCATAGCGGATCTGCAACCACCAGACCTTTTATCTGTCCCGTCCCCATCTCTTTTCTCCTAGAACATAGTCCAAACTCCCCCCTCCACCTCCTCTGTTGCATCACATAACTTTGCTCCCTCCTTCATAGATAAATCAAGGCCATCAGAAAAACTCTAGCAAGTCCTTGTTACTCCCTCCTCTAAATTTGTGCTTACATATTCAAGAAGGGCAACTCTCGTAGCTTCCTATCTCAAATCCAGTGGGTAAAAATTTATCATTTCCACGTCCATCCTATCTCTTTCTCTTACTTGTTTAAAGAGATGCTTTCTTTTATCTTAACTCTCCTTTAACCTTGCCTCTCTTTCCAAATGAAATGTGTTTTGTTTGCATGGCTGCTTTTCTTGAAAGCTTGTTCTACAAATACTACATTCACTTTCTAACATTCTGTCCTCAGTCCACAGTCCACTGACCCACTAAAACTATTCTACTAAGACTTTCATATCTAAGGTCCTAACTCGCACATCTAAGGGACTCTTTAAGACCTATGTGATATAATTTATCACCCCCTCATCTGATCATTTGTGACCACTACCTCCTCCCTGAAATTTTCTTCTCCCTGGTTCTTGTCGACAGTCTCTGATAGGTCCTCCCAAGCTTTGCCAGTCTCTCCTCTGCCAACTCTAAAAATGTGTCTGTTCCTTGTAGGTCTCTTCTAAACCTTATTTTCTCGCCATGCTCTTCATAAGTGATCTCATCAATTCTCAAGGCTCTCAAATCTATAGCTCTAATCTGGTGCTCTTTCCACAACTCTAAAGCCATATTTTTAGGAGTCTACTGGATATCATCTTGAAATCACTCAAAATTGAACTTGAAATCACTTTGAACTGTACAAGCAAACCTAACCATCTTCTGATCCCTACCTATAAACTTGCCCACCCAATTTCCCATTCTTTACCAATATATTTAGTTGGACATTTCAGAACTCTCTCAGTCATCCTTGACCACTGTTTCATCCATTTACCACCAGCTATTTCTTTCTTACCTATCCAATGACAAGCTGTGTGCTAGATGAGAGAGACATTTGGGGGGGACAAACAAAAACACAGCAATATGTATATGCTGTGATAAGTGCCATTCAATAAACAAAGTGCTGAGAGAAAAACAATGATGGCAGGAATGGGGGAGCGACATACTTTACAAAAAGCAGACAGGTCAGACTCCTTGAGAAGGTATCTGTTGTGCTCAAGATTACATATCTGAGAAACCACCAAGGAGCCGACACCGATGCAAACACACGAGGGTTTATTTACAAGCTTGAGCTTCGGTCCAAGTATACTCCACACAGCAGAGCAGGGGCTTGGACCCTGAAGTGGGTTACAGCTGGTTTTTTTTTATGGGCTGGTCTAGGGGATTTTCAGAAGGGGTGGAGGAAAATTTTTTCCATTCCAATATGGGGGAAAGGGTGGGGGAGTTTCTTAAGATCTGATATGGGATTCTCTGCCGAGGGCATTCTGCAGTTTTTGCTGTAAAGTTCAGCTCTTATTCCCAGGGGCCTAAGATGGCTGTACTTGTGCTAATGCTAAACTTGAGGTGGAATGGCCTTAATTTTTCTCGGCCTCCACAGTATCATTTGAACTAGGGCTTAAAGAATGAGACATCAGTTAGGATACTTCAATTGCCAGAAATAAGGGCTATGTGTAAACTGAAGTAAAGGAACTCCTCTTAAGAAAGAACTGGGGATCCCTGGGTGGCTCAATGGTTTGGCGCCTGCCTTTGGCCTGGGGCGTGATCCTGGAGTCATCAGGCTCCCTGCATGGAGCCTGCTTTTCCCTCTGCCTGTGTCTCTGCCTCTCTCTCTCATTGATAAATAAATAAAATTTAAAAATAAATTTAATTTAAAAATAAATTAAATATTTAAATAAATTAAATTAAAAATTAAAAATAAATAAAAAAAAAGAAAACTGATTGGAAGACAGTGGGGCAGATGTGGCAGAATGGTAGTTGTCTGAGTCTGTTCTCACCTTTTACTACACTAATAAATTTTTAGTCGGGCAGATCAAGCCCCACCCAGAGACAGACATGATTTGATGTGGGGTCCAAGAGCAAATGGTCAAGAAAGAATTCTTGAAATGGTTGTGATGCAAAGATGGCAGTTTTATTAAAGCACGGGACATGGATCCATAGGCAGAAAGAGCTGCCCTGGGATTGTGAGGAGGGATTGGTTATATACCTTTAAGTGGGAGTGGAGGGTAGAAGCAAAGGAAGTTTCCAAAGGGATTTTCATTTGTTAAAGAACACTTACAGGATCCCAGAGGCCTAGCTATTGTCAAGCTAAGGTTGCCTTTTTGCCACCAGCAAAGCGTTAATATTTAAGATGGTTGGGAGTTCCTGGAGGAATGTCATGCTCTGCCTGTATCAAGCCCATTTGTCAATGGGCTGCGAGTTGTAAGGAAATTTAAGTTTAGCTACATCTCCTTTTGCCCTTGCTGTCCAAGTCAGAGACCACATTTCCCAGTTTCTCTTACAATCAAGTGTGTCCAAGTTCTCACCAATGGAATATGAGTGAAAGTGATAGGTGCAGCTTCTGCATCACTTGCTTAAAAATAAATCCTTTGTCCTCTACCTCTGCTTTTGCCCTTCCCTAGAGCTAGATGGCGCTAGGGCAAACCCACAGCAGTGCCCCGGCTTTGACTATGCAAATGAAGAAGATATCCCAGGCTATACCAGAGCTTCAAGAAGAAAAAAACCGAGTCCATTTAATTACTTAATGGAGCTGAGCCACCCTGCCAGCCCTGGCCACTCCTACCTCTGGACTGTTACAGGAGAGATAAAGTTCTGTTTCATTTAAACTGCTGTATTTGTGGGGGGAGGGTCTCAAGTTATTTATTGTAGCATACTCAGTACTCTAAACTATATAGGCAAGCTCACAGAGGAAACCCCTGACTAACCAGAACTCAGAAAGGTCAGGAACCAAAAGAGCTACAGGAATCTACAGCTCACCCTAATTGGATAAATCAGACTCAACCTCCTATAAGAAGAGTCTGGTTTTCTAGTTTGAGTCCTGTGTCCTCCTACACTCTCTACACTCTCTACATTCATATCCATTTTTATCATAATTATGTTGTAAAAACTTCTATGTTGTTTTTCTTTGTCACTATACTTTTAGTAGCAGCATGAGCCTCTCAATTTGATGCATACCTTATGATGATTTAAATTGAGCTCCTGTCGATTACACTAAGCAACTCATCATTCTATACACTTTACCTGCATTGTTTTATGAATTAGTGATATGCATAATATCCAATGCTAAGTCAGTTATTCACAAGCTCAAATCAATGTTTGCTTTTTTTTTTTGTTTAGGCTCTGCGACTTCTTCTTCTAGCTTTATTGAGGTGTAATTTACAAATAAAATTATAAGCTATTTAATGTGTACAACATGATGATTTGATATACATATATATTGTGAAAGGATTCCTTCCATAGAGTTAACACATCTATCACCTCACATATTTACTTTTTTCTCTCTTCAGTAAGAACATTTAAGTTCTCTTAGCAAATTTTAATTGTACAATACAGTGTTGTCAACTATAGTCACCGTATTAGACATTAGATCACAGACTTTTCTCATCTTATAACTAAAAGTTTGTACCCTTTACCAACCTCTATTTCCTCCACCTCCCAGCCCCTGCCAACCACTTATTTTTTATGAGTTTGACTTTTTTTTAAAAAGGTCTGACATATAGGATCCCTGGGTGGCGCAGCAGTTTAGCGCCTGTCTTTGGCCCAGGGTGTGATCCTGGAGACTCAGGATTGAATCCCACGTCGGGCTCCCAGTGCATGGAGCCTGCTTCTCCCTCTGCCTATGTCTCTGCCCCTCTCTCTGTGACTATCATAAATAAAGAGCAACTCCATATTAAAAAAAAAAAAGGTCTGACATATAAGTGATACCATGCAGTATTTTTTTCTATCTAGCTCATTCCACTTAGCATATATCTTCCAGTTTCATCCATGTCACAAACAAGATTTCCTTCTTTTTAAAGGATGAGTAATATCCCATCAAATTATATACATACATACATACATATATACAATACATATTTTTTTCTTTATTCATTCATTGATGGATACCTTAGGTTGTTTCCATACCTTCACTATTATAAATAATGCTGCAATGAACATGGAAATACAAATATCTTTTCCAGATAATGGTTTTGTTTCCTTTGGATATACATCCAGAAGTGGGATTGCTGGATCACATAATAGTTCTTTTTTTTTTTTCTAGATTTTATTTATTAATTCATGAAAGACACAGAGAGAGGCAGAGACATAGGCAGAGGGAGAAACAGGTTCCATACAGGGAGCCTGATGTGGGACTCAATGTGGGACTCGATCCTGAGACTCAATCCCAGGACTCCAGGATCACATCCTGAGTGGAAGGCAGATGCTTAGCTGCTGAGCCACCAGGCACCCCGACATAGTAGTTCTATTTTGAATTTTTTTTAGGAACCTCCATTCTGTTTTCCATAGTGGCTAAACCAGTTATATTCCCACTAACAGTGCAATATGGGTTTCCTCTTCTCCACGTCCTGGCCACTATTTATATCTAGGTTTTTTAAACCTGTGTGTGTGTGTGTGTGCATTTTTTAGAAGTTTATTTTTATCTAAGTAATCCATACATCCAAAATGAGTCTCCAGTTCACCACTCTGAGACAGGAGTCCATGCTTTTCTGAAGAGCCAGGCGCCCTTAGGTTGTTTACTTTTTATTAGTTCAGTAAATTAGGTCATGTTTGGCTATATAAGGTTTTGTTTCTTCAAACCGTAACCTGAATGGCAGTTAATATTGAGGGGCCTAAACATTGGAATAGATACTACTACACTCATCCTAAATGGTATGTCTCACTCTGTCTGAAAAAATCCATTCCATGTTGCACATGACCTTTATACATTAAGCCTTCTGGAACACTAAACGACGAAGAGCGTGGGCTCAGACGAAGAGGCTTTCTGCCCAGGTCTGGGAGAAAAGCTGGGTCTGAGCTTGCTTCCTCGGCATCCATCAGGCAAGAGCACCAGACAAGGCTGAGGCTGGCCGGGACTGCAGGGGCTCTGGAGAGGACATCCGAAGAGGAGGCTCCCTGCGGCAGAAGAAAGAACGACTCAGAGGTCACAGAGCGAGAATCTAGTGCGGGCTGGAGATTGTTGCCTGCCAGGACCGCCACTCCACTCCGAGAGCGCAGAACAGGCGAGGAACTTGGGTGGGGAGAGGCGGGGCCACCCTCGGAAAGGCGGGGCCTCCAGTAACGAGCCAGACGCGAGAAGGGCAGGGGAGGGGAGGGAAGGGGGCGACCAGGGGGCGGCACCTGACGCGGGTGGGAACGCCCAGGGGAGGAAAGGGAGGCGAGAGGCGGGGTCACCCCGGGGAAGAGAGGCACGGCCGGAAAGGGGAAGGGAGCGGGGCCGCCAGGGGGCGAGGCCGACAAAGTACTCACCCTGACCTCCGTCCAGCTCGTGGTGCAGAACAGGGCTGCATCCTCCCGCCCTTTGACACAGTCTGTTCGCCGCCGCCCACCGCAGGGGGATCACTTGTTGCTGCCAGCAGGATTTTCATCACGCTAGGTTATTTGCATTTCACAGACATGCCCCTGTGGGCTAACCCTGATTCTACTGTATTTAATAAGCGAACAATGCATTAACCAGAATTAGCATTTTGACAGAGTAAACGTTTACTTCTTGGCCATGCCTTACATGGAAGAAGAGCCTTTAATATGGTTAATACACAGTATCTCATTGATCCAGAAATTCATTTCTTGTGGCAGGTTTAAAAATACCAGAATTACCCAGTGTCATGCAGCTGGGCCTATAAATAGAAGTTAAATGTGTGTGTGTGTGTGGGGGGGTATTTTCTGTAACTTGAAATCATTTTGACTTTCATCTGACAGTTCTGAGGGAATACGTTAACATTTTAGAACTTAGAACTTTAGAACATCAGAGCATGGCTGTTTATTACATTGATTCTGATTTGACGTTGAATAAATCACATCCCCAAACCAAAACTTCACACATTAAAATCCTGATATTTAACACTTAGCCGCAAATATTGATTCTATCTCTTTACACCAGTGTGGCAAAAGCTTTTTGCTGCATTTAATTTATTCCTTTTTAAAGTGTTAGAATCCACTAGAATGTTTCACATTCATCAGATAACGTTTAAAAGAGTGCTTCCTTTGTTTGGGGACTCCTTAGACTTAAACTAATGTCACCTCAGACCAGAATAATACACAAATTGACTTACTTTTTTGTGACTTTCTATTCTCAAGATTAATTATTTGCCCAGGTTAATATATGGGAACAGCCTTGCTTTTGGTAGCAAAATACTTTAAATTGCATACAGCTTTCACTGACTAAGGTGAGAGAGGATCAAGATAACATTCTTTGCTTAAATCACTCTCATCCAACAAATATTTATTGAGCACCTGCTATGTGTTAGGTGTCCTGAAGTGTTAACCATTAGTTAATATTGGGGATAAAGGTTAGTTTTGAGAATAAAAGTGTAAACAGGGAAACAATGAATCTGCTTGACATGAAACAAATAGTCTAATACATAGGCTTATGTTTATTCACCTTGGACCCTGAGGAAAGGGCATAATTTCTGAGAGGAATGACTGGAAAAGTGTCTAATTTCACATGACTGTTGGCTCCAAGTATGACGAATATAAAAATTCTATGGCTTTTCCTACGTGGAGGTAGTGAGGAGGGTAAAATCTTCCCTAGATCTCCTCCCCTTATCATGAATCGGTGGAGTAACATTGAGGCCTCCTAAGGTTCAACCTATTTTCACTTTTATTTTGGAGGGGGAGATTTCAAGCTTTTCTCTGAGTGGCTCAGACAACTTTTCAGTATTACTTACTGAGATTTTATGATGTAATGGTTGAATATATAGTACCAGGCATGCTTGCTAGGGGATACTTTATAAATACATTGTTACCACAATTCACATCATTAATACTTAAAAATATATCAGATTACACTCTGGTTTCTGTATACGATGATTTACAATCAAAGTGATTCATGATTTCCTCAGGGAGTGCTTTTAGGGCTAATGTACCCTGAAAGTATCTCTTTTTACAGAGAATACTGAAGGCACAGGCTGCCTGTGCTTGTTCAAATGAACCCTCTCACTGTACAATGACAGAACTATAATTCATTTTATGGCATAGCTCATTTCCCAAGAAGGGCTAGGCCTGGCATGTGGCAGGAAAGAAGGAAAAGACAAAACCATTACACATGAGTTGCAACATTCTCTTAGTGGAGATAATTTATAGTCACTATGATGTATGGATAAACTATATTGTATATTACTAAAAGGGTATAATCAAGGCAAACATACAAATACTGAGGTATGATTTATCATTATCAAAACTAATGTTAATACTCCTATGCATTGACATAATTATAATATAAACTAGAAGAGTGATTTACCCTCTAATGACAATTTTTATTAAAATAGTAAGGCCCAGGGCCCCTGGGTGGCTCAGTTGGTTAAGTGTCTGCCTTCAGCTCAGGTCATGATCTCAGAGTCCAGAGATGGAGTCCCATGTCTGGCACCCTGCTCAGTGGGGAGTCTGCTTCTCTCTCTCCCTCTGCTTTCCCCCTCAACTTGTGCTGCCCACCCAAAGAAATAAATAAAATCTTAAAAAACACACAGAAAAATCCCCATTAAAAAAAAAAAAACCATTATGCTAAGTAAAATGAGCCAGACACAAAAAGACAAATATTGTATGACTCCACCTATATGAAATACCTAGAAAAAGCAAATGCATAGAGATAGAAAGCAACTTGGGGAAATTGATCCTTGTTTTTTAGGGCATTAACCGCAAATAGGTGCTGAATTTTGACAAATACCTCTTCTGCATTGATAAGTATAATTGTGCACTTTCTTCTTTAGCCTGCTAATATGATGGATTACATTGACTTTTCAAATACTGAGACAGCCTTGCATCTCTGAATAAACTCCACCTGGTCATGGTGTATGGTACATGTTTGGTGTATGATTTAAAAAAATACATATATATAGTTGGATTTTATCTAACATTGTTTTAAGATTTTGCATCCTGGGACGCCTGGGTGGCTCAGTGGTTGAGCTTCTGCCTTTGACTCAGGTCATGACCCTGGGGTCCTGGGATCGAGTCCACATTGGACTTCCTGTAGGGAGCCTGCTTCTCCCTCTGCCTATGTCTAGGTCTCTCATGAATAAATAAATAAATAAATAAACCTTAAAAAAAAAAAAAGAATTTGTCTTTCACTTAAGTTGTCAAATGTATGGGATCCCTGGGTGGCTCAGCAGTTTAGCACCTGCCTTTGGCCCAGGGCATGATCCTGGAGTCCCGGGATCGAGTTCCGCGTCAGGCTCCCTGCATGAAGCCTGCTTCTCCCTCTGCCTGTGTCTCTGCCTCTCTCTCTCTCTCTCTCTGTGTGTGTGTTTCTATGATGAATAAATAAATAAATCTTAAAAAAAAAAGTTGTCAAATGTATATGTGTAGAGTTGTTTGTAGCATTGTATTATTATCATTTTGTTACCTGCAGGGTCTATAGTGATATCTCATGGTTCATTTCTGATATTGGTAATTTGTGTCTTCTTTTTTTTGTCAGTCTTGCTAGAGGTTGTCACTTTTCTTTTTTTTTAAAGCAGGCTCCACGCTGGGCTTGAACTCATGACCCTGAGATCAAAACCTGAGTTGAGATCAAGATGCAGATGCTTGCTTAACTGATTGAGCCACCCAGGTGCCCTAAGATTGTCATTTTAATCAATGTTTCCAAGGAACCAGCTTCTTTGTTTCACTGATCTTCTCTATTATTTTTCTGTTCTCAATTTTGTTGATTTCTGCTCTTTAGTATTTCCTCCTTCTGTTGCTTTGGACTTATTTTGTTCTTTTTCTAGCTTTTTGAGATGGTAACATGGATTATTGATTTGTGACTTTCCCTCTTATTCTAAGGTATGCATTTTAGTGTGATAAATTTCCTTCTCAGCACTGTGTTAGCTGGTCCCCCAAATTTTGATAATGTTACATTTTCATTTTCATTCATTTCAATGTATTTTTCTCTCCCTTGAGACTTCCTCTTTGATCATGGATTATTTGGAAGTGTGTTACTTAGTTTCCAAGCATTTAGAGATTTTCCTGTTACTTTTCTGTTATAAATTCCTAGTTTGATTCCATTGTAGTTGGAGAACATACTTAGTATGATTTCATTCTTTAACATCTGCTGAGATTTGGGATGCCTGGCTGGTTGAGTTGGAAAAACATGTGACCTTTAATCTCAGGGTCATGAGTTGAGCCCCACATGGGGTGTAGAGATTACTGAAATAAATTTGAAAACTTAAAAAAAAATTGCTGAGATTTGTTTTATGGTCCATGATCTATTTTATGATCTATTTTAGTGTATGTTCCATGGGTACTTGGTAAGAATGTGTATTCTGTATTGTTATGGGAAATATTCTTTTTTTAAAAAAATATTCTATAAATGCCAATTATATCCTGTTGGTTGATGCCACTGTTGAATTTTTCTATATCCTTGCTGACTTTCCAACTAGTTTGTTCTATAAACTGTTGAGAGGTATTGAAATTTCCAATTATACATCTACAATCTATAATTGTAGATTTATCTATTGACCCTTCCAGTTCTATCAGTTTTTGCTTCATATATTTTTGTTGCTTGCTTATACAATGGTCTTTAATATATTTCCTCTATATACATTTAGAACCACATCAGATAATATTATAAAATTTTGATGCAATTATCAATGTAATTCAGAAAATTGAAGAAGGAAACTCTATTGCATTTACCTATATTTTTGCTTACTACATTCTTTCTTCTCTCCTGATGTTCCAAAGTTCCTTTAAAAAAAATTCTTTCTGGGGCACCTGGGTGGTTCAGTAGTTGAGCGTCTGCCCTTGGCTCAGGTCCTACATCGGGCTCCCTGTGGGAAGCCTGCTGCTCCCTCTGCCTATGTCTCTGCCTCTCTGAATAAATAAATGAAATCTTTAAAAAAAATTCTTTCCTTTCTGTTTAGAGAACTTCCAACTTCTGTTGGGCATTTTTTAGTCTAGGTCTTATGGTGAAATTCTCTTAGTTTTCTTTCATCTGAGAATGTCTTGATTTCCCAGAAAATATTTTACTGGATATAGGATTCTGAGTTGACAGTTTTTTTCTTTCAGCACTTAAAAAATGTTATGTTACTTACTCTTGGACTCTTTGTTTTCTGTTAAGAAATCCACTATTGTTTAAATTGTTTTTTTTCCCTTGTAAGTAAAGGGCTGTTTTTCTCTGGTTGTTTTCAAGATGTTTTTGCCTTCAGTTTTTAGAAGTTTGACTATAATGTGTTTTGATGTTTGTATCCTTAGAGTACATTTATCCTATTTGGAAGTTCATTCAGCTTCTGAACTATGTAGGTTTATGTTTTTTTGCCAAATTTGGGAAGTGGCTATCCATTACATATTAGGGGACTTTTTCAGCCCTACCTTTTCTCTCCTCTCCTGAGACTCCAGGGATATGAACATTAGAAGTTTTGTTACAGTTCCACAGGTCTCTGAGGCTCTTCTTACTGGTTTTTTCTTTCTTCTTTCTTCTTTCTTTCTTTCTTTCTTTCTTTCTTTCTTTCTTTCTTTCTTTCTTTCTTTCTTTCTTTCTTTTCTCTATTTTCTGTTATTCAGATTGGGTAATTTCAACTGCTATATCTTCTAGTCCACTAACTTCTTCCTCCATCCTTGTTATTCTGCTGTTGAGCCCAGCCATTGAGCTTTTTATTTTCGGTTCTAAAATTTCCATTTTGTTTTTCTTTATGTCTTCTATATATTTGCTGAGACTTCCTATTTCTTTGATGAGACTCTATTTTTTCAGTTGTTTCAAGTTCACAATTGCTCATAGAAGCAATGTTATGATGGCTGCTATAAAATCTTTGTCAGATAATTCTAACATCTTTGTCATACTGGTGTTGGCATTTATTAACTGTCTCTTCTCATTCAGTCTCATATCTGGTATGATTAGTGAACTTTGGTTGAGATCTGAATATTTTAGACATTATAAAACTCTGGACCTTATTTAACTTTCTGTTTTAGCTGGTTTCCTCTAACACTTCTCCAACAGGAACAGTGGAGCACCAACTAATTACTACCAGGTAGAAGCAGAAGCTCAGGTTCTTTACTGAGCCTTTGTTGACAACAAGGGGAGGCTCCTTGTTACTGCTGGGTCAGTGGGTGGGGGGAACTGGCTCCCCACTAGGCTTCATTTGGAAGGAGTAGGAATACCTCATTACAGCTCTCCACATGGTTTTCACTAATACCATACCACAAGGGATGAGGAATGTTGGGGAGAAGTGGGGTAATGGTGGGAGAAGGGGTGAGACTTCTTACACTGAAAATAACTGACTCTCCAATAGGCCTTTTCTGACATTACCCCAGCAGAGAGGGGGAGGGATACCTCCTAATTGTCAATGGAGGTGAAAGTCTAGGCTTTCATGCAGTGTCCATTGACACCAAGTGTTTGGGTAAGGTTTGTTTCCACCTGGTAGGGATGAAAGCCCCTATTTCCTATTCCACCTAGTGAGGAGAAACTCACTCAGAGTTCAGCAAAGGTGGAGGGTCACCTGGGTGGCTCAGTCAGTTGATTTTGGCTCATGTCATGATCTTGGAGTTCTGGGATCAAACCTCATGTCAGGCTCCATGCTCAGCAGAGAGTCTGCTTGAAGATTCTCTCTCTCCCTCTCCCTCTACTTCTCTCCCTGCTTGCACACACATGGTCTCTCAAATAAATACATAAATCTTTTTTTTTAAGATTTTATTTATTCGTGAGGGACACAGAGAGCAAGAGAGGCAGAGACATAGGCAGAGGAAAAAGCAGGCTCCCTATGGGGTGCCTGATGCAGGACTTGATCCTAGGTCCTGGGATCATGCCTTGAGCGGAAGGCAGATGCTCAACCACAGAGCCATCCAGGCATCCCAAAAAATAAATCTTAAAAAAAAAAAAAAGAGTCCAGCAAGGGTGGAAATCTAAGCTACTACCCAGCATTTGCCACCATGGGTGAATATGGGGTCACAGCTTTTTCTTTGGCTGGAGTATGGTGGTTATTTCCTGAAGTTTTCATCTTGCTAGGTTGTTCCTTTCAAAATCCTTTGGCTAAAGAGAGCATTCTTTTGTTAGGACCTTTTTTTTTTTTTTTTTTTTTAAGATTTTATTTATTCATTCATGAGAGACTAGAGAGAGGCAGAGGCATAGGCAGAGGGAGAAGCAGGCTCCCTGTGGGGAGCCCAACGTGGGACTCCATCCCAGGACCCTGGGATCATGCCCTGAGCCGAAGGCAAATGCTCAACCACTGAGCCACCAAGGTGTTCCCCCCCCCCTTTTTTTTTAAAGATTTTATTTATTTATTCATGAGAGACAGAGAGAGAGAGAGGCAGAGACACAAGCAGAGGGAGAAACAGGCCCCACGCAGGGAGCCCGACACGAGATTCAATCCAGGGACTCTAGGATCATGCCCTGGGCCGAAGGCAGGTGCTAAACCACTGAGCCACCCAGGTGTCCCCCACAGCCTAATTCTAATGGTGGTTTTATTTTTTAACAGTAATGTATTTAATTATTATGTATTAGGTATTAATATATCATATATAATTCTCCATAAAGCATTAAAGTCTGTGTCTTTGATACATTTACTTTGTTAAAATTTTGTTTTGCTTGCATACTATTTTATATTGTCATATTTTGTAAAGTTAGCATTTTTATTTGTAAGTAACAGTAGCCCATTGGAGCTTGCTTTAACAAAAAGAAAAGTAATTTTATATAAAGACACAAGATGTCTCATGAAACTCAAAGGTTGGTATGCAGACAGACCCCAAGAAGGGCCTGGAACTGTGGATAGAGCCTAGGAAATAATCTGTCTCTTCTCCTTTCTGTACCTCTGTTTTTTATTTTCTCCCTGAAGACTAACTTCTGTCTGCCACCCAGTACTCAAAATAAAATACTATTTAGTATCCTACTTAGTAGGATACAGATCCACTGGGAAAAGACACACTAATATGGCCTTCCTTCAAATATGATTTTAAATTCTCAGGAATGAGAATCTGATTAGCCAATTAAAATAATGAGTGTACCTGTGGTCCAATTGGTATGACCAGACATGTGTGTGTTGAGCAGTCACATGATGCCAGGAATCTACTCCTGTATTCCTATGGATGGAAGGTAGTTGTTTCCAGAGACATCCTAAAAGTGTCAAATATATTGGGTGACTTGTTCTACTGCTACAATCTTTGATATACTGTTAAGAATGTGTCCAGATCAAAATTGTTATTATGTCCCAGCTTAACCTTCTTATATAATCAATGTTACTGCTGGGTAAGCACATTGAATTCACAACTTATAATGTCAAAAAGATAGAATAAACAGCAGAAAGACCCATGTTTACATTTAAAAATGAAGTCCAACATTAGAAACTACTTTATTTTTTTATAAGTATTTTTTTACAAGATTTTATTTATTTATTTATGAGAGATACACACAGAGAGAAGAGGCAGAGACACAGGCAGAGGGAAAGCAGGCTCCTCACAGGGAGCCCGATGTGGGACTCTATCCCCAGACCCCAGGATCACACCCTGAGCTGCTGAAGGCAGAGGCTCAACCGCTGAGCCACCCAGGCGTCCCTAGAAACTACTTTAAAGACTTTAGAACATTTCTTTTTCAGCAATAATTAGCTTAGGAAGTCAGTACACAGGGTAGCTGATCTTCCTACCACAATGAAGAGAGCAGAGTAACTGTTGCCCTAGTTCACCAGAGAGCGTCCTAGCAACACAGACTCCAGTGTGTGAAATTGTAATGTTACCCCTGAAGCCAGATTTTGGCTCAGTAGGTTTATGTTTTCTATTACTGTGGACATATAATTCAGTAGGTATCTTCTAAGTTATTGGAACATTAATCTTTCCTACTTGAAATGGAAACAAGCCCATAAATTTTGCCCAACTAAGCCAGTGTTAAACTGGTTATAGTGTAATATTTACCTAGGGTTTTACAACTATTTCCACACTTACAAATCTTGGACACTATGCTCAAAAATTGTATTTTGGAGTAGGACCTACTACATATAATTGTATACTGACGGTCCAAAGGTACTCAACAGCAAAAGCTGCTCCCTTGTTTGTTCTTGGTACACATGTTACATGTGCATAAAGCAAAGTAAAAAAAGGTTATGGAGGAAGAAATCTCACATAAATCTACCTGGTTATGCTCTTCTATGGAATCTTTCCTTTCCAACCCCAAGCTAGGTTTTGGATTAGGTTAAGGTATCAGTTTACAAGATTGCCAAACTCTATTTTTCAATACAATTATCTCCTTTTTTCCTTTAATCCTTCCTTTTTTTCTCTCTTCCCATCTTGCTGCTGCTTCTTTCTCACTCACTTTTAAATTTATTCTTTTATTCTCTGTCTTTGAAGCAACACTGTGTGGCATTTATAATCATTTTATTTATTCAGTTTCTAATCCATAATCATTTTTAAATTTACTGGCTTACTACCTTTTCTTGAGATTTGGAAGATTCATTCTTTTCTCTGGGTTCTGTAACATGGAAAGTTCTTTTACCTTGCTTTTACCATCAACTTGGCCATTAGAAGGATCTCCTTGGGAAGCGAATTCCCTACCAGTAAGTCAGGAAGTAGTATTCAAATACAGAATACTATGCGAGAGGGGGAAAGAAAAGTAATATAAAGAGCTAAGACTGAATAATGTTTTAAATTAGTAAATCTTTTTGTTTAGTGCCATTATGACTCATTCATCAATCAGAAGTCAGTATTGTGTTTACATGCCATTTCCTTCATATATCTCTAACCACAGGAGGAAACAAAACAGAAACAAAACAAGATAAAGCAAAAAACAGAACCTATAAATTAAGAGATTTAAAGCTGGAATGACTATATAGACAGAACAAGGTTAATTTTAGCCCTCCATTTTTTGGTGTCCCTTGAATATCTTCCTGAAGAGCACACTATCCACACCAACACACAGCTATGTAATAACAACATATCTGAGCAACTGATAGTACAGAGCCCGACAACTCTTACTGTAAACATTACACACAAATTGTTTTATTACTTAATTACAAAGCTTGCAGGATTCAGTTAATTAAGCAGTCTTAATGCTTTAGCTTCTCTGTTCTTAAAAAACAAAATTCTTTTTCAGAAAATCAATATTGCAGTCTTGTCAGTTTAGAGAGAATAATCTTGTTTTAGCTTAAAAATACTTTTCTAATGTTAAAAACCAAATTTCTGACATTATATGCTTCTTTTTAAACAGCAAATGTTACGGTTATCACCAGGATATGAAATGTTTCCCATTCCAACAATTATAGTGATTCAAATGGTTTATATAAAAATGATACATCTGCGGATCCCTGGGTGGCTCAGCGGTTTAGTGCCTGCCTTTGGCCCAGGGTGTGATCCTGGAGACCCGGGATCGAGTCCTGCATTGCGCTGCCTGCATGGAGCCTGCCTCTCTCTCTCTCTGTGTCTCTCATGAATAAATAAATAAAATCTTTTAAAAAAAAGATACATCCGGGACAACTGGGTGGCTCAGCAGTTGAGTGTCTGCCTTTAGGCGAGGGTGTGATCCCAGAGTCCCAGAATCGAGTCTCGCATTGCGCTCCTTGCATGGAGCGCGCGTTCTCCTTTCTCTGCCTGTGTCTCTGCCTTTCTCTCTCTCTGTCTCTCATGAATGAATGAATAAATAAAATATAAAAAAAAATAAAAATGATACATCCATGTAATTTCATGAGAAGGAACGTAATTTTAGAAGGTTGGAAATGATTCTAGAATTCTACTTGTCTGACTCCATTTCCAAATGATCACCTAATGGGAAAATTACTAACTTAATCAGATCTTGTGATTGGGTACTTGTCCTAGTAACTCTGTAATTTTGAATCTCTCAAAATTCAAAGCCTGTAGTAGGACATTGATGAATTAATTGGCTGAGCCCAGTTCATTTACCTAAATCTTAGCTACTGGGGAAATAGGAAAAGGAATATGTCTATTTGCCCACCTTCATCTTTCCTTCTACCTACTTTGGGATTACATCAAATAGGAGAGGTATTTGCATACTGGGCAGCTATATGGCAAGTATCCACAGACAAGTTTTAATCTAAAGCTTACAAGTTTGATCATGCTATAGTTGCCAAGTATTCCATCTTATTCTTTTCATTGAATGGCATTGACTAGTGGATAGTGGTTCTATTAATAATTCAATAAACTTAGTTATAATTATAGTATGTTTTTAAAATACTTTTTTACAAGAATCTCAGAAAGATTTATGCCTTTGTCTGACAGGTCTATTGTCTTGGTAAGTTATCCCAGTGATTAAGGTATTATTGCACTAAACTATGCAAGAAATTGTGTGTGGAGGTATGTATTTTGGGGAAGAGAATAATAAAATTAGTAGAGTTCAGAATTCATAGACTTTTTAACATGAAGGGAAGTTAGCAATTAGTTCAGTGGTTCTTAATTTTAGCTACATTAGAATCATTCAGGGAGGCCTTAAAAAAATACTGGTGGGTAGAACTTCTACCCTAGATATTTTAACTTAATTGATCTGGGTTGGGGCCCAAGCATTTATGTGGTTTTAAAATGCCCCAGGTGATTTTAATGTGTAGCCAGGGCTGAACACCATTATCTAGTCATTTACTGAGTTCACACAATCATTTGTTACGATGGAGAAAAAAACAACAGGTTGGATTTTTTAAAAAATCTTAATTTGAATCTCTTTTGTACCATTTTATTGATCTTAAGAAAGTAGCTTATCCTCTCAGTGTCTCAGCTTTTCGAATTGTAAAGAATACTATATACTGCCCTAGTCAATTAAAAGAGATTTCTCCAGGGATGCCTGGGTGGCTCAGCGGTTGTGTCTGCCTCTGGCTCAGGACCTGATCCCAGGTCCCGGGATTGAGTCCCACATTGGGCTCTCCACGGGGAGCCTGCTTCTCCCTCTGCCTATGTCTCTGCCTCTCTCTGTGTCTCTCATGAATGAATAAATAAAATATTTAAAAAAGAGAGATTTCTCCATTGCAGGAATAGAAAAAAATGATCACTGAGGATGAATAACTTACCCAAACCTAATCACAAAATGTTGGGAGTAATTTAAGGATGTCATTTAGCTTTTTATATTCACTTGTGCCACTAGACTATGTTGCCTCTGTTTATGTTTATGGTCCGAAGCCCTATTAAACAATTTGCTAAAATGTCAACTATAATTCAATTTGTTTTTAGTTTTATCATTCCCACTTTTAATATTGCTAAAAATGAAGTCTTCATTCTCAGGCATAATTAAAGTAATTATTAAGGTCTTGATTGGGATATGACTTTCTTTTTTTTATGGTTAAACAGACGATCTAGAAAGTGGTTCCTTATCTGACACAGAAAGAGGACAAGGGAGTGAATGATTAATTTGGTTCATGGTGTCCCTTTAAATATTTTTAAATATTGGAATTCATTAAAGTTACCAAGAATATTTACAAATTAAAATTGTGTTTCCATTGTCTTAATTTGATTTTTTTAGTTTTATTTTTGAGTCTCCATCTTCACTGTATTATCATCAAAAAATATTTGCTACTTTACTACATGCCCTAAGGTGTGCTAGGGACTAAGGATTCAAAAATGAAAAGAACATGAAAACTTTCTTAGAGAGCTTATAAACAAATAGGTATAATACCAGGGGAGGGCTAATTCTCCCACCTCAGTGTTTCAGTTGGAAAAGATTAGAAAATTTTCTAACGATATACTTTATAATAGTTTCTTATTTGCTTTTTATTTCTACTGCTAATAGGTTTCCTGGGGCTCTAGGCTTCTTTCAACTAGATAGAGCTCCATGCTGGCTAAGTAGACTAAGGGCTCAAAATGAAGCCATAAACAAGGGATGGTACCTTCCTTAAACAGGTATATAGATTGACCACCTTTCTTCCCACATGGTCAGAACTGTACTTAGTGGGGCGCCTGGGTGGCTCAGTTGGTTAAGCATCTACCTTCAGCTTTGGGAGATGATCTTCGAGTCCTGGGATGAGTCCCGCACCAGGCTCTCTGGTCAGTGGGGAGCCTGCTTCTCTGCCTCTGTTGCTCCCTCTGTGTTCTCTCGCTCACTCTCTCTCAAATAGTCTTAAAAAAAAAAAATTGTCCTTAGCACAGCATGGGATAAAAAGAAATATATGACATAGTCATACAAAATGAATAAGAGCTTTAGGAATTTAGAAATAGGGGTAAACAGAATGAGGTGCTATTGTTAAAGACTTGTTCATTTCATTTTAAGAGCAAAAAGCTAAGCCATTTTTTTAGAATATTTTATTTATTTATTCGTGAGAGACACACACAGAGAGAGGCAGAGACACAGAGGGAGAAGCAGGCTCCATGCTGGGAACTGGATGTGGGACTCGATTCTGGGACTTCAGGATCAGGCCCTGGGCTGAAGGCGGTGCTAAACCGCTGAGCCACCAGGGCTGCATCTAAGCCTTTTTTTTTTTTTTTTTTTAAGATTTTTTATTTATTTATACATGAGAGACAGAGAGAGAGAAAGAGAGAGAGAGAGAGAGAGAGAGGCAGAAGGAGAAGCAGGCTTCAGGCAGGGAGCCTGATGTGGGACTCGATCCCAGGTCCCCAGGATCCCACCCTGGACCAAAGGCAGCACTAAACCTCTGAGCCACCGGGGCTGCCCTAAGCCATTTTTTAAAGTAAATATTTTTCCTATAACATAGAATTTCAGTCAGGAATATCAGAAGATAATATATGTGGCTGTTCAGCAGATTGGAAATTATGGTGTTTTCTAAAAGGGAGCCTGGTTTCATGTTGGAGAAATCTTTTTATTTATGGGCTTTAAGTTAAAAAGCAGAGATTTTTAATATAATTTTTATATAGTTTTGGAGCTTTCATTTGTGTTTGAAGCATAAAACAGTGAAACAGGGTACACTGAGAAATATAGTATTTTGTTTCATAAATGCAAAATTTAGTTTATCTGTAAAGTATTTCACAGAATGGAAATATTTTTAAATTTATCAATTTTGAATGAACTTTCAAGAAATCAAAAAAATGATCAGTGGTATGATTTAGTAGTTGCCTAAACTGTTACTTTTTACAGACATTTTGGTTTTATTGAAATTCACTTACTTCTCAACTGCTATGACTATATACAAAGTTAAATTTTTTCACTATCTGTATTTTAAGTTTCTGGCAATTATTTTGTTTTATGATTATTACTTAAAATAATTTATTGTATGATGAAACACTCTAGATATCCAATATTCTAACCCCAGACAAAATTAGTATGTCCCTTTCCTTTTCCGTTTGATCTTATTTGTAGTATAAGAGGCATTCATTCATTCAAATAATGATGTAACTTACATTGACAAGTCTCTGCCTCTATGAAGCCTGCATTCTGGGGGAATATAAACAGAGGATGGCTTTCAAAAATAAACTTTTTAGACCTAACACAGTATCAGTGCCAGGTAGACGCTGTTAGGTGCTTCCAGCTGCTTCTGTTTTTCATTATATTACTCCTTCCACTGAAAAATAAATCCAAGCCCAGCAGATCAATCTCCATCTACTTGGAAAAACTGGAATCTGCTCTGAGAAAACTATTATGTTGGTTATGTTGGAATGCAACAAAATATAATACCTCTATATGCCACATATAAAAAAAATTCCTACCTCAAATACAATAATAAGTACTATGGCACTTTATAAACCACTTTGAGATTCCAAACCACTGTGAGGTAGTCAGGGAGATACCATCATTAGGGGGCTAAGAGGAGGAGCTGCACATTTATGATTTAATCTCAGCTCTGTCACCCTCAAAAAACACCTTAACCTCTCTATTGATATGTAAAATGTTAATGCTCAAAATTACTTCATATGATTGCTGTGAGGATTAAAAATAGATTTAAAATATTTAGTACAGTGTTTGCCATTACAAACAACAAATGGTGACTATTTTTTTTATGAGTGATATTATCCTTCGTCTGATTTTACAGATAAAGAAAATGAAGATTAGGAAGGTTGAGGCCTAAGGATTCACAGCCATAAAACGGACAGGCAACACTTTGAACCCTAATCTTCTCACTCCAAAATCCTTCCTTCAGTTTTATGACAGTGGAAAGTAAGATGGATCAAGGCAGATGGAAAGTAAACTTGGATCAGTCAGAATATTAACAACTCCAGTAAGTTTATTTCAGCTGAAGCTTATAAGGTTATCACCTGACCCATCTACCATTATCAAATATTCTTATATTATGAAACAAGTATGTTATCATATGCTTCTATAGCATCTTCCTTAAAAAATAACAAACCCTATTTCCTGTTTTTCCTCCCCTTGGTTCCTTTATTTTAGGCTTCGCCTTACTTTAAGTCTAACTTGATCTCTAACTATTTGCTACAAAAAAGTTTCCGAAAGTCTTCCACAAACATTTTGTTATTTACTCTGAAACGGAGTACACAGAGCAAGGTCGGCACTACACTCGGTTTACACATGAGATAACAAACTTAGCAAGGTTAAATGCCTTAGATCCAGGTCACAAAAGTAGTCAGGCTTTCTGACTCTAAACCCTATGCTAAGATTATTATTGTCTGGGATTTTTTAAAAAATATTTTATTTATTCGTTCGTTCGAGAGAGAGAGAGAGAGAGAGAGAGAGAGGCAGAGACCCAGGCAGAGGGAGAAGCAGGCTCCACGCAGGGAGCGCAATGCGGGACTCGATCCCGGGTCTCCAGGGTCACGCCCTGGGCTGAAGGCAGGCGCTAAAGCGCTGGGCCGCCCAGGGATCCCCTCGTCTAGGATTCTTAAAGAAAAGCTAGGTGGTTAAGTTACTGCTCAACACACTAACTTAAGTATGAAAAGTTATCACCTTAAAAAGTTGAAAACGCAGCAAGGGACTGGAACTCTGGTTAACACTGTCATTTTTGAGTAACAGGGTCTGGTCCCGAAGAGATGTGTAAAGACAGGGCTCGAACACCGAAAAGCGGGGTTTCCTGGCAAACCCAAGCCTGGTAGAAGCGCCGCACTGCTTGGCCGACTCCACACCAAACTCGGGCCTCCCACGTGTCTTTCAGGAAATGCACAGAACACGCGGGATGAGGGAGGCCAAGGAGGGGCTGGGAGAGGTACAAACAGCATATAGGGCTTTCCCGGGTGACTGAGGACGCGCGGAGGCTGGGGCGGGCCCAAGGGAACTCGCTGAGCACCTGGCGGGCACCGACGTCCGGAAGCAGCCTGGGGGAGGCTTTCACCGCGGGAGAGGGCTGGCCGCGGGCCCCGCCCTCGGGAGCTCCCCAGTGGATTTGCTGCTCCGGTTCGAGAGGGCTGGGGGAGGCGAGAGCGCGCCACAGGGACGCAGAAAGTCCGCGTACAGCGCCAGGCGGGCACGGGTCAGAGTCCGAGTTTCGCGGGTCTGGGGCCTGACCGCAGCCGCGAGGCCTCCAGGCCGCCGTAGCCCCGCCCCCTCGCGCGTGGCGCCCATGACGCTGGGCGCGCGGGCCGCGCTCCTTACAGAGCTCGCTCTCACCGAACGGTCGGCCTTGCTGCGCCTGCGTGATCGGGAGGGGAAGTGAGGCGGTTTCTTCGGCGCCTTTTCCGGCGGCGGCGGCGGCGGCAGCGGCAGAGCTGGGAGGAGGCGGTGGAGGCCAGAGGGAGCCCGCGCTCAGGGCGGCGGCTTGAGGTAACCTCGCGAACTGAGCTGGAAGGACGAGTCACCTGGGCCTCCGCTCCCTCCTGGCCTGCCGGCAGTAACTCCCTTCTTCCTCTCTGTGTCTCTGCAGGCGGCGCACCGGATTCCGGCGAGGATCAATGACCTGACGAGGCGCCGCAGCCGCGCTGACTCTCGGGTGGCCTGGGTCGGTGGTGAGCCCGGTGCTCGTGGACCGGCGGGTGGGCCGGAGGGCTTCGACCTCCCGCGGCCGAGTGAAGAGAAGGCGGAGGAGCGGGAACCGCGGCGGCGCTAGCGCGGCGCTTGCGGGGGGAAGGGCAGTTCCGGGCCGGGCCGCGCCTCAGCAGGGCGGCGGCTCTCCCGGCGCAGACTCAGGGCCCCGGCGGCGGCGGCGGCTGGAGGAATCAAGTTGTGCGGTCGGTGATGCCCGAGTGAGTGGCGAGCCTGGGCCTCTGCCCCGAGGAGGCAACTCCCACGCAGGCCGCACGGGCGCCCTCGCGGCCGGGAGGCTTCGTTTCGGTTTCGCGGCGGCTGCGGCGTAGTTGGCTGAGGGGACCCGGGACACCTGAATGCCCCCGGCCCCGGCTCCTCCGACGCGATGGGGAAGGTGCTATCCAAGATCTTCGGGAACAAGGAAATGCGGATCCTCATGTTGGGCCTGGACGCGGCCGGCAAGACAACAATCCTGTACAAGTTGAAGCTGGGCCAGTCGGTGACCACCATTCCCACAGTGGGTTTCAACGTGGAGACCGTGACTTACAAAAACGTCAAGTTCAACGTATGGGATGTGGGCGGCCAGGACAAGATCCGGCCGCTCTGGCGGCATTACTACACCGGGACCCAGGGTCTGATCTTCGTAGTGGACTGCGCCGACCGCGACCGCATCGACGAGGCCCGCCAGGAGCTGCACCGCATTATCAATGACCGGGAGATGAGGGACGCCATAATCCTCATCTTCGCCAACAAACAGGACCTGCCTGATGCCATGAAACCCCACGAGATCCAGGAGAAACTGGGCCTGACCCGGATTCGGGACAGGAACTGGTATGTGCAGCCCTCCTGTGCCACCTCAGGGGATGGACTCTATGAGGGGCTCACATGGTTAACCTCTAACTACAAATCCTAATGAGCATTCTCCACCTATCCCCCGGAAGGAGAGAAATCAGAAACCCATTCATAGGATTATCGCCACCATCACCTCTTTCAATTGCCACTTTCTCTTCTTTTGAATTTGAACTCTGGAGTTACTGTTCTACGGTTGGGGAGGGGGGGGGTTTAGGGGTTTCCTTTTTTGTTTCTCTTTCTCCCCCCCCCCTTTTTTTTTTGCTTTGCATTAGGATGCTCCGATCTGACATTTGACATGACCACAAAGTGCTAGATGCTCTTACTGACTTCCAGCAAATGGGATGGGGGAAATATAGCAGTTTTTGGTAAAGTCCTTTATAATAATGGTTTGATTTTTTTATTTCGAGAGAATCTTTTTTGCAATGTATGCTTTTTTCCTTTTTGCCCAGTTTCCTTATCACTTGCTGTAGATGGCTTATTTTGCATTCATGCAGACTATGTTGCAAGTCTGTTTCATCTAGTAAACTGAAAATTATTGCTTAATCAAACTGCCGTTTGTCTTTTATATTTAAGGCCTTTACTCCTCCCTTATGAGTTTTACCTTTAACTTAGTAATTTCAAATGTGACCTTTTATATCTAAGACCAGTATAGTAAACTTAGCCTACAGTGGCAAATAATGAGTAATATCATTGTAATATGTTCCAGTTGCACATCAGTATGTTAAACAGGTAATGTAAGAAGTTCTTTGAAATGTCAGCTATTAAGTTCTGAAACATACATCATGCATGAGTAGGGCTAAAACGCAAGTTCCTTATTACATAGCTAACTTACACTGCATAAAAAGATGAAAGTGTAACCCGTCAACAGATTTTTTTTCACTGCAAAAGTTAGCAACTTTGCTGTGTTTCCCTCTTTTTTAACTTTAAAAGTAGACTCTTTCCAGAAAATGGAGCAATAATGGTGTAGGCCACACACAGATGAGATATCTGTAGATATTTTCAGTGACTTTGGGGCAAAACTGGAATATATACTTTTACCACATTTCAAATGTCTAAGACCAATAGTTTAAAAATTACTAGAATGTTTACTTTGTTCATTAATAAAAGCGTTTAACAATTCAAATTATACACATTTTCTACCTAGTTGAAAGAATACACATTCCTGTTTTCACATTAGAGCAACTGATTAAGCTGAAGATAGAAGTTTTTTTATAATTGAGTGATCCACATCTCCATTAATTAGAACACTGGAAAAGATGTTTTATAAAAAAGGTATTTAATTCTGTTTGATTGTAGGATTAACTCATACAAATAGATCTCCTGTTGGTTCATTAATACACTATCTCCTTTAAGGAAGGAAATGTGATGAATGAATGATGTGTAGACTTGAGAAATGACAAAGGGGAAGTAGGATGAAGAAAGAACCTACAGATGACAATGAATGTAAACTTATTTTTCTTCAAGGGTAAGCAGTGTGCTCACTGGTGATATCCAGATCCTAGCAAGATTACTTGCTTAGCTTGTTAGGACCCGTAACTAGCTTATCGAGACCACTATGATGATACCTTGAACCAAATGTTAATGCTTGATACAGAATTGTGAGCAGCATCTGGTTCTCATATAGCCTTAAGGATTAATTTTAGAGATCCTCAAGGAATTAAACGTAGGGAATTTAAGAAATGTAGACTGCAAAGGCAGTATACAGGAAAAGGTGGAGTGGGTTTTGTTCAGGAGGGTGTCTGAAAACTAAAATGGAGCGGGATATCATGGTACATAGTTGGACAGTATTGGTCCTTCGTGCTTTGGCCATATTGTATAATGGAGCTTTTACCAAAGATGTATGAGAAGCATAAGGTATAAAAAGTTAACTATTGAAAGTAAAACTCTGACACATTTTACTTAAAGCAGATGAGAAAAGGTGCTATGTTGTAGGCTCCTGATGGTGCAGAGGGATTTTTTAATACAAAATGCAACTAAGGTATAGAGTTCTCAGTTTTGCTTTAGAAGTATTTCTAGAAATGAAGCTGACAGACCCATCCGAGAACATTTTAGTTGCTTTTAAATTTCCCAAAGCTCCACCATAAATCTAATTCTTAGTGTTTTAAATGATTGCATTTTAAGGTATATAAACATGGGTTATACAAATATCAATGCTATAGTAACATCTTTAGACAAGACAAGCACAAAGGTATAAATGCCTAAACTGGAGGAAACTTGAAACCCTCATCTTAATTCCTAAATGTAGTATTTCTAACTTGTGACAGATTGATAGGCAGCCATTTTTTTGTGTTTTAAAATAACTGGGAGCATAGTTAAAATTTTATACATCAAGTGATTGCTATTGAATGTTGCAGGTGAGATGTGGTTATTTTTAGTTTATTTGAAATGTCTAACTGAAGGGGGGTGGGGGGAGCAAATATTTGAAATTTGGAAAACCCTAAACTTTTGGTAAGAATTTGTAATATTCATTTACATTTTCTTTAAGGATATACAAGGTTGGTAATTGATGTAGTTAAATTGAACCATAACCATTGGTGGTCATGGGGCAGGTAATTGTAGCCTGCAGAAAAAGTTATAATCTAGGAATTTAAAAAATAAGATCCTGAAGTTTTTGTTTAATTGCATCAATTTCTGTGTTTATGTGAATTTATAAACTGCAGTAAGTTTTGAATGAGGTTAATCTTGTCTAATATAAGTAAATGAGTCTGTAGACTTGTGATCTCCCCAAACTAAAAAAGTACAGTACTTGGAATTGTGTTCTTTATGGTTGTAGTGTTGGTAAAGCACTAATATGCAGAAAATAAAGGAATTACACAGTGCAGTTTCTCACGTTATGTTACTCGTTTGGACTAGATTAAGTGGGACATGTGTGTTGGGCCGTTATTCTCCAGGGATGTATGGTATAAAGTGACTCGATTTGGGAGTCACCAAGCTTTTATAAGAACAAAAAAGAATTTGGTTCTTACAGTCCTGGGTGTATAAGAAGTCTTTGTACTGATTTAGTTCCACCAAGCTTAATCTGATTTTATGATAACTTAGGACACAAAAGCAGTTGAAAATAATTTTTAAAAACTAAGGTTCTAAATAGTTTCTATCGTACCATTTTTCCAAAATCACAAACCTTACTGTTTTTAGGAATAGAATTTTGTCTCTAAAGAATTGGCCCACAGAGTTGTCTTAACCCTTGACAATTGACTTGGCAATTTTAAAGTTTGTCTTCTAAAAGCCAGTTGCTTGTCTCATAAGAATGACAGAATTGTAGCCACTTAGAAAACAAAATAGTTGAAGAATACTTTGTTGGATAAAAGGGTTTTTAAAAACATGTTCCCTTTTTTTATAAGCATTCCCCCTTGAATCAGCAATTTTTGCAACTTGATTTTAGAATGTCTTAGTGTGTTCTCTAATAGGATTTAACCCCCACATTGATGTTCATATATATATTTAGTACCGTGATTTGCTAATGGCAATCAAGTACCAATTTATCAGTGATAGGAGAAGATATTTTACTCTTTAGTGGGTTTTTATGTTTTTCATATGTTTATAAATACAGTAGTTATAATTTGAATGATGGTGGAGCTTCCTAAATTCCCAGTTATGTCCTCAGTACCTTCCTAAATTCCCAGTTATATTCTCAGTATATGTCAGGGTGTGGTAAGGTAAATACTGTCTCTTATAGGTAAAAATTGTAAAACATACATAGCAGTTAAAAAACTTTTAAGTCTGACTAATCACTGAGCAGAAAGTATTTGGAGCAGAACATTTGATAGAATATAGCTTCTTGTTTATACTGAATGGTAGACAAAGTAGGAAAGATCACAATATTAGGAAATTTATAAAAAGTAATGGTGGGACATGGAGCTGCAGAAGAGGTAAAGTAACTTTTCCCTGATTTGCTAAACTTTTAAAGTTGCCAAACTAGATTAGTGAGTTTCATAGACAAGGAATACATACAAGTGAGATCACAGAGGTGGAACAAGTCTGTAGAGAGGTTTAGGAATGGCAATTGAAATTTGTTATTAAATAAGCTAAAGTAATAATAACCTTCCTGGGAATTAGTCTGTAAGAAAAACCACTTTGTGGGACAGTAAGAAAATGCTTTAATTTTGAACATTTTTTTTCTCTTTAAAATGTTTTATGACTACTTGAAACAATTTTAAAAGGAAAGTATTTGTCAGCCTTGTCCTTAAATACTTTACCACTTGTTACATTATTTCATTTGGATATATAGCTCTTCCATAGTGTTTGTTTTATAACTGCAAGAATAGATTTATTTATTGAGAGCCTAAAAATACACCTTGCACTATTCTAGGTATAGGTGATCCATCAGTGAAGAAAAAAAGGTCTGCCTTCATGGAATTTATGCTGGTGGGGATGAGGGGGGAAGAGAACGACAAAGATCAGATGATGAATAAAGATATGTTAGGTGATGTACTATATTACATACTATGTTATATATATATATGGACAGGTAGGAATATCTTCAGAGGACTTACTGAGAAAGTGACATTTGAGCAAATACTTGAAAAATATCAGTGGAAGTGACATAGGAACAACAACTATATATATATATATATATATATATATATATATATATATATATATATATATATATTTAGTGTAAAGCAGGGGTGGGGCAGGTGGCCTAGGGCAAATCTGGCTATGACTTGTTCTTATAAGGAATGAGCTAAGAATGGTGCTTACGTTTTTAAAGACTATGAAAATACAAATGTGATTATGTGACACAGTATTTAGCCTGGAAAACCTAAAATATTTACTATCTGGCCCTTTATGAGAAACATTTGCTGACCCCAAGTCTAAGGCACAGTTGCTAAAATATTACCAAAATATATAGGAAATCCAACAAACCAAAGTAAAGACCATGGTTAATAAATGTTTTATCAAAACTTTAGGTAACAGTGGCTCATACAATTTACCACATTTGAACATTTAGTGATCCTTGAGACTTGTTATTGAGTAGTTTAACGGATTTTTTCCCCCCCTAAATATGTTTAAATGTGTGAAGTCAGTAGTTTTTCAGGTTGAATGTTAACATTCTTTAAGATCTTGTGAATCATTTCATTAAAATTATTTCCCTTATCTTTATGGTAGTTTTACTGATTTTTGGATATAAGTTAAATGTGTTTCTCTGTACAAGTGCCTTTTCCTCCAGATAACCTAGATTAGTTTGGAATAGGTTCAGCTAACCTCATTGAACTGACTTTTATTCAGTTAGTATTACTGTAATCAAGTCCTGAGTCTAGCATTTTATATTATGAAATTTTGTAAGAGGAAGTGTTTTGTTGACTTGGAAACTAACATGTTGCATGATATTTGGTTTCTTGTAGTGTTAGGAATATAAAGCAATATAAACTAGGAAATTCACGCATGAATTATTTCTTGCATGGAGAGTTGTTCTATACTTACTTACATGGTAGAATGTGAGAATCTGTAAATATCCTAAAAGAAACTAAAGAGTAATTTGACAAGAGTTATGGAAGTAAGTTTTATGGAGGACATTTACTGATGGGCTTTAAAAAAATAAAAGCACTTGTAATTCATAGAAAAATCTGTGTGAAACTGAATATTCATGACCACAAAAACTGTTTCCCATTATAGCCAAATAGGCTGGCCTAAGAAGGTCATAGCATTATGAGAAAAGAAAAAAACCAAACCAAAACACAACAAATTTAAGGGAGTTACAGAAGCAGAGATTTAGATCTTTGACGTTTATTCTAATTTGGCATACCAAGTGCTTTCTCTATACCTGTTTCTAAGTCAGTTTTGTGAATAAATCCTAGGTTGGAGCTACACCTAGAGATATCAGACTGGGAAACATTATGAGAATAATAAGAGCATAATTTGTTTACCATGTGCCAGGTATTGTTCTAAGCATTTCATGCATATTAATTCTCTTCATCTTCACAAAAACTTGGGAGAAAAGGCCCCCATTTTATAATTGAGAAAACTGAGGCCTAGAGAGGTATACATTATTAATAAGTAGCAGAGCCAGACTTTGGACTTGAGTAGTCTACTATACAAGGTGAACTAGTGGTTAACCATATACTTAATATTTTGTGTGTATTGCTTACAAAAAGGTCAGTTTGAATAATATCCTGTAATTTTCTTATATGATCATCACATGATTTTGAGTCCCTGTATAATTTGAGCCTTCTGTATAATGGAGAGCATGGTATTAGACTCTGTTTAAGAATTAGTTTTTTTCTGTAAAAATCACATGTGACCACTTGATTGTGAATTTTATGGATCATCATGAAAAAATAGGAAAAGTTAAAGTTTTTACAATGCTGATTATTTGCATGCTTAGAGAAAAAAGTTTTAGAAAATTCGGAGTATACACTTTATATTTTGTTTCTGATAAATTCATAACTACAGACATTTCAGGTATTGTTTAATAAGTGAATTTCTTGCTTTTTAGATCCTATTAGAGCTCACTTTTTATAAGTGAGGTTTACTTAAAGAACACTATATCCTCACGTCAGCAAGAACACGGAGTTTAAGGTCAGCTAGAGTGCTTTAATCATGTACTTAGGTGTTTAAGCAAGGGCTTAAGAGTAAAAGTCGATGATTTTGTTAAAATGCAAATGCCTTATTTAAATCCTATTTTGTCAGTAATTTCTATATGAGGTAGAAATAAAAGACTAGGTTAAGGTAAACACATGAAATGTTCAAGGTCAGTAATCAAGGGGTCTATCAAATACTAGACAGTGCAAAGAAGTATTATGTTGTGGGCTGGAATGGGCTAGAGAAGGCTAGTGGGAATTGAGTTGGACCCACAAATGCAGGGGTATTACTGTATTGTACTAGGCGTTGTTCTACGCTCATTGCTTGCATTATCTCACTTAAAATCTGTGAGTAAAGGTGCATGGCTAGTAATCTACATATAGTATTTGGGAGATAGAAAATAGACTTGTCTGTTAGGGTTGCCAGATTTAGCAGATAAAAATACAGGTGAAAGAGAGTGGGACGTACAGGCTTCCAGTTACCAAATGGCTATGTCACTGGGTTGAAAAGTGCAGTGTAGGGAATATAGTTAATGGTATTATAATAGCTTTGTATTGTGACAGATGGTAGCTAGACTTGTGGTGAGCGTAGTATAACATATGGAGTTGTCAAGTCACTATGTTGTACACCTGAAACTAATATAACATTCAATTAAAAAAATTCAGGGTGCCCAGTGAAATTTCAATTTCACAATTTTTAGTACAAGGTTTATCTCATGCAATATCCTAAAATTATATATATAAAATTATTGTTGGGGTGCCTGGCTGGCTCAGTTGTTTAGGTGTCTGCCTTTAGCTCAGGTTGTGATCCCAGCGTCCTGGGATAGATCCCCACTTTGGGTTCCCTGCTGAGCAGGGAGCCTACTTCTCACTCTCCCTCTGCTGCTCCTCCTGCTTGTGCTCTCTCTCTCTCTCTGTCAAAATAAATAAATAAAAAATTGTTAAAAATGATTGTTTATCTAAAATTAGAATTTAATGTCTTATCTGCAATCCTATGTTTGACTTGAGTGTTTGTTGGGGGAGATAACGGTTCAAAATAAGAGCTGAAAATGAGGCTTTTAGAAGGCCTCAAGAGGTAGAACAAGTAGTTTGGATATTATTGGGTATGTGATGGGAACCACTGAATTTTTAAAATTTTCATATAGCAGGAGAGAGTCACAATGTTTAGAAACATTAATCCAGTAGTTTTGTATAGAATCATGGATCAGGTCGTGGATGGATAGGGGCGGGAAGTCCTTACAAGAGACTTAATTCAAGTGAGAAAATGACAAAGAATACCATAGGGAAAATGAGAAACAAGTGAGATAAAATAAATTGGTGGACATACGTTACTTGTGGAAGGAGGGGCACCTGGGTGGGTCAGTTGGTTAGGCTTCCGACTCTTGATTTCAGCTCAGGTCATGATCTCAGGGTTGTGAGTTAGAGCCCCACATCGGGCTTCACAATGGAAGTAGATCTGCTTGGAATTCTCTCTCTCCCTCTCTCTCTTAGCCCCTCTCCCTTTCTCTTTCATAAAAAATAAGAATTAAAGGATTTTGATCCTCAATTCTTTTTTTTTTTTTTTAAGATTTTATTTATTTATTCATGAAAGACACACACAGAGAGGCAGAGACACAGACAGAGGGAGAAGCAGGCTCCATACCAGGAGCCCGATGCGGGACTGGATCTCAGGTCTCCAGGATCAGGCACCCAGCGAACTCCTTGATCCTCAATTCTTATGTAAAAGATAATCACATCATTGATAGAAACCAGGATATTCAGCAGTTTTGGATAGAGACACTTTGATAATTGGATAAAGCACCTCATTTGCAATCTTGAAAAGAGAATCTGTTTAGGCATACTCTATTTTGTAACTATTCTGTCTTAGAGCATTTTTGTCCAATATAAATGTAATGCAAGACACATAAGTAATTTTGTATGCTTTAGGAATCACATTTTAAAAAGTAAAAAACAGGTAAAATCAATTTTATTTTTATTTATTTATTTTTTTTTTTAAATTTTTTTTTATTTATTTATGATAGTCACACACACACACACACAGAGAGAGAGAGGCAGAGACACAGGCAGAGGGAGAAGCAGGCTCCATGCACCGGGAGCCCGACGTGGGATTCGATCCCGGGTCTCCAGGATCGCGCCCTGGGCCAAAGGCAGGCGCTAAACCGCTGCGCCACCCAGGGATCCCTAAAATCAATTTTAATACTGTTTTACTTTAAGATGTTATTTATTTATTCATGAGAGACACAGAGAGAGGCAGAGACATAGGCAGAGGGAGAAGCAGGCTCCATGCAAGGAGCCCGATGCAGGACTCAAGCCCAGAGCCCCAGGATCACACCCTGAGCCGAAGGCAGATGTTTAACTGCTGAGCCACCCAGGCATCCCGATAATGTTTTACTTAACCCAATATATCAAATATATTACCTCAATGTCACCAATATAAATAATTATTAATAAGATACATTCCTTATTTCATGCAAAATTTTTAAGAGCCAAGTGTACATTTTACACTCAAAACACATCTTAATTCAGACTAGCCACATTTCAGTGCTCAATAGCCATATATGGCTGGTGGCTATTACGTTGAACAGTTCATTCTTAAGGAATGATTATTTCTAATACCATGCCTACAATTTCAGAAACTGCACTAGAAGATTTTGATCTTGTTAAGATTATTGCGATGTGATGAACCATTTAGGCCAGGGATTCCCAAACTGTGGTACACGAGCCAAATTTGGCCCACTGCCAGTTTTTGTAAGTTTTTGTTGGAACCTACCATGGTCATTTATTTGTATATTGCCTAATGGCTGCTTTTTCACAGCAACACCAGAATTGAGTAGTTATGACAAGAGACCATATGGTCCACAAAGCATAGAACATTTACTATCTGGCCCTTTATAGAAGTTTGCCAACACCTTTCTAAGTCCTGAATTTTCAGGAATTTCCTAAGTTTCAGGAATAAAACATATATATATACATATATATATATATATATTTTAAGATTTTACTTGTTTATTAGACACAGAGAGAGAGAGAGAGAGAGAGGCAGAGACACAGGCAGAGGGAGAAGCAGGCTCCATGCAGGGCGCCCGACATGGGACTCGATCCCGGGTCTCCAGGATCACACCCTAGGCTGAAGGTGGTGTGAAACCGCTAAGCTACTGGGGCTGCCCTACTTTATATATTTAAATGAATTTTCAGAAATAGTCTTGAAGTAGTTAAAAGGTAATGTATATATTGATCCATTTGTTTACCAAGAATTTATTAACTGGGTTCTAGGCAACGTGGTAGGCCCCATAAACAGGAATAAATAAATGTCCTTAATCTTCAAGAAGGTCACAGACTAGTTGAAAATAAAGAAGTAGGGACACCTGGGTGGCTCAGCGGTTGAGCGTCTGCCTTTGGCTCCAGGAGTGATCCTGGAGTCCTGGGATGGAGTCCTGTGTCGGGCTTTCTACATGGAGCCTGCTTCTCCTTCTGCTTGTGTCTCTGCCTCTCTCTCTCTCTTGTCTCTCATGAATAAGTAAGTAAAATCTTTAAAAAAAAAAAGAATAAAATAAAGAAGTATACATAGATAATTACGAAGATGTACTAAAGCAGATGGTGCATTGAGTGCCAACCAGTGAGATATCTTCCTTTGGCTGGGGAATGGGAGGTAGTCAGAAGAATGGAAGGCTTCAGAAGAATAGGTCCATTTGAGGTGAATTTCATTTTAGGATTTATTTATTTTAGAGAGAGAGTGCATGAGCAGGGAGAGAGGCAGAGGGAGAGGCAAAGAATCCTCAAGCAGACTCCTGGTTGAGTGCAGAGCTTGACAGCAGCCTCAATCTTAGGACCCAGAGATAATGACGTAAGCCAAAATGAAGAGTCTGACGCTCAACTGAGCCATTCAGGCACCCCCACAGTTAATTTTAAAAGATGAATAAGATTTATTCAGATAGGAGGTAGAGGACATTTTAGGCAGCAGAACAGTTAGTTATGAGCAAAAGCCAGAAGGTATTAGCATACCACCATCAGGAATTGACAGCTAGCTTATTATGCCTGGATCATAGAGTAGACTGGTGTGAGATGAAGATGGAAAGGTGGTCAGAGGCTGGATCATGAAGTGCCTTTGTTTTTTTTAAGGAACTTTGGATGTTAAAATTGGGGTACTGGTACTATAATTCAGGAAACTCTATTTTAGATACAGAATCAACAAGTTTTGGCCAGTTGAATGAGAGGGAACAATGGGAAAAATCTGCAGGAATGACTACTAATGAAGATTAAATTTATAAAGATACAAATTATATGGGAAAAGAGCAAGTTTAAAGGGAGGAGGCTGTTTTATCAGCAAGTTTTAGGTGCCTATGGCATGGACATCTACATGGAGATAGATATGTAGTAGAGAGATCAGGAGACATCTGGTCTACAGAAAGAGGTTTACGAGAGAGCTTCTAAATGGTTTTTGAAACCACAGATGGTAGTGAGATTTTCGGGCACCTGGGTGGCTCAGTGATTGACTGCCTTCGGCTCAGGCTATGATCCTGGGGTCCTGGGATCGAGTCCCACATTGGGCTCTCTGTAGGGAGCCTGCTTCTCCCTCTGCCTATGTCTCTGCCTCTCTATCTCTCTCATAAATAAATAAAATATTAAAAAAAAAAGAAATTTTCTGGGAGTGAGAAAAGAATAAAGGGCAGAGAATGGAACCTCTCTGGAGAACACTAATGTTTAAGGGGTGGCTAGAAAAAGGTATTAACAAGAAGGACCAAGAAGACATGGGAGAGAATATCAATGATGTCATATCTTACGGAGAGATCAAGAAGGTTGAAGTTCAAAATGCTTTTTTTAAAAAAATATTTTATTTATTTGAGAGAGAGAGAGAGAGAGCACAAGTGGGGGGTGGGGAGCAAAAGGAGGGGAAGAAGCAGACTCCCCACTGAGCAGGGAGCCTGATGTAGGGCTCCATCCCAGGACTCTGAGATCATGGCCCAAGCTGAAGGCAGATGCTTAACTGACTGAACCACCCAAGTGCCCCTAAAGTGAATTCTTTAGAACTAATATTAGAAAGTCATCAGGACCTTTCTTAGATAAGTTTGAGTGAAGTGGCCAGAAATTAGTTTGCAATGAAAGAGACTGGAGGCAGTACAGAAGTTGCTAGTGAAGTGTTCCAAAAAGCTGGAGATGAAAGTACAATAGTAGATGTTAAGGATGTGATAGTAAGAGGGAGATGTGTGCAGAAGTTTATGAAGATACTTTAATACAGCAGGCTCATTTAATTTTCAAAACGCTGTTCAGATATGAGTGATAGATATTTGTTGTTGAGGGTAGGGTAGGAAATGAGGAACATGTGCTCCCTACCACCAATTTCCTAGAGGTAAAGAAAAATTGGAAAAAGAATTCATTTGAAAAATGGGAATCTTAATTCCTTAAAGCTGCTCCTTGTGCATAGTTAGGGCTCTCTTCCTAGAAACACCTACAAGGTCCATGCTCAAGTAATTCTAGTCCCATTACAACTACAGATATGGATAGTGGCATCCCTATCTCACAAATGTAGAAGATAAGCCACGGTGGCTATGACATACCCAGTAAATCATAGAAATTAGTGATGTAACTTGAAACTCAAAATTTCTCTGCATTTATCACTTACATAGTCATGGAGTAAAATTTAAAAGAATTTCTATTATGTAAGCATCATGCCGATTAACTTAACCCCTATTTAACTAAAATATAGAATTACCAATTTACTATAAAGTTTCTTTTAAGATTTGCACAGTGAGGTTTAATACTTGCTGTCACTATCAGTTCTGAACTTTGGGATCCTTTCTTCCACAATGATTTAGGGTTAGAGGGAAAAAAATCTATAGGATGACAAAATCAAATATAGAGTTAAATAGTAGCACACTTTATTGTGTGTCTGCCAATGTGCTACTGGCTTTAAATGTAATCCTCACAACAGACTAGCAAAATAGGTGGTATTCTCTCCCATTTTACAGATAAGAAACTTAATGCACAAAAATTTAAACAATTTGTTTATGACACTGCAACTATTCCATAGGAGAGCCTATATTCAAACCTGTCTTGTTGACTCCAAAAGAATAGATTTTTGGAGTCAACAAACTGTAATAATTTTTTAAAAAAGATTTTATTTATTTATTCATGAGAGACACAGAGAGAGAGAGAGAGAGAGAGAGGCAGAGACACAGAGGAAGAAGCAGGCTCCATGCAGGGAGCCAGACGCAGGACTCAATCCCGGGGCCTCCAGGATCACACCCTCTGCCGGAGGCGGCTGTAAACCACTGAGCCCTGGGTCTGCCCAATAATTTTTTTTTTTTTTTTTAATGTTGAATCCAGCAAGACATGGTGGTTGTGATCCAACAGATCTGTCTGTCATCAATCCAATTTATCAGGAGTCCTTGTGTGTGTTCCTGGAGACAAAGCAATTTTTTAAAATATTTATTTATTCACGAGAGATACACAGAGAGAGATAGGCAGAGGGAGAAGTAGGCTCCTCACAGGGAGCCGGATGTGGGGCTTGATCACAGATCCTGGGATCACGCCCTGAGCCAAAGGCAGACGCTCAATCCCTGAGCCACCCAGGCGTCCCCAAAGCAACATTTTTGAAGGGACAGAAACTTATTTGGAATGTTTGAAGAACATGCTTCCGTCCAATGAGTGAGAGAGTTGGCAATTTTAAATAACTCCTGAACATTCTTCTTTATATAGACACTAAAACCTGAGGGCCTGGTTGACAAGAAAGCCTTTGGGTAAGGGGGTGGAGCACAGATCCACGAGGAGAAGGAGGCGTTCTTCTCTCCTGTCCTATGTTAGATGAAGTGACATCAAGTTAGTTTGAACTATATTTCTATATGTCCTTGACCAGGGGATGGTTTGCAAGTTGCTCTTTTTCAACAATAGCATCAGGACACATGATTTCTGAACTCTTTCTAGCTAGATCTTGTATTGCTTTTACTTGGAGAGAAGGAGCCAGATGTATTTTGTATTCTGCTGTGCATTTGGCCAGGAATTATGGGCATGTGTAGACATGCCTTGGTGTATTTTTGTTTAATTCTCCTAATTTGTCTTTGTTGGTCTGGACTTTGTATTAGGTAAATTCATGAATTTATTCATAAAGAACTCAACATTTGAGATATATAAATATTTAAAGAATACATGGAAAAACAAGGTGAAGCACAGGCTTATTTTCAAAGTTTTGTGCAGGGTAGCAGAAAAATACACATTTTAATGAAATCATCTTTGTGCCAGTGACAAGTTAACTGTAAAAATCCCTGAATGTTTTCAACAACTTTTAGAAAAATCCATGCAACACGTATGAGTTTGATTTACCGTTAAATTATACCATTGAATTATATAATAGAACTTCAATATCAAAAGTGTATAAAAGCTTATAGAAAGTTTATTTAAAAGATTATGATGTGGTAGTACAGGAAAGCTAGTTTTATAGTATTAGTGGTTTATTTCCCCCAGTACTGAATTAAAATTTGAAGGGAGAGAGGAAGGCAAGGCAGTGTTAAAGCCAGGAGGTTGAATCATCTAAGGAAATGAGTCAGTGGCTATGAACCATAACTTTCCTTTTTCTGAGGCTTTGACTTTGAGAACTTAACATTGAATTATTTAAAAAATCTTTTTGCTTGTTATCAGTAAATTGAAAATAGAATTTTTTTTTAGAAATTTAAAGGTAACTAGAGATTCATTCATTCTTTCAACAATATTTAGTAGAAATACAGGGATTTAAAAGCAG
Source organism: Canis aureus (assembly GCF_053574225.1). Classification (NCBI taxonomy): domain Eukaryota; kingdom Metazoa; phylum Chordata; class Mammalia; order Carnivora; family Canidae; genus Canis; species Canis aureus. The sequence goes on from NC_135619.1 coordinate 29,810,685, forward strand.
TAGTTACATGTTTGGCTCTAGGCAACCAATACTGATTCTTTTTTTTTTTTTTTAAGATTTATTTATTCATGGTAGGGGGAGGGACCAAGAGAAATGGAAAGAGAGATTTTCAAGCAGACTCCCCCTGAACGCAAAGCTGAGCTCCACACAGGGCTTGACACAGGACTTGATTCCAGGACCCTGGGATCATGACCTCAGCTGAAATCGAGAGTTGGACGCTTAACAACAAATGTTGGAGAGGATGTGGAGAAAGGGGAACCCTCTTGCACTGTTGGTGGGAACGTGAACTGGTACAGCCACTCTGGAAAACTATGTGGAGGTTCCTCAAAGAGTTAAAAATAGAGCTACCCTAGGATCCAGCACTGGGTATTTACCCCAAAGATACAGATGTAGTGAAATACCAGGACACCTGCACCCCAATGTTTATAGCAGCAATGTCCACAATAGCCAAACTGTGGAAGGAGCCTCAGTGTCCATCGAAAGATGAATGGATAAAGAAGATGTGGTCTATGTATACAGTGGAATATTCCTCAGCCATTAGAAACGAGGAATACCCACCATTTGCTTCGACGTGGATGGAACTGGAGGGTATTATGCTGAGTGAAGCAAGTCCATTGGAGAAGGACAAACATTATACGATTTCACTCATACGGGAAATATAAAAAATAGTGAAAGGGATTATAAGGGAAAGGAGAGAAAATGAGTGGGAAAAACAGAGAGGGTGACAGAACATGAGAGACTCCTAACTCTGGGAAAAGAGCAAGGGGTAGTGGAAGGGGAGGTGGGTGGGGGGATGGGGTGACTGGGTGACGGGCACTGAGGGGGGCGCTTGACGGGTGAGCACTGGGTATTATGCTATATGCTGGCAAATCAAACTCCAATAAAAAAAATACCAAAAAAAAAAAAAAAAAAAAAGGAATCGGACGCTCGACTGACTGAACCACCCAGGCGCCCCCAAACAATAGTGATCCTTAATCAGCTTTTAAAACAAGATTTTTGAGGTTAATAATTGGTGACTCATTTATAGGTTTAATAGAACAAACCTGGGATGCTGGTAGCTATTGACACATATTTCTATGTGATACACTTGAGCTTTCTCCTAAGCCATGAATTGTTTCTTTGGAACCTCTAGCCCATAACTGAAATGAACACATTGCATTATGGGATATTTTTGAAACTTTAAAAATCTGAACTGTAATTATCAGGTTTGACAGTAAAGAGAGATAGATTATCTCAAAGTAAATACTAGTGGTATTATATGAAAACTTTCAGCTTTTTGTGGTTGATTGTTTGAGTTAAACTTTTTATATGACTAGATTGCATTTTTTATTCTTTTTAATTCATGAATTCTTAATTTAAGGTAGTGAATGCATTTCACATAAGAACCTAGTATTTAGAAAACTTTGTGAGGAATCTTAAGTCTTGTTTTTGTCACCCAGACAAACGTGAACTATAGAACAAAACAATAAATCTTTATTTTTTTATTTTTATTTTTTTGCTTTGTGTAATAATATGCTAGTGGCATCTTGGAGAATATATTTAAGTAAATGTTAATAGGTATTCTTTTATTATTTGTGGGATATGTCATTGAATGGAGATTTTAGACTAGTATGACAAAACTTCTAAATTACATCCTGGGTAACAAATCTTCCTAATTAGTAAGGTTGGCAGGGCTATTGTTTCCAAATGCTTTGACATGTAGATTTTTCTCCTTTCATACCTTTGGTGGTATCTAGGCTTTTTCTTTTCTTTTTCTTGCTGCATGTCCCATTCTAATAAAACCTAAATCATGTTGCCTGCTGGTACACCTCAGAGTCCATGTTGCTTTGCTAGGTGTCAAAACAGTAGGTTAATAAACCCTGTGACTTTTGAATTCTGAATTATGGTATTAGAAATACTAGAGAAATCAGGGTCTGGAAATATCCTGTGTATCATGAGTGAATGCCATTCATAGCACAGAGGGAAGACTGAAGGTAGAAGAGATCCCCCTTTCCTCAAAGTATCATATAAAACACTTCCTATCTTTTCACAGACATTTTAGTTCCCTGCCTGCCAGGGTTGATTTGGGGAAAGAGCAGAAAGGGCATAGGGCTTCAAGTAAGACAGACCTAGGTTTGGATCCCAGCCCCACTGCTCAATAGCTAAGTTGACATTTCAAAATTTATCTCGTTATCTATTTTCCTTTCTAAAAAATGGAAATAGTAATGTTCGCCCTGCAGGATGTGATCACCAAAAGCAGTAATTTAGGAGAAGCTCTCTAGCATGGTAAGCATTCAACAGAAGTTTTATTCTCCTTTTCCCCTCCAGTTTAATAATTAAAAAAAAACCAACAATAAACAAAAACAAAACTAAAGCAGAAATAAAATTCAAGATATATGCTAGCATCATTGAAACATTTAAAGATGAAATTATACGACTGGGGTTTATATTCAAATAATCTGGGAGTGGGATTACAGATGAAAATCTATACAATTGCAATTGTTCAAGTCGAGTGAATAGGTACATGGGCATTCATCATTTGTTTGAAATAATCCATAATAAAAAGCTTTAGGAAAAAAAAAGCTTTAGGGGCCCTTGGGTGGCTCAGATGGTTAAGCTGGGGTCATGATCTCAAAGTCCTGAGATGGAGCCCAGTGTCATCTCCAAGCTCAGCACAGAGTCGCCTTGAGGATTCGCTCTCCTGCTCTTGCCCTGCCTCCTCCAAAATAAATAAACAAATCTTTTAAAAAGAGTTCTAAAAACTACACTGTATATAAAGAAAATATTCAGGGGGTGCTTGGGTGGCCCAATCACTTAAGCATCTACCTTTGGCTCAGGTCATGATCTCAGGGTCCTAGGATTGAGCCCCTTATTGGACTCCCTGCTCGGTGGGGAGTCTGCTTCTTCCTCTGCCCCTCCCCCTGCTCATACTCTGGCCCCCACTCTGTCTTCCTCACATGTGCTTGCGCGCGGGCTCTCTCTCTCTCTCTCTCAAATAAATAAAATCTTAAGAAAAAATATTCAGCGAACAAAGACTTTGTCTGGTGATGAGGAACCATCTATTTGTTGATTGGACCTCTTTAAAGTTGATGATTGAGAACAGGCATTACTGATTTATGAATGGTGGTAGTTTTTTCCTCTCAACTACACAAAATGAATAGTTCTTTGACTAAGAAAAAGGAATGTCAAAAGGGAAGCCTGAAAAATCCTGAAGAAGTTTAAATGCTTTTGTCTAATTATCTGAGTCATTCCTCAGGGTGGAGGTGCTGTGGCATGGCTCACAGCCAACATAATTTTCAGCTGGAGAAAGAGAGCAGTTAGGCCAAGAAGCACAGTAACCAAAATGACTACTATGATATGGGAACCAACTTTATATACTGACATTTTCTCTGTTCTCTTAGGATAATAATGGAAATGTAACAGCATTTCTTTCTCTGAACCATATTAATTTTCTAAGAATGAATGTATACTGAATTACAAGCATAATTGAATAAATTCCAGAGAGCTAACAAATGTGGACTACTTACTCACACGGATATGACTGTTCTATAGAGCATTGAGATGTAAAAGAAAAAAAGTATGATTTTCATAGGTTTAATGATTGTTTAAAGGCACATTGATTACCACAGACAGCTAAAGATCTACTTAAAAAAAAAAATCCCTGCAAATCTTGTTAGGGTGAATTCTAGAGACTAATGCATTTGAGAAAACTGTTCCTGGAAAAAGAATTGCCATTGATATATTTAAACAATTGGCATTCATAATATAGGAATATAATTAATGTACTCTATTTTAATAAAACTTAATGTTCTTGACCACTAATTACTTATTTTTAAAGAACAAAATTAGAAGTCGTGTCAATATATAGAGAACAAGAACTTTCACTTTCCTGATCTTCATTTATAGAGTAATTATTTATTTCTTTAAGCTTTCTTAAAGACAAGGTTGTTGATATCCTCACCATAACTTGGTGTAGTAAACTAATATTTAAATAACTTTTCAGGGACGCCTGGGTGGCTCAGCGGTTTGGCATCTGCCTTCAGCTCATGGCGTGATCCTGGAGCCCCGGGATCGAGTCCCACATCGGGCTCCCTGAAGGGAGCCTGAGTTTCTCTCTCTCTGCCTATGTGTCTGCCTCTCTCTGTGTCTCTCATGAATAAATAAATAATAATTTAACAATAAATAAATAAATAACTTTTCATTAAAGTCTCAATTCAGGAATTATGATCATTCAACAATGACACTCACCTACAGAATATTACTATGAAGGAGGATGGGCACCGGAAGTGCTATGGGCACCCAAAAAGTTAATTGAATTCTAATAGGGTTGAGGAGTAGTGAGTGAAGGAAGAGACCTGGAAGGGAACCAACATTTATTGAAAATTTACTACTGTGGGTACAAAATCCTTTTATGAACTTTGTCTTATAAGAACTGCTTTGACATTACTTAAAATTAAAAGCAATTGTTACAGAATCAACGGCCTAGCTTCCTATCCTGATACATGAGACCTTGGGAAAAATTGCAAGTGACATCATTATTCTTTTCTTATCTGAAATTTTAAATTTAACTGAGTGTCCTTTATTTTATCTGACATCCTTATCACAGGGGATTAAGTTAAGGAAATCTTAGAAATTACCAAGAACAGTGCCTGTGCATGTAAGTGCTCAATACATATTAGTCTTTATTTTTGGAGTTATCCTGTCCCATTAGTGATGGAAAACTCAGGTTAAATAGTCTGCATTTTGTTCCATAGATACAAAGTACTTTACCTAGATTACAAAATTCTGCAGCCACTTTAGAAGAACAGTTTGCCAGTACCTCAAGATGGTAAACATCGAGTTACCAAATGACCTGGCAACTAATCCAGCCCATGCTCTAGGGGAACAGATCACACACCATAAATATGGAGAGGTGTGGGCACCTGGGTGGCTCAGTGATTGTCTACCTTTGACTCAGGAATGACCCCAAGTCCTGAGATGGAGACCCACATTGGGCTCCCCGCAGGGAGCCTGCTTCTCCCTCTGCCTGTGTCTCTGCCTCTTTCACTGTATCTCTCATGAATAAATAGATAAAATCTTTAAAAAATAAATATGGAGAGGTGTGGACCCAGGAGGCCATCTTGGAGGAAGTCTCCCATGGCATAGAATGGACATCTGTCCACCTCAGGACAGAGGATATGGCAATACCCTGTTCTGAGGGGTTGCCCATCACTTTTTAGAGGGAATACAGAAAGTTAAAATATAAAAATCTGAGAATTTAGAACTCCCTTTGCAGTTGCAGTAAAGGTGAACTAAACACTTATAGAATAACTTCAACATATTGCTATTGAAGAACTGAAACTCTCCCCTTAACTAATACAGATTAAGGATTTAATTGTTGGCTCTCCTATATTCTATGACTTTCAGAGAGAGTAGCTGCTGCAGAAAACCATAATTGGTGGACATAATATGTGACTATATATATTAGCCAGCTTTTTATTAGATACCTGTTTGAACTATGAGGTGAATGTTAATTTTTGTGCATAGATTTATTGGCTATTAGAGTATGTTACTATTTGAAAATATATAATGTGAGCATACCGTGCATATCAATTTGGAATATCTTCTGCAACAGCAAACAGCAAACAAACAAGACAGACAACTGTAGCCTAAAAAATTTGGGTCTTATTTTCTCCCATAGTTTAAGTGTAGATGTGGGCGGTCCTGGCCTGGCATAGACAAGGGATAGAATCAAGGACCCAGGAATCTGTGTTTTACCACCTGTAATCCTTAGTGTGCTGACTTGTTGATTAACCATCCCATAATGGCTGCTGCAACTCTAGATACCTGTGCCCATTTTTAAGGCAGGAAGAAAAAGAAAGCAACGCCATATGGCCTTTCCCTGTTCTAAAGGAGGCTCAGAAAAAGGGCACTGGACTTCTCCAGCCTCTCTACTAGAAGAGGACAAGGATGAAGAGGGTCAAGAATGGTTGAGTTAGCTTTATTTAAGGTATTATGGTCAAAAAGTTGACAAATGCTGCATTAAATGTTCATCAGGATTTGGATAAGTTTAGAGGAGGAAATTAAAAAGTAGAGGTATAACATGAACCAAGAATTGATTGAACACTGTATGTTGGTTCACAGTTCACTGAGAAGCCCAGTCCTAGTAGGTGGAGAATAATGTTGAGAAGTGATAGAATTGAGTGTGGGCTTAGGTTGGCTGTAATAATTAATAGGATACGACTGAAGGATTTTGAGCAGGGAAATAACATATGAAGAAGGACGTGAGAAATATTTGCCAATATGGATTAGAAGAAGGTGCGCTGAAAGGTAAGGAAGCCAGGAAATTTCTGTGATGATGCAATTGTGAAATGCCAGTTATTAAGAGTGAATCACATGTAATTCCAATATTCAACCAATTTTGACCCACAGCATCATTAGATTCATTCACATTTGAGGAGATGGTAGGATGTTCAAATGGAGAAATCTGGTAAGTGAAGGAAAATGGAGGACACAGACTTTCTGAGAGTAAAGTATTAAAGAAAAATGTGAGTATCTAGATAGAAGTAGGTACTTTCCATTCTATATTTCCTGGATGATTTCATTTCCTTTCAAGGCTGAAGCTATCACTTGTTAACGGCTTTAACCCTCACATTTATTTCTAAGCTCCACACTCTTATATGCAACTGCTCACAGGACCTCTGCCTTCAGATATTCCAATGGACTCTTTCAACACATCATGTCAAAATAGGTATAATTTTTATTCCTTCCCTTTGCTTCATCCCTTTCATACTTCCCTCATATTTTTTGTTTCGTTTAGTGATATCAACATTCAACTTGCTGACTATGCTAAAAAATTTGAATTTGTCTTTGATTGATCTTTCTCTTTATCCCCTCCATCCTTTTGTTCATAGACCAGATCAATTCTGCTTCTTGAATCCATCCTTCCTCTCCAAATCCTCTCCATGGAAGTCAGGGTCCCATGAGTTCTCTTCTGGATTATTAAAATGACTTTACTTGCTTCAGTCTTTGCAGGAGAACATCAAACTGCTACCCAAGGAACCATTTTAAGATACATATATGACCTTGTCTCTTTCTTGCTTAACCCTTTTTAATGGCTTTCAGTACACAATGAATAAAATCAGAACTTATCACCAGGGCTTGGAAGAAATCTCCACAACACTCACTTTATCTCCAACTTTGCTTGAACCCCTTTAAATTCCTTCACACCAGATTTCTTGTCCTTTTCCAAAAGTGCTGCACTGTGCCAAAATTCCATGCCTCTGCGCTTAACTACTCCCTTAGCCCGAAATTGTCATGTCCATGTTTCAACATTTTGGTCATTTTTTACTAGTATCTCCTTTTGCAAAGACTTCTCAGATGTCAGTCACACTCTTCTTTTTTCTCCCACGGTAATGTGCACTAAGGGCTTATCGCACTGTGTTGTCCTTACTCAAGTGTTTTCCTCTGGCTCAAGGACAGTATGGTCTTGGAGTGTCCTGGTGTCTTGAACAGTCCTGCCTCAGAGTTGGTGCTCAATCAATATTAGTTCAGTGCGTTGCCAGAATGTGGATAAGTTGTCCCCAGAAGAAAGACTGGGACAGAGGAGCAAAACTGATCCAAGGGGATGCTCATAATTAGAGGATGGAGAAAAAACCAACAGGATCAATCAATGAGATTATGCAGGAAGTATGCTGGTGTGTTAAGCTGGTGATACATTTGTTATGGCTTAGCTTTGTCTCCCGGTTACAACCAATCAAGATATCTAAAGCCAGACTTTTCGCTGATACTTTGATTTATAGTTTCGGAACAGCCTTTACAAGTCCTGTCATATTTCCTTAAAGGAACTCAACCTATAGGTTTTGGTACTGAAGTACAAATTAATTTTAATTTGGTGAGGAGACAAAGGGAAAATGCTTCAACCTAAAAATTCCAGAAGCAGGGATCCCTGGGTGGTGCAGCGGTTTGGCGCCTGCCTTTGGCCCAGGGCGTGATCCTGGAGACCCGGGATCGAATCCCACGTCGGGCTCCCGGTGCATGGAGCCTGCTTCTCCCTCTGTCTGTGTCTCTGCCTCTCTCTCTCTCTCTCTGTGTGACTATCATAAATAAATAAAAATTAAAAAAAAATAAATAAAAATTCCAGAAGCAAGTTCCTTCCTAGACACTTGCCAAGTTGACACAGTTCCTTCTTCACATTTTGAAATTATACACTTTCTAGGAATGTTATCCCCTATACTCACCATTGGTCTCCTGACTGCACTCAACAACCAAGGAGTGAAAGTAAGTACCAAGGATGACGTTGAATCCCTTCTTATGCTCACCAACCACTGAAGTGACATTACCATATAAAATCTCATTTGAGGTGAAACTGACAATTCTGCTCTAAATATTAATTTCCAATTATTTATAATCTAGTGCTTATACTGCATTGTATATGTTTTTGTAGTCTATTGATTGCCCCCAAATATGCATACTGTAGCAACACCTACACCGACCTACACTAGCCTTCCCATCCCAGATGTTATTTAGGTGATCACTATGTTCATATATTCTCTTCTGTTTCATTTTTTACTTCCTATTGGCCTTGACTTCTAGGACTCTTTAAACTATTCCTGTTGGGTTTGTGCAATAATATGTTTGATTATTTCTTTCTTTTTAAAGATTATTTATTTATTTATTCATGAGAGACACAGAGAGAGAGAGGGAGAGAGAGAGCAAAAGAGAGGCAGAGACATACGCAGAGGGAGAAGCAGGCTTCCTGCAAGAAGCTTGATGCGGGACTTGATCCTGGATCCTGCGATCACACCCTGAGCCAAAGGCAGATGCTCAACCACTGAGCCACTCACATGTCCCTGTTTGATTATTTCTGGATCCAGTTTTCCAAGTCATAGCCTCAGCAAACTGCTTCTCCTTTCAATAGCCTGTCTTACTGCCAACATCTGCTCTTGATCAAGCTCCAAGCTACTCACAAGAGATCCTGGCTTATTTAGCTTATTCAAAGTCACCCACTTGAATATTTTCCTTAATTTTCTTCATTCTTTCTAAAATTTCCTCTTAGATTTTTACTTTCTTTAGTCTTTCATTAAGTTTTTAAAATTATGGAAGTGAGCTATGATCTGTATGGAAAATTAGGAAAATACAAAAACAAATGGGAGGGAAGAGGAAAGCAGTTTATAATTCCACCATCCAAAGAAAAAACTACTAACATAGACATTTCTATTCTTTTTCAACTTTCTCTTAGCATGAAAATATATTTCCCCACATCACAAACACTTACAAATAATTTGTAATAGTACTATATGTTCCACTTTCAAGATTACGATGTCATTATTTTCTGTTAGAATTTTAAAAAATCAATTTGATATTTAATCACTGACATAATACCAAATTGATTTTTAAAAAAGATTTTATTGGGCAGCCCGGGTGGCTCAGCGGTTTGGTGCCGCCTTCAGCCCGGGGCATGATCCTGGAGACCCGGAATCGAGTTCTGCATCTGCTCCCTGCATAGAGCCTGCTTCTCCCTCTCTGTGTCTGTGTCTCTCATGAATAAATAAATAAAATCTTTAAATAAAAATAAAAAAAGATTTTATTTATTTATTTGAGAGAGAGACAGAGCTAGCAACAGAGAGCACAGGTGGGAAGGAGAGGGAGAAGCAGGATCTCCCCTGAGCAGGGAGCCCAATGTGGGGCTTAATCCCAGGATCCTGGGATCATGACCCCTAGCTAAAGGCAGACACTTAACCAACTGAGCCACCCAGGCACCCCTTGAAATTGCTTTCAAAGGGTATTAAACCAATGTATGCCCCAAGAATAGTATGTGAGTGCCAAACTTTTTGCATTTTTTTCCAGTATTGAATGTTATTATACTAATTTGATAGGTGTAATTTTTTTTCAATATTATCGAAGCCCTAAAAAACAACACCAAAGAACTTTTATAGCTCATAGAGTCAGAATGTAGGAGTCAGAGGGATCTACAGAAGCCATCTAGTCCAATTCCCTCAGGTATGGGGTATGGAGCCAGAAGTGTGCCCTACACAGATATTCAAGATGTTCTGTATCTCTTATGATCTCCAAATAAACTCAGCCTTAGTGATTTTTTAAAGAAGAGTTTCTGTTATGTTAGCTTCTAGAAGACCTGGTACCTCAATAATACTGGTGCCAACACACATTTCACCAGCTTGTTGCCCTCTTTTCATTTCACTAGTTTGGAATTCAGTAGCCTAATAGGAAAAGAGTGTGGGTTGTGGGCCATCTTTGTCTCAGAAAAGGCCAAGTTAAGCCAAAACCATTCCATTTTTTTTCCTCTCTGAAGTTTAGTTGTTGTTTAAAGATTTTTATTTATTTATTCATGAGAGACACAGTGAGAGAGAGAGGCAGAAACACAGGCCAAGGGAGAACACAGGTTCCTCGAAAGGAGCCTGATATGGGACTTGATCCTGGATCCCAGGATCACGCCCTGGGCCAAAGACAGATGCTCAACCGCTAAGCCACCCAGGCGTTCCTCTGAGGTTTACTTTTGATTTAGCACATATTGACCATGAAGGTCAAAAAATAGAGAAAGGTCAGTCAGTTGGGATGGCTGAGGTGCCCAGTGACTAGGTCCTGGAGGATATGGAGGGTGGAGAAGAGAACCCAGCTGATGAAAATGTAAGGCAGACTCTTTCCTAAATCAAATTTAAAGGGTGCCTGGGTGGCTCAGTTGGTTAAGCACTGGCCTCTTGGTTTCAGCTCAGGTTATGATCTCAAAGTCATGAGATGGAGACCTGAGTCAGGCTCCCTGCTGAGTGTGGAGTCTGCTTAAGAGTCTCTCCATCTCCCTCTGCCCCTCTTCTCATGTGTACTCTCTCTTTCTAAAAAAATAAATAAATAAAATCTTTTAAAAATTAAATCTACCAAATTTAAACTCCTGTTATGACCTACTTCCAAGAAGAGGAAAAGTAGTTGATGAAAATCTTATGCTTCAAAGCAGGTGGACTTAGCCAAAGAAGAAACCTTTGAGTGATGGAGAGGTAATGCATAATAAAGAAATTCTTTAAGTTGTAGAAATTACATTGTCTGATTCTTAAATATGAAAAACCCCTCATAAACCACAGATATCTTATTTTTCATAAATAGGACTTTGTGTTGCTCACCATAGCGTATGCTCTGGGTTTAGTGTCCCAGAAAGATAGTCCTCTCTCTCTCTCTCTCTTGCTCTCCTCTATGGAGTGCTAAAGCAAGCCAAATCCTGCTTATCTAGAGTTTATAATCTAATGAGGGAAGACAGTGAATAAAGAAATGAACAGAAGGATATTTTGGAAGAGTAAACCACTTCCATTGAATGGTCATGGGAAGCCTTTCAGAAAAGGTACTATTTGAACTGAGAGCCAAACATGGAGGAGGAATCAGCCTCGGGAAGATCTGGGAGCAAAGTGTTTCATGAGAACCCAGGAAGAATAAAGACTCTGAGTGGGGAGAAGAGCCAGTGTGTCCCCATTATGCAGCTTCGGGATTGAGTAAGAGATAGTTGTTACATTAAGAAAGTATCCATCTACTCATATTTTAGGGAGGGTTGTTATCAAAAGGTGATATTGCATTTTTATCAAATTCTTCAATAGCATCTATAGAGATGACTATATATATGGATTTTCTCCCTAGATCTATTGTGATGAGTTACATTAATAGATTTTCTTTTTTTTTTTTTTCTAAAAGATTTATCTATTTATTTGAGAGCGAGAGAGAGCATGCATGCATGAGCACATGCCAGCCGGGTTGGGTATGGGGGCGGGGGTAGGGGCAGAGGGAGAGGGGAGAGAAGCAGACTCCCCACTGAGTGTGGAACCCAACCTGGGGCTAGATCTTGTGACCCTGAGATCATGACCTGAGCTGAAATCAAGAGTCGAGCTCAACTGACTGAGCCACCCAGGCACCACCCATAAAGAGATTTTCTAATATTAAACGAAACCAGCATTCCTAGGGGGAAATCTACATGTTGTATTATTTTAATGCGTTGTTGGATTCTGTTTGCTGATAGTCAATATAGGCTTTTTGGCATTGATGATTATTAGTGCTATTGGTGGGTAGTGGGCTTTTTGGTGCTATTTTTGTCATATTTTGGTGTCAGTGTTGTAGTCATTGATATTATTACAAAATAACAATATTAATAATATTATAAGTTAATTATTAATTATACTTAATTACATTTATCAATTAATATACAAAGCAATACTGTCAGTAATAATATTAAAAAGTAAAAATTTACTTTGTAAATTGTTAACAATTAAAAATTTCCTTTATTTTCTACACAAAGGAGCAGTTTAATAGCATCATACATGTCTTTGACAATTTGTAGTTTTTAACCTTGGCTGCAAACTAGAATCACGCAGGGAGCTTAAAAACCACTGATACCTCCCAGAAATGTTCATTTAATTGGTTGGGGACACAGCCTGGGCTCCTAGATGTTTCAAAAGCTTCTCAGGTGATTGTAATGTACAGCCAAAGTTGAGAGCCTCTGGTTTAGTAGAACTCTTCCAGTGAAACCATCTGGGTTGTGTGCTTTTTGAGTGGAAGCACTGTTTGACCACTTTTTCTATTTCTTCTTTTTTTAGGATTTTATTTATTTATTCATGAGAGACACAGAGAGAGAGAGAGACAGAGACATAGGCAGAGGGAGAAGCAGGGCCTTGGCAGGTAGTCTGATGCAGAACTTGATCCCAGGACCCCAGAAGCAGACGCTCAACCACTGACCTACCCAGGTGTCTCACTTTTTCTATTTCTCTCTATAGTTTATCTGCTTAGATTTTCCTTCTCTCCTTTAGAAGTTTAGTTAAATTACACTTCCTTAGATAAGGATTCGTATCATTAAGATTTTTTCAAATTTCTTTTTTTACCTTTTTTTTTATAAAGCTTGCAATCATTATACTAAGTCTTAGTACTTTATTATTTTATTTTTAAAAAATATTTTATTTATTTATTCATGAGAGAGAGAGGGAGGGGGAGAGGGAGAGGGAGAGGGAGGGAGAGGGAGAGGGAGAGGGAGAGGGAGAGGGAGAGGGAGAGGGAGAGGGAGAGGGAGAGGGAGAGGGAGGGAGAGGGAGAGGGAGAGGGAGAGGGAGAGGGAGAGGGAGAGGGAGAGGGAGAGGGAGGGAGGGAGAGAGGGAGGGAGAGAGAGAGAGAGAGAGAGAGAGAACAAGAAGGGGGAGGGTCAGAGGGAGAAGCAGACTCCTCCCTGAACAGGGAGCCGGAGGAGGGGCTCTATCTGGAAACTCTGGGATGGTGACCACTGCTGAAGGCAGAGACCCAACCTACTGAACTACCAGGTGCCCCAAGATTTTTCAGATTTCTTTGAAAAGTTGAGAAAAGTAAACTTATGTGAATATTTTAATTTCTTCTGTATCCGTGACAATTTTCCTTATGTTTAATTTATTTTGTATATTCAATATTTCTTTTCTCCCCCTTGATTTATTAGATAAGATTTTATGCCTTTTTGGCTTTTAAAGCTTCAGCTCTTGGGATTTATTTCTATTTTTTCTCTGGTTTTTAATTAATTAATGTCTACTTTTATCTTTATTACTTTATTTTTTTCCTTACAAAAGAAACAAACCAAGATAAACCTAACATACTGAGTTGTCAGAGCATAAAGTTTTCATTTTTTATTTTCTTTTTAGGGAAACATAACTATTATCCAAGACTATGAGACTCTGTGGGGCCACTGTTTTAGTTGTATCCCTACGATCTAATTTGGAGTGTTTCATTGCTGTAATAATTCAGATATTTTTTGATTCAAGAATTATCTTTTAAGAATGGTTGATACAGGGCACCTGGTTGGCTCAGTCAGAAGAGTATGCACTCTCTTGATCTTGTTAGGGTCCTGAGATTGAGCCTTATGCTGGGAATAGAGATTACTTAAATAAACTTTTTAACAGAGTTTTTTTTTTTTTTTTAAGATTTTATTTATTCATGGGAGACACACAGAGAGAGGCAGAGACACAGGCAGAGGGAGAAGCAGGCTCCATGCAGGTAGCCTGATACCAAACTTGATCCCAGGACCGTGGGATCAGGCCCTGAGCCGAAGGTAGACACTCAACCGCTGAGCTAACCAGGTGTCCCTTTAAAAAATATTTTATTTATTTATTTGAGATGTAGAGAGCGTGTGCACAAGTAGGAAGGAGGAGAGGCACAGGGAGAGGGAGAAGTAGGCTCTCCACTGAGCAGGGAACCCTATATGGGGCTCCATCCCAGGACCCTGAGGTCATGACCAGAGCCAAAGGCAGATGTTTAACTAACTGAGCCACTCAGGTGCCCCTTAAATAAACTTTAAGAAAGGATCATTGGTATTATTCCGAATCCTCTATTTTCTTTAGCTGATGTTTATGCTCTACTAGGAATAATGATGAGATTTTTTGTTTCCTCTTTATCTCTCTTCCTTTTCTTTTACCACAGAATTTTAGCTATATTATCTATTATCCATCATCATATTATTATAAAAAAGATTGTGTTAATTATGCCTATATTCTCATTAATTAATTTCTCAGTTTATAGAAAACTTTTGGCCACGGGTATAAAAAAATAGAGAAATCAGTATTCTTTAACTTCCTACCTTTTCACCATTCCCCTCTCAGCTTCCTTATGCAAATTGTTTTCACTTTGTCAGAGTTCACAGCATTTGCATTTGGTTCTGTAATCCTAACTCCCATTTTGTTTTAGTTTAAGTCCAACAATTAAATAGATTCAGTGCTCACAGGCAGCTCTCTGCTGTAGGTTTTCCATTTGTCTTGGTTGACTGAAATTTGTCCTCTGATAGTCTCGTCAGAAAGAGCTCTGGGAACAATATTCCCTGAGTGTTTGCACGTTCAAAATAGTTGATTGCTTTTAGAAGTGAATGACAGTTTGGGGTATGTATTTTCTTTCTGGGAGACATTGCTATCCTCTCTAACAGTAAATGTCATTGTGGAGAAATCTGAAGCTAATCTGGTTTTTCACCTTCATAAATGACTCGATTCCTCCCCCCTCCCCCCTTCCCCCTTGTCTGCCCAAAGCATCTTTATTTTAAAGTAACCTTTTATCCTCAAAGTCCAGTAAACTCTCTATGACTATAGTGAGTTGAGATTTTTGAGGGATAGGGTATGCCATTTCAATCTGTAGTTTCAAGTCTCCCTATATATCCAAGAGAGGTTTTTTGAGGTATATCTTTAAACGTTCTCTTCCTTTATTCATGCTGTCTTCTTTAAGTCCTCTTATTTTTTTGTGCGCTGAATTGCCTACTCCTGCTTTTATATTTATAAATTTCTCCCTGGGTACCTTTGCTTGTATTTACATTTTGTTCTGTACCTTTTTTTCTCACTTCTGAGCCCTAATATTCCATAGCATGTATTTTTCTTTTTTTATTTTATTTTATTTTATTTTATTTTATTTTATTTTATTTTATTTTATTATTTTATTTTATTATTTATGATAGTCACAGAGAGAGAGAGAGAGGCAGAGACACAGGCAGAGGGAGAAGCAGGCTCCATGAACCGGGAGCCCGACGTGGGATTCGATCCCGGGTCTCCAGGATCGCGCCCGGGGCCAAAGGCAGGCGCTAAACCGCTGCGCCACCCAGGGATCCCTAATTTTATTTTTAAGCAATCTCTACACTCATTGTGGGGCTTGAACTCCCATCCCCGAGATCAAGAGTTACACTCAATGGACTGAGCCAGCCAGGAGCCCCCCATACTGTATTTTTACCCTTGCCCTGCTGTCAGTTTTGCATACATCTCTCAATGGTTTTCTTTTTTCTTTTTCTTTCACTTCTTTCCTCTGTCAGCTTAAATTTTATCTCCCTTAGTCATATCACCCCCACTTCTCTGAGTTGTTGTTTCTTTGTTTTGTCTTTTCTCTGGGAACAATGGCTTTGTTATATTAAAATTTTTTAAAAGATTTTATTTATTCATGAGAGACACTGCGAGAGAGGCAGAGACACAGACAGAGGGAGAAGCAGGCTCCCTATGGGGAGCTCGATGTGGGACTTGATCCCAGGACCTCAGGATCACACCCTGAGCCGAAGGCAGATGCTCAACCACTAAGCCACCCAGGTGCCCACACTTTTAAAAATTTTAAGACAAAATGTATGTTCAACATTTTCATCTGCTCTGAGGTAACATTTTCATGGTGACTTTTCATCTGCATTTGTTTTTCATTTTTGTCTTTATGCCTTTGTTGGTTCCCTTTTTTATTGCTCATCTCTGAATAAGGAGAGTTTTTCCTAGATTCACTATTTACAGGACGTTTGTTAGTCCCACTGCCTCTGCTGCTAATAACCAAACCTGGTCCAGGGAAACTCATGCTACCAGCTTACACATTTGTATTACATAGCTAGGGCTGACATTACAAAGTACCACTGACTAGGTGGCTTCAAACAAATATTTTCTCTCACAGTTCTGGAGGCTAGAAGTTCAAAGGCAAAGTGTTGGCAGGTTGGTTCCTTCTAGAAACTCTGAGTGAGAATCTGTTCCATGCCTCCATCCTAGCTCCTCGTGGCTGCTGACAACCTTGGAGTTTCTTGTCTGGTAAATGTATTACTCCAACCTCTGTCTCCATCTTCATATGGTCTTTTCCTCTCTGTATCTCCCATGTGCAGATTTCTGTCTTTTTTATGAAGACACGAGTCATTCCATTCGGCCCCACACTAATTCAGTATGACCTCATTTTATCTTGATTCCATCTGCATACTCTATTTCCAAATGAGGTCAGAGGTACCAGGGGTTAGGACTTCAACACATCCTTTCAGGGGACACAATTCAACTGATAATACCACCTCATTCTCATTGTTGTACAAACAGAACTATTGATTTTTCATCTCAGTATATGCATCTCATGAGATATGTAGCCTTGGGTGCCCTCTCTCAGCTCCCATCCATGCCTTTGCTCAAACTCCACTGCTTTTGGTATTCCTTCTACCTGTTCTATGGTTAAGAGCCTCACTTGTTCTAAACTTTTTATTGAAGATGAGGTTTTTATTCCTGTCCCTGTTTCCTTTGTTTTTTGTTAGGTGGTTTCTGAGAGATGACGGAAATGCCAATTTTATGTGACATCTTCAAACTGGAAATGCCTTGGGTGTCCCTCATTCTTCAGGGGTCAGCGACACATTGAGTTGAATAAGAAAAGAATGTACGCTATTTTTAGTACTCGTTTAATCAAAATAACCTTTTAGTCTCAGTCTAGCATGCCAATTCTACCAACAGTGCCTCATAGATAGGAATTAATAATATTTACTTATGTCAAGACTTACAAGTATTTCATAAGGATCATATTGAGCAGATATACAATTGTAATTATTTTTTACTTTTATGTAACAGTGTTACACACTTCTTTAATTATATGATAGCCAGTTAGGAAGTTAATATTTATTTTTCTCAGTGTATAAAAACTCTGTGTTGTATCTTTAGAACTATATAGTGTTGAAAGGTTTTTTTTTTTAAGGTTTAGATTATTTTTACTCTAGTTGAACCTTTCTAAAAATAAACATTTTAAGAAATCTAAAACTATTCTGTCAACTTAAGGGATTCATTTCCAGGAATAGCCACTTACTTATATATAGAATACTTTAAAGATTCTAAGCTCCAAAATATTGCTGGAATCTGCTGATTTATTGAGATTTATTCTTGTAATACTTTCTACTAAGTCTACTAAATATTTGATTCCATTAAATGCTAATAACAGGTCTGACTTTTCAAGTCTCTCCAAGCTTGTCAATTTTGAATTATTACTACTTCAGCTTCGTGTGATTCTTCTGAATGGCGATGTCAGCAGTTACCTTCTGCTAGGTAATGGAGGCACTCAACATACAGAACTGCTCAGAATTACAGAACACAAAGCAGCTCATTTTAACCATTTGACTGCTCAGGACTAGGAGAGGTATAATGTAGTTACACAAGTGATTTTTACCAGAGTTAGCATTTGGTGAAAATGTTTGCTTTTTGACTAACAACACTCTTGGCCTACCATTAACCTAATCATGTGAGAGCTAAATTTAGCACAGTATTTAAGGATGTAGACTTGGAGCCCCACTAGCAGGTTTCAGATATTGGCCCTCAAAGCTGTGTTAACTTGGGCAAGTTTCTTAACCTCTCTGTGCCTCAGTTTCTTTGCCTGTAAAATGAGGACTGGTGTTGCATTAAATGGATTAACATATGGTTATGTATAACATATATACATATGCATATACATATATACATGTATATATACATATGTGTGTATATATATATGCATAACATATATATATGTATAACATAATATATATATTCCAGCACTTTGAACTGTGCCTGGCCCACCTTGGGCGCTGTATGTTAGATATCGAGACAAACGTTAGTTATTGTCTTCATTTTCTCCCCGGAGCTGCAGCCAAACCAGGAGTGTAACAGCTACTGACGAACTACACTGACAATCATTAGCCTACTTATTAGTAGGTGTTCAGAAACCACGGTTGAAACAAGTCGCTGACTGGAGGAGTTGTGTGTGAAAGAGGGATACCAAGCTTGAACGCTCACCTCAGTATCTGCCAGACAGGGAGTTGCATTCAAGAAGTAAAGTGCCTCAAATCCCCAAGAACAGTGTGTGGTACCTGGGTGCTCTGTAGCTGTCAGGGGATCTGAAGAGTTAATGATCCTATTTCAAAGTGGGAATGTTTAAGCCCCTCATTCCAACTACAGGGAAGGAGGGGTAAGGTACTGAACACCCAGGAATGGATAATTTCTAGAGGAAAGAAAGAAACTCGTGACTCTGCAAGCATAGAAAAATTGTTAGTCCAGGAAATAAGCAACCAGATAAGATGAAAGATTAAGTAATAAGATTAAATTGCCCTATCTGCTCTGTTCTGTATTTTAACTCTTGTGGGTAAAACTTTTTCCTTTTAATTCTACAAACTTAAGACTTTTTAGCAATTAAAGTTCTGGGTAAGGTGTTTGGCTTCCATTTCCATCTGTGTAGAGAAGGCTAATATATGGCAGTTGTGACTGTCTATCTCCTCTATATCCCCAATCCCTCCCACAGACCTCACCTCATTGCTCCTTGTGAGATATTTCAGTTTTCTTGGGAGAGGACAAAGACCTGTAAAGCTTTGTTGGTACAAGTAATAGGAGGTCTTGGGATCAGATGGAAAATAAAAGCCCAGGTCTTATAGGTCCTTTAATAGGCCAGGTGGTATTATAAGAACAAAGGTTTTGGAGTTATAGATTGAGCTTCCAATCCAGGCTCCAGGATTTACAAACTGGTGATTTCAGGCAAGTTATTTAACCCTTTTTAAAAAGAAATTAATTAGTTAATTACTTTATTTATTTATTTATTTATTTATTTATTTATTTATTTATTTATTTAAAGTAAGCTCTACACCCAATGTGGGGCTTGAACTCGTAACTCTGAGATGAAGAATCACATGCTCTCCAGCCAGGCACCCCTCAAGTTACTCCATCCTTTTGAACCACATTTTCCCTATCTGAAAAATGGGGTTAGTATTATCTTCTGAGGCTGTGCTAAGGATGAAAGATAATCTCTGTAAAATGGTAGGTACAAAATAGGCCCTCAACTAATAGTAGTTTTCTCATTATTAACTGAAGACAGGAGCATCTGACCTGATCATATTTAAGCCAGCTTGGTATTTTCTGTCTCCTGCAGTGAGGTGAAAACTAGAAATAAGTTTTTTTAATATACATATTCTATCCACGATCTCTATGCATTATAGAATGATGGAAGAGCTATATTTTTAGAATATTATCCATTATAGCAAAGGATTAGCAATATTAGCATCCACATTTGCTCACAATGAAACAAATGAGTTTTGATGTTAGCTGCTTAGTGGTATGAAGTAAGATTTAGGTTCTGTGGGCGGAAACTATCTTCTTCAGGATTCCCGGAAACAGCTGCTCTTGTGTGGGGTACACAGGAAATGCTGAAAAATGCTTGTTAAGTATTTTATTAAAGTGTACTTTATACATATTTATACACACATACATTTTTATAACTCATTTCTGTACCTTTGAGAATGAATCTTAAAATAAAAAATGTAGTCAAGCAAAGCTTTTGCACAGATTGCCAAGACTAGGCTTGAACATCGATTCATCCTTTCTCATTGTCAAGAATTCCTAGTGCTTACAAAACAAGCTAGCCTGGGTAGCAAAAAGATGGGAAGGAGGTAAACAATGTGAACTGCCTGGACTTCAAGTAAGTTTTTTTACCTATGTTTTGATTTTAATGAACATATTACTTTTACAGTTTTAAAACTCTGATTTTTTTCCTCCAATCATGGACATATAAACATGGGTGTGTTCCTACCTCTCCAATATACATACTCTCTTTTTACAGCTACATTCTTGGCTAGGCTGAAGCTAAACTAAACTAAACATTAAATATAGAACTAAGGACTAAATGCAAGGGTCCTTGTTCTCTTGAGATTTAAGTACTGATGTGCTAGGGCTAAAGCAATTTGGTTCTTATATATACAATTTGGTTCTTATATATCCTTTATATATGTTACACACATCCTTATATAAAGGATGGATTTAGAACCCATCCTTTCGTCCATAATCTTAAATTTTTATGTTGGTTGAGGAGTCCAGAAAATATCATCGTACAATAGATTAGGATTTTTAAAATCAAAGTTGTATGAGTATATAGTATAGTGTGAAATCATTTTTGATGCCATTATCTATGGCTGCATAACAAATTACCCTAAAATTCAATGGCTTAAAACCATGATAAACATGTATTATCTCACTATCTGTGGGCCAAGAATTTGAGACAAGCTTATTTCTGGCAGTTCTGGGGTCTTTCAGGGTCCTTCATGAGGTTGTAGTCAAGGTATTGACCATGGCCACAGACATCTGAAAGCTTGTCTGAAGCAGGAGGATCTACTTCCAAAGTGGCTCATTCTCATGGTTGGCAAGTTGGTGCTGGATATTGGCAGGAAGTCTCAGTTACTCCCCTGTGGACTTCTCCATAGGGCTGCTAGTGTATCTTCACACATGATAATTGGCCTCTCTCAGATCAACTGAGCAGGGTGGAAGCTGCAATGTCCATTATGACTGAGCCTCAGAAGTCACATTTCACACAATGTTCTAATGATTACACAAGTCAGGCGTATTCATTGTGGAAGGGGATGACACCAGACAAGAATTTTCAGGATCACCTTGGAGGCTGGCTACCAGAGTTCTACAAAGTTTGATACATGCCCATACAAATCTCTCACATCTGTGGAGTGGAGGTGGGGTTGAGGGAGTGTGTGTTGGGGGGAGGGCAGATTTCTTCCTCTCCTGAGATAATTTTTTAAAAAACACTTTATTCATTTTTATTTGAGTGATTGAGAGAGAGAAAATGAGTGAGTAGGGGGAGAGGTAGAGAGAGAGAGGGAAAGAAACCTAAGCAGATTCCATGCTGCATTTGGAGCCCACTTTGGGGCTCAATCCCATGACCCTGAGATCACAACCTGAGCCGAAACCAAGAGTTGGATGCTCAACCAACAGAGCCACCCAGGCGCCCTTGAGATAATAATTTTTGATTTTTAGCTGATTTTTTTGGTATGCTTACTTTTGGTATAGATTTTCTCTCTTCAATTTTTTCACCACCCCACTCCATGTATCTATTTCTAAGATGCTCTCTCTACTCTTCTCATTCATATTCTAATCTACTTGGATTTGCAAGCAAATAAAAGGTATGGGGTGCTGATAAAGGGACTGAGGTGCTCTTCTCTGAGTGAAACATTTAAATTTCAGGGAAAGATTTCTCTGCAATGATATTTAAAACAAAACACAAATTGGACTGGTGCTTAAAATGAGGATGTACAACTCGTTCACCACAGAAAGGAGTAAAATTCATTCTCTGTATAATAAAGACGTTTTGGTATCAAAGACATCATGTGATTTGGTATCAATCACATCATCAGTTGTGATTCCTGGCCTCAACACCACTGACTACGGAAGAGCCAAGAGGAATTTAGATATTTGTGAAGACAGTTTGATGATTGCATATTCATTAAAAGTATATATCTACTTAGTTCCCATGTAAGCTTTTTGGTAGATTTACATTTGCCAACTCTACGGGGCTGTGTGCCATCCCTAGTGCCCTGGAAGACCCACTTCATGTGAAGATATCATCCTGCAGAGTTCACAGAAGGAGAGCTCCTTACTCTGAGGGCTGTCTGTGAATCGGTCAATGAAGAGCCATGGGAAGGGTGGACTCTGGACACCTCAAGAGTTCCCATGTCTTCCATTAACTGTTTCCAGGCTCCTTCTAACTCTACCAATTATCTCTCACCACTTCCTGGGGTCAGCTTTCACCTCACAGTTGCTTCCAAGTTTTTATTCCTTCAGAATTACTGTGGACCAGGAAGCAAAATAATCAAGCAGTATTTGATTTGAGTCTAAAAATTAGTATTAATACAGTTAAAAAAATGAGACATTTAATGCTGCTCAGTCAGGGACCACCCGGGATCCAGCTGTAGGTTGGAGGGAATCCAGTGCTGCGTAGGTCAGAGTAGCCAAACTGTGAGCTAAACCAGGGAAAATTCTGACCTCCTAGTTTGGGTTACTGGTGCAGAGCAGCTGCAAAGGCAGCATCACTGGGGCATTTCCAAGAGGCAAATGTCTGGTCCCTAGTGTGTGGGTGGGGGAAGGGGTAATAAGAAGGGCCTTTGAACCTAGTCAGTGCAGTTGCTTCAGCTTACTAGCTGTGTGACCTTGAGCAGATGATTGATTGTACCTCTTGAAGTCTTAACATCACTTCTTAAAAATGGGAGATAAAAAGTACCTAGCATGTAAGGATATTGTCAGAATCAATGAAAAATGTTTAAGGTGCTTAGCACACGGCCTGTCATATGATTAGCATTCAAATATTAGTGTTTGTTAAAAAACACATATATGCACCTTGGATCCTCACTGTATTTTCCCCTTGGGAGCCCGTTTTTAATAGGTAGGACATTTTAAAATGAGGATCCTCTTTTTTTTTTTTCAACATTTGAAACTTTTTGGTTATGGGGTGCCTGGGTGGTTCAGCTGGTTAAACATCTACCTTCAGCTCAGGTCATGATCCTGGGGTCCTGGGATGGAGTCCCATATTGGGCTCCCTGCTCAATGGGGAGTCTGCATTCCTCTCTCCCCTCTGCTCATGCTCTCCCTCTCACTCTCTCTCTCAAATAAATAAAATCTTTAAAAAAAATACTTCTTGGTTAAAGAGCAATGTTAGAGCAAAAATAGGTCTTATGGAATAGCACTTAGGTTGTGATTATGGGATGGAAGGCATCCACATATGCATACATTGAAAATGCTAGGTCTTTGGAAGGCATGGGTTACTATAGGAAGGGTCTCTTTAAGAGTTAGATTTTGACCTGAGTTTAAAGGGCTGGTGGGGAGAGTATGGAAAATTTTATACAAAGACCAAAAAAGGGCAGCCCAGGTGGCGCAGTGGTTTAGCACTGCCTTCAGCCCAGGGTGTGATCCTGGAGACCCAGGATCGAGTCCCATGTCGGGTTCCCTGCATGGAGCCTGCTTCTCCCTCTGCCTGTGTCTCTGCCTCTCTCTCTCTCTCTCTCTCTCTCTCTCTCTCTCTCTCTCTCTCTGTCTCTCTTGAATAAATAAATAAAAATCTTAAAAAAAAATACCACCAAAAAGAAGGAAGATAATCATCTAAGTAAGTTAAGCAGAAGCTGAGAAGGGGATGAGGTTAGGTGTTCATTAGTAGGGAAGCTTTCAGGGAAAGAACCACATCCTATGTAGCTTAAGCCCAAGCAGGACTTGATTAGATTAGCTCACGGAAGTGAAATCCAGGCTAATCTTGCTTGGCTCCAGCCAGGGCTGGATCCAGGGCTCAAATGGTGTGGCATGGGAGGGCCCCTACCTCTACCTGTTGGACAGATTCTCTGTAAGTGGTGAGCAAGACTCATATTCTTTAAACTCAGTGACTCAGGAGAAAGCCTTTTCTGAGAACCCAGTTTTCAAAGAGGTCTCTGGCTTGACATGGGTCGCTGATCCAACTCTCTCCGAGTGGCTGTGGTTACAGAGCAATTGGGGTACAGTGGAGGCTCAGCTGACTGAACCACATGGATGGGTTCACCACCACCAGAAGAGTTTTGCTCCCAGAAGACAGGGCAAAGGATGCTGGGTAGGCAAGAGGAACACAGCCAGCCACAGCAGGTAGTGCCATGCCTAGCCTCCCACACCATCTGCCCTTGCCTCATGGGCATACATACTTTCTGTTTCAGCTTGACACCAGCCTCCTGAGCCAATAGGACCCCCTGAGATGATTGTGGAGTCATGTGATCACATGGGTTCCTGGAAATCCCATCTTATAGCCATTAGTTGTCAAGAGGACTGGGTGTAGAAGGTTCTTTTGTTCCAAGGGATTTGGAGCTATGACAGGATTCACTGCATACAAAGTCAGCAGAGTGAAGAGTGGACTGACACTATTTCTCAGGAGGTATTAAGTGAATGCAGCCACCAGGACATTTGGGATCTGGCTGTAGGTTGGATGGAGTCTAATGCTGAGAGGGTCATAGTGGAAGAGTTGTGACTTAACCCAGGTAACATGTGACCTACTAGTATTGAGTTACTTTGTACAGCTTCATTTCCAGTGTCCTTTCAATGTGCCATATGTGATTTTAAGTTCTTTTTTTTTTTTGATTTTAAGTTCAATAGAATATTATTCTTTCTCCCTAGTAGAGAAATCTCATGAGCAGTTTTAGAGAACTGTTTATTTACAGTAGGAATCAGCACACATCCTGTGATTGATATGCATGCTTCAAAGACTTTTGGGTGAGGAGGTACATGGGGCCAGGGCATACATCAATGGCAAGAACAAGCACAGATTACTAGAATGCTTTAGAAAGCCTTTTCTGCTTCAGATAAGTGGCTAATTAAATTTGGGGTTGGCTATTGGAAAAGTGCCAATTATGGAAACAAGCATCTGTTGATCACACTTTGCCTCAAACGTTTGGCTCCTTACTAGAGCGCTGTTGGAGAGAGAGCAGGGAACCGCTGCTAGCACCACGAGAGGAAAACATGGTAGGAGGAGTGATTCATCATATTTACTTTCAGGCATTCGTCTTGTAACAAGATTAATTCAGTAGAATTCAACTTCCAGAGAAAAATGGACCGTTTATTGTTTTAGATTCAGGCTTAGGCATAGCAGGTGGATTTTCCAAATTGCCTCATCTGACATTTCCTAGAAATATAAGCTAACATTATTCCATTTTTTGGCAACTGTAAAGTTATATTTGAACATGCTACAAGTCAGTTGGCAGGACTGGGAATTTCGAGCACTTAACTATCACTCTTGAGCTTGAGCTTGATTTTTGTCAAGTGATTTTCAACCGTGAGACAGGCCTTTTTTAAATCTGGAAATCATCTCAGAAAATTTAAGTCATTTGCCAAAGGTCACTGAATAATATACAGATTAGAGCTGGGAACTGATGAATATTGATTGTAATCCAGTTTTCTTATGTCTCAGAGTCACTTGCAGCAAGTGACTGTAACTCATGATGTATATAACTTTGTTTGCCATATGGAATCAGTGAAGATTTCTGACATCCATCTTCTTCTGGCTTTTCCCCCTGGTACTTCGAGGGCTTGCTTATTGTGATGTCTGCTCTTATCACAAGTGAGAATGGAAAGCTGTATATCATGTTTTTTCTTCTTCTGGAAGCAAACTTTCCTGCTGTGTTGGGCAGACCCAACAGGCAAATCCACTTTGCTAGCAGTGATACCATAGTCCAGGTAATGATGTCTTTTGATCTCTTTAATTGCAAATGGTAGGCCTAAGCAAATTGAATCCAAGCAAGTATGATCAGTTAATGACTTCTTAATTGTTAGACATGTCTGATCTTCGTCAGTTGTCTCATCACTTTAATTCACTATTTTAATATATTCTTCTACTCCTTTGGTGTTTCTCTATTCAATAATCCTTTAGGTTATTCTTCATCATTTTTACTTGTTTGTTTTATGGGTGTCACAGATTCCACCCATATTAATCTGCATTTTTGTGGTTATTTATGATAACTGTAGTCTTTTCTTGCTTATAGATTTCCAATATTTGAAAATAACTCTTAGCTTAATAAGATGCAGGCATTTGCCAGAGGTGGGGTTTGGGGTAAAGATGGAGTTGATGAGTTTGGATTTAGACGTGTTGATATAGGTGTTTCCAGTACACTGGGCCAGATGTTGCCACTATGTTCTTATAAATGGTTTGGAATTCAGAAGAGAGCTCAGGGCTAAAGATTTTTGGAATAATAGGTTTATAAGTAACATGCGAAGCTGTGAGAACAGATGTAAATATCCAGAGGGGAAAAAAGCTAGTGTTAAGAGCAGCCAGGTGAGGTGTGAATGGTGAAGAGAGAGAGGCCAGGGGAGTGTTCAGGACAGGGAGTGTTGTCAGTGTTTCTTAGGGAGAAGAGGAATAGGGAGAGCTTATGGCAAGGGAAAAACTGAAGAACGAAGAGAATAGGGCCTGTTGATGACTTGAGGTTTCAGGATGGTAGGGTCAGGATCGGGAAGACCGTGGTGGGCCTTGCAGAGGGGCACATGTTCCTGTAGCTGAAAGGCTGGAGGTGAGTGAGACTCTAAGTTAGGAAGTTGCAAGTAGAGAAGTTGAAAGAGTGATTAGTCCTGGTGCCCTTCCCCTTCTCAACAAGGTGGGAGGGGAGTCTGCTGAGTGCAAAAGGAGCATTGGTGGAGTTTGGGAGCATCTTTATAAATAAAAATATGATATGCCTAGATTTGGCAAAACTCATAGAATACATTTCCATATTGGAATCTGAGTCATTTTTCACTTCTTCTGAGAGCTAAAACATCATGATCAGAAGTCAATAACTTATACCAAAAGCCATGGAAGTATGAGGGTCTCCATCATGGCTTGTAAAACTCATCCTGGGAATTTCTGACCAGCCCAAGGCTTGCCTTCAGATGCAGCCTGGTGTAATATGGCAAGTCTGTGCAGACCTATGCAGATCTGAGATGTAGAGATGGATGGCTGAGTAATTTACTCCTTAACTAACTCGATAAATTGACTTACTCTTTGACAATGTTATATCTTCTTTGCAGATAGAGTAAAAACTCCTGGGGGTAGGGAGTTTCTCTGAGAAATGTTAGTGTTCCTGAAGTAATAATAGGCTGGAAGGCCTTTTATTATGGATGAGTGTGACAGCTAAGAAACGGAAAGAAATAAATGTGAGTCATAGAAAAGCCTTATTTTGTGACCTTCAACCCTTGTCAATCATATTTAGGAAGATATTGTAAAGAATATTAATATTTTATATTTTACCTAATACTTATAAATGCTATCTACTTAAGCTTCACCTCTGATGAAGAATGAGACAATTATGTAGTTTTACTTTCTTCCTCTGTTTTAACATTCTTGCTGCTGTGTGAGGTAGAAGCTTCTTTAGAAGACTGATCAACCATGAGGAAAGGAACCCGGAGGAGATGGAGGCTCTTGTGGCTTATTGGAGCCCTTAGAATTTTAAAATTTGCTTATTTCTCTTTGGGACTTCTTACTTTGGCCTCAGGTTTCTTATTTTGGAGCCTAAGCTGGAGTATACCCAGAGCAGGCTCACCCCACACATCCACAGAACTCAGTAGCAGCATGCCTGTTCTTGTCCAGGCTTTACACAGTACCTCAGGGCTGAGTACAAAGTAGCTTTCAAAACCTCCTCAGGTACAGCCACCAGAACCTGTTTATTCTTGGCCAGTGGCCAATGTTGAGGCCACTGGTGCTGTGTCTCTCAAGGTCCTGCTAACTGGCACAGTCAGTTACACACTGGCTGGGGACAGGGCAGGGAGGCACAGCCTAGGGGGGCTTTGTTCTTCCTTTGGCCAAGCTAACAGCACAAGACCCTTGAATATAGAGTGAACAATGTGACAAAGTTAAGGAAAATTAATACAAGAAGCATTGGAAAGATTTTATCTATAATTAAAATTTCCAAACTTTTTCTTTGTTCTTTATTTTTTTTAATATTATTTATTTATTTATTTGACAGAGAGAGAGAGAGCAAAAGAGCATAAGTGGGGGAGCAGGGGGGATGGGGATTGGAGGGGTAGAGAGAGAATCTCAAGTAGGCTCCATGCTGGGCATGGAACCCAATGTAGGGCTTGATCTCACAACCCTGATATCATGACCTGAGCCAAAACCAAGTCAGGTGCTTAACTGACTGAGCCACCTAGATGTCCCCAAACTTCCTCTTTTTTAAAGAAAATTAGTTAATAAGCATTGATTGTACATTGATCATTTATGGCTTGTAAATACTTTCTAAGACTTTGTAACACTCAAAACTTACTAAGACTTTGTAAACTACAGCACAGCTGTAAGCTTTAATGTGCCCTTAGATTTCATCTATTTTTTCCCTTTCAGAACATTTGTCTCCTCTGTCCTGTCCTAGATCCTGATGAACCTCTAGGAAAAAAGGAGGTTCTTTTGTGAGACACCGATCCTGAGGCTTTTTCTTCAGTGCTGTCAGATATAAGAGAGGACTCCTTTCTTGTCTCCACCTATAGCGCCGGCTCTGTCCACTCACTACGTCCATTGCCCAAAGCTGGAGAAG
Organism: Canis aureus; assembly: GCF_053574225.1. NCBI lineage: Eukaryota > Metazoa > Chordata > Mammalia > Carnivora > Canidae > Canis > Canis aureus. The sequence continues at coordinate 29,839,177 of NC_135619.1, forward strand.
CAGCAAGGAGCCATCACAGATATCAGAATGATATCTTGGCCATTGTCATGATCCCTTGAATATCTTCCTCCTGGGCCCATGAATAGATTTGCAAACAGTTTGTGAAACATCATTTATCTTGTTTTTATAAAGAGTTATTAGCAGTCTGGGTGGCTCAGCGGTTTAGCGCCGCCTTCAGCCCAGGGCGTGATCCTGGAGACCTGGGATTGAGTCCCCCATCAGGCTCTGTGCATGGAGCCTGCCTCTCTCTGTGTGTGTCTCTCATGAATAAATAAATAAAATCTTAAAAAAAAAAAAAAAAGAGATCCCTGTTTTCTTCTGACTCTTCAAACACATCTTGTGTCTTACTATTTGATGTATCAAGGATAGCGTTTTCCTGCTTCTGAAGAGCTTAAAAAACAGACCATATTTCTATTTTTCTGAGAATTTAGTTCTTCTAAATGTAAGGAAATGAAAATACTTCCTAGGTCTATAGTCCTTCAGTTTATCTTCCCTCCTCAGCTTTCCCAGGAAGCCAACAAGACCCATGTGCCTCAGGGTGGAGGTAAGAGGTAAAAGGTAAAGTGAAAAGATTATTTTGAACTTAGGTGTCTGCCAAGCATTTCGGTCCCTGAGCCTGGAGGATTTGCTACAGTAATCTAAAATCAACAGAAGAAGGAATCCAGGGCCAATGAGCAAGGCCAAGTACATGGCAGGAATCAGGGTCATGAGTGACAAATTGATCTAGGAGTGAAATTATGAGCCTGCATAAAGCTTTTACAGGGCTTGATTCCAGGAAATAAAGGGAATACATTTCTAAGGTAGTTAACTTAAGGCTGGAGCTTTCAGAACTCTAACATCCTTTCGTTTTCCCTGTTTGGGAATGTGGTGGGCACTCATCCATATTATTTTCTGCTCTGGAGGGAGGTCCCCATTGCATGTAGTATTGGAGAGGTGCAATGCTCTACACTGTATTAAGGGTGATCCCGCTCTCCCTAGCTCAGACATTCCGGGTAATGGCACAGGATCTAGGCTCAGCCAGTCAGACCCTTCTCTCTGGAATTTTGAATATCAAGGGAATGAAGCAAAGATTCAAAGATTCAAGAATAGTTCAGAAGCCACTTGTGGCTGTGGACAGGAGTGGACGTGCACACTGTCCTGTGGCATGACCTTGGCTGTGATCCTTACTGCTTATTCTCTCTTGACTTCCAGCACATTTCCTGAACCTTGTTCTCCAGCCCTCCTATCCATCCTGTGAACTATTCAACATCCTTCCACTACGTTCCAGCTTAGATAAATTTCACTAGGGTTTGCTTCTATTGCCTGCAACCAAGAGTTAGATTGGGCCATCTGCTGTTCTTGCCTTCAAATCCAAAGGATGCTTCCTCTGTTCCTAGTTGGTCTCTGTTTGGAATGGTCTGGAAGTAAGCCTGCTATCCCCCTTTACATAAGAGTAGCTGTATGTAGAGATTTTAAGACAAACCTAGAGTCAAGGGTTTGGGGTATGTTCCCAGAGTGGATACAGGTAACTTAGTGTAGAGAGAAATTTTGTCAAGAATGGACTCTAAAAAAAAAGAAAGAAAAGAAGAAGAAGAAGAAAAAAAAAGAATGGGCTCTAAATACTCAGTGTTTGCAGGTGTGAATCCCAGGTCACAAATCTAGGAGGCAAGAGATACTGAGTTTTTTTCATATATTTAAATCCACTTCATTTCAACTTCACATTTTCCTAAGCAGCAAGAAGGAAATGTACTCCCAGGCACAGTTGACTTTCTCTGTGAAGCGCCCCTTCACTCCAAGGGTGGTTTAGAAGCCCAGGGTCTCAGATAGACAAGATATGGGGGGAGGCCTTCTGGCAATCAGTCATTGACCTGTATGGGTGACTGCTGAGACCATTGTCCATTGTCTTGGCTAGTGCAGTCCCTTCGATCGTGCTGTTTCTGTTTTCTCCCTGAGAGACTTGAAGCATGGGGATCTTTGGCATGGCTGCTACCTAGGGTCCTGTCTCCTCAGGTGTGCCACAAAGGTAAGCCATTGAAGATTTGGTCACCTCCTTGGGGCACTGGTATGGAGATGGCTCTGGTCCCTGATGCTTGAGGAATGCATAGAACTCTGTCCCTCTCCCTTACCTTCCAGAATGTTTTAGTGTGATGAACATTCCATTCTCTTCATGTTTCCCTTATAGGAACCCCCAACCCCAATACCCGAATCAAAGGCTTCAACTTTTGAAAACAAAAGGCAAGAAGGGAACCATCTGACCAAAAACTTATGCTTTCTGCCCTGCCACAAACCTCCTCTGAGATAAGGAAGTACAGAACCTGTTCTTTGCTCAAATAAGAGAAGGGCCAGGGGTCACCACATGGTATGGGAGGAGAATAAAAACCAAATTCATAGATTAAGAAAAAGTCTTGTCAATAACATTTAAAATTAATAAGGGGAAAAGTAAAATAGAAGAGCTAGAATGCTATCTGCTGCCAAAGAGAAGGGTTAGTTGTATTTGTGCTTGGTGTCACTATCTTCTATGATTTCTTAAAGTTTCATAAAAGATGCAATCTCATCTCTGAGCTATTCTGGTATGAATAATATCACTCCTTCCTTTCCCATTCCAATTTTTTTAGAGTCAGGAATGAGGAGTGTTTCTTGTCTATATTCTGTAAACCACATCAGCAATTCCAGCTCTAATTAATATGGGACTTCCATTCCAGCTGGAAGCAAATATTTGTGTTACAAGTGAAGTAGTGTGTAATCCATAACCAAGTTTCTTACCAAGTCCCATGTCCCTGCTTCTTTGAAGTGCTTCTTTGAATAGAATCCACTTACTATAGGCTTTCCAACCTTGGATAATAAAGTGGCATAGGTGAAGTATCTCTGGTGGTATGTGAACCTAGTAATTCACCAATATATTTAAAATAAGCATATGATAAATATTAATAACAGAAATATCATATGATCCAATAATTCTACTACTGGATATTTACCCAAAGAAAATGAAAATGCTAATTTGAAAAGATATGTGCATCCTTGTGTTTATTGCAGCATTATTTACAACAGCCAAGATATGGAAGCAACCCAAGTGTCCATCCATAGATGAATGGATAAGGAAATGTAGATGTACATTTACATGTAGATTTACACAGCCATTAAAAGGATGAGATCTTGCCATTTGGGACAACATGGATGGACCTAGAGGGTATTATGCTAAGTGAAATAAGTCAGATTGAGACAGATACCATATGATTTCATTCATATGTGGAATCCTAAAAACCAAAACAAAATAGATAAATAAACAAAAAGCAGAATCAAACCTATAAGCACAGAGAACAAACTGATGGCTTCCAGAGGGGAGGCAGGTGGGAGGATGGGCAAAATGGCTAAAAGGGAGATACAGGCTTCCAGCTATAGAATGAATAAGTCATAGAAAAGTGCACAAAAAAAAAAAAAAAAGAAAAGAAAGAAAGAAACTAAGTGCACAGCATGGGGAATATGGGAATATGGTCAATGATAATGCAATAGCATCGTATGGTGACAGACCGTGGCTACGCTTGTGGTGATAGCATAGCATATAGACAAGCTGAATCACCCTGTGGTACATCTAAAGATAATGTAACATCGTGTATTGACTATACCCCCAAAATCATAAAAAATAAAATAGTGTATGTTAATTAAAAAATTCATTATACATGCTGATTCCAAGAAGCAAAGAATCCACATTTTGGGGAATTTGCAGGTCTAGTTCGCTCTCTACAGATGAAGGCTGGATTCTGGTAAAATTGGTAAATCACTGGAAAAGGGAAGGTCAGATCTTCATAAGCCCATCACCACTTCCTGATTATCATTTATCCAATAAAACAATATGTCTTCAGTGCCTGCTCTGGGCCTGCGCTGCTATAGTCCAGGCTGTAGAGTGGTGAACAAGCAGCGGAGTCCTAGCTCCCAGGGAGCCTGCGTTCCTGTGACAGTGCTGTATCAGATATGAGTGAGGAGTCCTCTCAGCTGGAGCTGATTGCCTGTGTCTGCTCTTCTAGAACTTACATTGCCTACATAATGAAGATACAGCATTTGCTACAGGCAGAGCATTGTTCTACATGCTTAACACATAATAACTCATTTACTCTTCACAACACCTCTCTGTGAGGTTAGGAAACTTACCAGGGGTTACAAAGCTAGTAAGTGATGAGTCTGCTTCCTTGAAAGCCAGGAAAGTAAAATTTTTAACACATTCTGTTTGGGGCAAACATAAAATATTTAAACTTAAAATAATGTGAGTTCTATTACATCTATTTTTCAATGTTCAATATTTTCTCAACTACATTAATGTCCTGGGGAAAAATTGACCTTTAAAAAATACGCTGAAACATGTATATGAGGATACACATTTTTTTCTTTTGCCTCAGGCTCCAATATGACTTGGCATAGCATTTTTGGAGTCTGTCTGTATTTAAACTTCTGCTATTTTGTGCATCATGAATTTTTAAAATATTGCATTTAAATACTATTTATCTTGATTACAGAGGGGATTATTTTGGGGCATCCTTTTAAATTCTGTGCCCCAGGTGAGTGCTTCACTCTAATCCTGGCCTGAGTGGCAGAGCTGGGATTCGAACCAAGGCAATCTGGCTTCAGGATTGTATTCTTGACCATTACAGTACTCAAGTCCTAGAATTATTGATTTTTTTTTTTTTCTTTTAGAGAAGTGGGGTGGAGGACCAGAGGGAGAGGGAGACAGAGAATCTTAAGCAGGCTTCACATCCATCACGGAAGCTGACATCAGGCTTCATCTCACCATCCTGAGATCCTGACCTGAACTGAAATCAAGAGTTGGATGCTTAACTGACTGAGCCACCCAGGCACCCCTGGAATTGTTGATATTTATATCTACATCTATACATCATTGCTTTTTCTAATTAAACTAAAATATCCCTTGAGGGCACAGACCATTTATTATGCTGCCTTCTTGTATCCACAAAGTATCCAGCATGGTGTCTGTTTGGCCCATTAGGGTGCTTGGCTAAAAGAAATCAAAAGAGACTTTTCTAGTGTGCTGAAATTTACCATCATCACCAGCTACTTTTACCACAATTTATAGTTTTGCTTTAATTTCCCTCTTATATGTTGCATTTTAATTTTATGAAAATCATTAACTGAATAACTCATCTCACATAAAAATGATGAATGAACACATATAAATAAAAACATTATGAAAACAAAATGCTTTCTTCAACCCAGTGTTCTCTTTTTAAGTGAAACTCTACATTTTTTTGGAAATCTATGGCCTCTGGGGAGAAATCCTAGAAGTTTTAGTTTTGTAAGTGAACAGACCAGTGTAATAAAAAGAAGGTGGCATGTACATTGACATAATTATCAACTCTTTGGTTACAGCCTGGGAGTTTCTGAAGTACAACAGTTATGTGACTTATGCTTCCCTTCAAGCTGGGAGCTCTGCTCCTCACTCCCACACCCGGCTGTGAAATCCTCCTCACCTGTGGGTGCACCCATCTCAGTTTAGTAATGTCATGCCTGGTTGGTTCTATTTTCTCCTAGCACTACTTCTGGGAATGACAGGAGGGGGTGAGCATTTTCTCTCCTGTCACTGAACTACTAGAAATGTGGCTTTTTTTAGGAGATGGGATCAATGCGGAATGCCAAGATTGCTTCAAGATGCATTATACAAAACCCTTTGAGAGCTTTCCTCAGGGTGGGAGTCTTGAAGACAAAATAAAGGAAATGAGTAGCACTAGGGAACATTTATAGCAGGTGACTTCTCGAGGGCTCCTCCTGCAGAGCAATGTCATTGTCAAAGGTTCCTAAGGCGCCTGCGTGGCTCAGTTGGTTAAGCATCTGACTCATGATTTAGGCTCAGGTCATGATCTCTGGGGTTGTGAAATCAAGCCCCAGCCTCAGGCTTTGCACTGGGCATGGACCTTCCTTAAGATTCTCTCTCCCTCTCCTTCTGCCCCTTCCCCCACTCTAAAAAAAAAAAAAAAAAAAAAAAGGTTTTCTAAGTCAAAGATTCCTACCCCCTTCTTGCCAATCCAGTCCTGGGCTGGGTTGAAAAATATACAAATCACTTTGATTTGTTTGTCTGCATGTTAAAATCCTCTGAGCAGGTTTTTGCTCCTCTTGAGTTTTATTTTTAAGTATTCTATACTTACTAGTTTATTTACTCATTTTTCAAAAGAGAATAGAGCCAGGCAAACTGTCACTTGCTTGAAATTTGGGAATCATATGGATGCTCCCTTATGCTCTTAGGTTCTGCAGGGAACAAAATACCACACTCAGTCTAATTCCAAAATCATATTATTATAGGATATAGTGTGAAGCATTGTGTATAGGTTATAGTGTGAAGCATTGTGTAAGCATGCAAACTGCAGCTATTAAAACTTGTGTAAGGTGTGTTTCACTATGAAGACATGGGGTGTAAGGGACACTGGTTAGAATTGTTAGTTTGCTCAAAAGATAGCTTTCTGAACATCACCCCATCAGATTTGTACCCTGAAAGCCCTGCTCCAACCCTGATGCAAACACAACTTCATGTATTTGGGGGGGAAGAAGAAATGCTCCTGCAGAGCATATTATTTTCTTGGTGCTGTCATTAGCTACTGTGGGGACACCTCTATATTCATCACCTGGACCACTGTAGGTTGTCATGGGGTGGCAAAAAGCTTAAGCTTAACCAAGATTCCACTCCCCTGTAATTTCTGTTTTAATAATCTGAGAAGAGAAAATGGTCAATTAGGTCCATCCAAGTGAGGGTAAACTGGTGAGACTCTCCAAATACATGAAGGAGAGTAACAAAAAAAAGTTGATACAAAGTGAGGAAAAAAGTTGTAAAGGGTGAACAGTGGCAGGGCCCAGGGCCAAGTGTTGGTACTGCCTGTCACCTCTCTGAGTTCCCAGGGAAGGCAAGAACAGTTTGAAAATAAGGCAGCCAGAACTCCATCTGCGGTAAGCCACACATAGACAGGGACACAGCAGAAGTCAATAAGCATCTACTCATCTACCAGAGTCAAGGCTGGTTCTAAGCACAGTAGCAGAGTGCTTGACATTTAAAGATGCAGGTCTTAAAAAAAAAATACATATATAGAGATCCCTGGGTGGCGCAGCGGTTTGGCGCCTGCCTTTGGCCCAGGGCGCGATCCTGGAGACCCGGGATCAAATCCCACATCAGGCTCCCGGTGCATGGAGCCTGCTTCTCCCTCTGCCTGTGTCTCTGCCTCTCTCTCTCTCTCTGTGACTATCATAAATAAATAAAAATTTAAAAAAAATACATATATATATATATGCTTCACATTATATCCTATAATATATATATTTTAGGATATAGTGTGAAGCATTGTGTATAGGTTATAGTGTGAAGCATTGTGTAAGCATGCAAACTGCAGCTATTAAAACTTGTGTAAGGTGTGTTTCGCTATGAAGACATGGGGTGTAAGGGACACTGGACACTATATATATATATATATATATATATATATATATATATATATATATAAGACACAGGTCTTAAAAGTGATAGCTGATAGCTAATTTTAGATTTAGATGTCAAAAGATGAAGAAAATCACAAATGGGGATGTCTGGAAGGCTGTGATTCAAGGAGTGTGAGTTGAGAGCCAGTCCTGGGACCAGGGCTGGAAACCCAGACTCTTAGTTAGACATAATGCTACCCTTACAGAGCTATGCTGTATCCAGAGTCATGTGTCTCATACTCCAGCCCACAACAGGTTTCTGAGATTGAATGGTGTTAGATAAATTGCAAGTACACTTTCAGAATCATATACTAATACGTATGGAAATTATTAGTAGAAAGATCTGCAATGATAGGATTCCCTTCGCTTCCCTCACTTTAGTGGTATTGCACACACTTCCAAATATTTTTGTATTAAAGATCTCCCATGCAGTGTTTCTCCAATACCTGCCTTAACTTTTCTCCTGCTGAGTTCTGCTCTACCATACATTTGCCTCCCCAGAGAGTTAATTATATTCCTGTATTTTACTTACAACAAAAGCTTGTGTCAAAAAGCAGCACATACCTATATAGAAATTTCAAAAAGTGTAATTCCAGAACAGTGATGAAGCAATGCTCTTGAATATGTTTGCCATCCAAATGGTGGTTCAAAGAAGTTGAAATAGTTCTGGTCAGGTCTGTGCTGACCACGTGGCTGCCTAATAAGTATTTATTGAGAATAACCATCATGATGATGCAATGACCTGTTACAAGCCTGTTTGGGACATTTTCTATTTATATGAAGAGGGAGAGAATCTCTGCATTCATCAAGAGCAGAGCTTGGGTTGCAGCAGCCTTGTGGGTAAGTTCACACCTTTACAGACCCATAAAGGTTTTCACTAGCTCTTCTCTATCTTATTTTTTTTAAATTTATTTATGATAGTCACAGAGAGAGAGAGAGAGAGGCAGAGACACAGGCAGAGGGAGAAGCAGGCTCCATGCACCAGGAGCCTGATGTGGGATTCGATCCCGGGTCTCCAGGATCGCGCCCTGGGTCAAAGGCAGGCGCCAAACCGCTGCGCCACCCAGGGATCCCAGCTCTTCTCTATCTTAAGAAATAATGTTTCTGATATAGCCGTGGCTTAGAATATTTGAACGTTGGGCATTACAATTTGGGTTTTTAATCATAGCCTTTCTTGCTAATGTTACGATCTCTTTTAGGTCTTCTGAGCCAATTCTGATTTTCTGGGATGCTATTCTCACTACCTCTTCTCCATTTCACGGGGTAGAAGGTGGAAGGGGTGGGGGGAGTAGACATAGGAACAGTATAAGTGTTTATTTACCTACATCTTGGATTTTGAAGAGGAAACTCAGACCTTCTAAAGTGTCTTTTATCATCTATTCCTGGTCTAGATTTCTGTAGAGATGCGCCTCCCCTTAATTCAAAACAAACAAAATCTCTTTTTGGAGCTTGCATGCACTTTCACATTTATAGATGGAAATATTCGTGGGACTAAAAATCTTCAAAATATCTGCCTTATTGCAGATCCTTAGTTTCTGTGGGATTATGTAAAACCTTGTGTCGCTAAAAACCCTCCTTCTGTCTTCCTTCCATCTTGAAGCAGTGTTGAGCAGTTTATGAAATTGACAGCAGAGGAATGTTTTACCTGCTTGACTTGTTCTTCCAATCTTATTCGAGTTTCAGTCAAATGTTTCTACGCTGTGCTGGGCGTGGGAGGCCATGACTCACCAGGAGAGGACACGGTTTTCGAGCACGTCCAGGGTGCTGCAGAATGATTGAGGGACTTTGCATTTGGGCTTCATGCCATTCTGTTCCTTCCCTTGTTCTCTCTTGGATATTTGCTTGCTACTTGTTCCCAAGGAGAACCAGTCAGTTGAGTATTCAAATATTAAATTAATTCCTCTTTCTGCACAAGTGGCCAAGCAAGTTTTTACTGGAAATGGATACCAGTGCCTGAGGAAAAATGGGGTGGGGAGGGGAGAGATTGAGTATAAAAAGGAAAGGGACCTACAGAAAATTGCTTTTCTGTCTAATTACAAGTTTTATGACGCTTTTCCATTGTCTGTGATTTTTGTGCACGAGTAGACAAAAAAAATGTTTCAGTGAGAGCAACCTTACATTAATCAGCTTGTGTCAAGAGGCTTCCTCTTTCCTGTTGGCACCATCTGCTTCGCACATTAGAGCTCCAAGAGGGACCTGACCCCTGGCCATCTGATCCCATGAGTCACATTTTGTACATAATACCTCCTCCTTTCACCCTTTTTCAGACTAAGGACTTGCCCAGAATTCTAGTGGCTACATACTTGGTGCGACTGTGGGGGGTAGCTGGCTGAGTTGAAGCAGCCTTGGTCAGGGAAGACTAGAAGCTGCACATCAGGGTACCCTGGTTCCTCCCCAGGCTGTGATGCCCTCCTCACCCTTAGAGGCTTGCTTACCCTGAGTCCCATTTCCCTCCCTCCCTCCCATTTCCCAAGTGGGCACTTGTGGCGCTAGGTAGAAGTCATGTTTCTTGGTTATATTTCTCCTTTTGAAAGCCTCATGTTGCTAGTTTGTCAAGAGTTAATATCCAAAAGGTATTCCAATTAGGTACTTTGGGTTACTGGTTCCAAACACAACTGTATATCATAGGAAGCAGGGAGGGGGGAGAGAAGCTTCCTTAGAAACACACAATTCTAGGGCCAGATGGCTTTCGTGGTGCATTCTACCAAAAATTTAAAGAATAATTAACAATAATTCTTCTCAAGTTCCTCCCAAAAATTCTATAGGCCAACTTTACTCTAAAACCAGAGCCATAAAAAGATGCCACAAGGAGAGACAACTACTGAACAGGGTCTGTTATGAATATAAATTCAAAATCCTCAACAAAATATTGGCAAATCAACTCAGCAACATATTAAAAGGATTATATACAATTACCAAAGGGATTTATTCCCAGAATGCAAAGGTGGATCAACATATGAAAATCAATCAATGAGGGATGCCTGGGTGGTTCAGGGGTTGAGTGTCTTGCCTTTGATTCAGGTTGTGATCCCAGGGTCTTGGGATTGGGTCCTGCATTAGGCTGCCCACAGGGAACCTGCGTCTCCCTCTGCCTATATCTCTGCCTCTCTCTGTGTCTCTCATGAATAAATAAATGAAATGTTAAAAGAAACCAATGTAATACATCACACTAATAGAATGAAAGGGGAAGAAAAACCCCACAAGATCATCTCAACTAATGCAGAAAAAACATTTGATAAAATTCAACACTCAGTGAACTTGGTTCAGGTTGAAGGAAATTCCCTCAACCTAGTAAAGGGCATATAAAAAAACCCTCACAGCTAACAGTTGTGAAGGTCTGAAAGCTTTTCTCTCTCTCTCTTTTTTTTTAAATTTTTATTTATTTATGATAGTCACACAGAGAGAGAGAGAGAGACGCAGAGACATAGGCAGAGGGAGAAGCAGGCTCCATGCAGGGAGCCCAACGTGGGATTCGATCCCAGGTCTCCAGGATGGCGCCCTGGGCCAAAGGCAGGCCCTAAACCGCTGCGCCACCCAGGGATCCCTGAAAGCTTTTCTCTTGGGCAGCCCCGGTGGCGCAGCGGTTTAGCACCTGCTTTCAGCCCCGGGGTGTGATCCTGGAGACGTGTCCCACGTCAGGCTCCCTGCATGGAGCCTGCTTCCCCTCTGCCTGTGTCTGCACCTCTCTCTCTCTCTCTCTCTCTCTGTGTGTCTCTCATGAATAAATAAAATCTTAAAAAAAAAATGAAAGCTTTTCTCTTAAGATCAGGAATAAGACGAGGATGTCCACTTCTATTAAACCTAATATTGGAAGTTCCAGCCAGCACAGGGAAGCAATAGAAAGAAATAAAAGGCATTCAAATTGAAAAAGAAGGAATAAAATGATCTCTGGTCACAGATGATGTGATCTTATATGTAGAAAATCCTAAGGATTACACACAGAGAGACACAAAAACAGCTCAAGGTAATAAACAAATACAAAGGTTGCAGGATACAAGATGGCACACCCAAATCAGTGCATCTCTATACAGTAGCAATGAAAACTCTGCAGTAAGGGCTCCTGGTTGGCTCAGTCGGTAGATCAGGGATGAGACTCTTGATCTTGGGGTTGGGGGTTTGTGCCCTGCTTTGGGTGTAGAGGCTATTTTTAAAAATTTATTTTTTAAAAAATAAAATCTTTAAAAAAAGGAAAGAAAAGAAAACTCTGAAGAGGAAATTAAGAAAATAATTCCATTTACCATGATATCAAAAAGAATAAAATACTTAGGAATAAATTTTTAACCCAGGAGGCTAAAGACTCATACACTGAAAATTATAAATCATTGTTGAAATGAATTAAAGAAGATATAAATAAATGAAAAGCAATCCTGTGCTCATGTATTGGAGGACCTAACATTGTTAAGATAAAAATACTACCCAGATTGCTCTACATAGTCAATGCAAACTCTATCAGAATCCCACTTTTTTGTAGAATAGAAAAACTCATTCTAAAATTCATATGGAATCTCAAAGGATTCTCGATAGTTAAAACAATCTTCGGGCAGCCCCGGTGGCCTAGCGATTTAGCACTGCCTTCTGCCCGGGGTGTGATCCTTGGGACCTGGGATCGAGTCCCGGGTCCGGCTCCCTGCATGGAGCCTGCTTCTCCCTCTGCCTGTGTCTCTGCCTCTCTCTCTGTCTGTCATGAATAAATAAATAAATAATCTAAAAAAAAAATCTTGTAAAAAAAAGAACAAAATACTTCCTGATTCCAAAGCTTACTATGAAACTACAGTAATCAAAGCAGCACATTATTGGCATGAAGACAGACAATATAGACTGATGGAATAGAGTAGAGAGCCTAGAAGCAAATCCTTGCATATAGGGTCAAATGATTTTTGACAAAGTTGCCAAGAGCATTCAATGGGGGAAAGAACAATCTTTCTGACAAATGATGTTAGAAAACCTGGACATCCACATGCAAAGGAATGAAATTGGGCCCTTACCTTATAACTTTATATAAAAATTAACTCAAAATGGACCGAAGGGCTAAACTTAGGAGTTAAACTATAAAACTCAAAGAAGAAAACAGAAAATCTTATGACATTGGATTCGATAATTTCTTATACATGACACCAGAAGTACAAGAAAGAAAAAAATAAAACAACTGGGCTTCAACAAAATTAAAAACTTTAGGGAACTGAAAGATAGTACCAAGAGAGTGAGAAGGCAATCCACAGAGTGGAAGAAAATATTTGTGAATCATATATCTGGTAAGGGATAAATATCTAGAATACATTAAAAACTTTTATATCTCAACAACCAAAACCCAAAACAACCTAATTAAAGAGTGGACAGAAGAGGGACACCTGGGTTGAGCGTCTGTCTTTGGCTCAGGTTGTGATCCTGGGGTTCTGGGATTGAGTCCCACATCAGGCTCCCTGCATGGAGCCTGCTTCTCCCTCTGCCTATGTCTCTGCCTCTCTTGCTGTGTCTCATGAGTAAATAAATAAGTAAATAAGTAAATAAGTAAGTAAGTAAATAAATAAATAAATAAATAAATAAATAAATAAATAAAATCTTTTTTAAAAAGTGGACAAAGGACTTGGATAGACATTTCTCCAAAGAAGATATACATTTGCCAATAAGCAACATGAATAGATGCTCAAGATCGCTGATTGTTAGGGAAATACAATTCATTTATTTTTATTTATTTATTTATTTATTTATTTATGATAGTCACACAGAGAGAGAGAGAGAGGCAGAGACACAGGCAGAGGGAGAAGCAGGCTCCATGCAGGGAGCCCGACGTGGGATTCGATCCCGGGTCTCCAGGATCGCGCCCTGGGCCAAAGGCAGGCGCCAAACCGCTGCGCCACCCAGGGATCCCCCGGGAAATACAATTCAAAACCACAATGAGATATCTCTTCACACTCCTTAGGATGACTATTCCAAAAACCAAAATCCACCCAAACAACCCCCCCCACCCTGTGCCTAACAGAAAATGACAAATATTCGTGGAGAAATTGGAACTCTTGTGAATTGCTGGTGGAAAAGTAAAATGGTACAGCTGTTGTGAAACAGTTTGGTGTTCCCTCAAAAGATTAAATATAGAATTACTATATGATCCAGTAATTTTACCCCAAAGAATTGAAAGCAGGTACTGAAACTGGTATTTGTACACCAGTGTTCGTAGCAGCCTATTCACAAAAAACAAAGGTAGAAACAACCCAACTGTCCACTAATAGATGAATGGATAAACAAATTGTGATACATACATACAATGGAATATTACTCAGCTATAAGAGGAATAAAATCCATTACATTTTATGACATATATAAACCTTAAAAACTTATGGTAAGTGAAATAAGCCAAACACAAAAGGGCAAATATTGGTGATTCTATTTTATGAGGTACTTAGAAAGTAGCACAGAGGTTACTAGGAGCTTTGGGGAAGGAAGGTGGAGAATTATTTAATGGGTACAGAACTCCTATTTGGGATGATGAAAAAGTTCTAGAAATGGATAGGGATGATGATGGCTCCTCATTGTGAATGTACTTAACGCTACCAAATTGTAGACTTCAAAACGGTTGAAATCACAAATTTTATACTGTGTATATTTTACCACAGCAAGAAAAAATATGCTTAATACACATCTCGGGCCCTATTAATGAGGCCAAGTGGCTTATATAGTAAATACGAGTTGGGAACCTGGAATCTGAATTTTTTTTAAAAGATTTTATTTATATATTCATCACAGAGAGAGAGAGAGGCAGAGACACAGGCAGAGGGAGAAGCAGGCTCCAAGCAGGGAGCCCGATGTGGGACTCGATCCCAGGTCTTCAGGATCACATCTTGGGCTGAAGGCGGCACTAAACTGCTGAGCCACCAGGGCTGCCCTGGAATCTGAATTTTTAAAAAAGATTTTATTTATTTATTTGAGAGAGAGAGTGAGTGAGTGAGTGAGCAGAGGGAGAGGAAGAGAGAATCTGAGGCAGACTCCCCACTGAGTGCAAGACTGATATGGGCCTCGATCCCACAACCAGGAGATCATGACCTGAGCCAAAACCAAAGTCTGTCACCCAACCAACTGAGCCACCCAGGCTCCTCTAGATTCTTTTTTTTTTTTTTTTTTTTTTTTTTATAATGCCTTCCTGTCTTTGACAGGCATAGCCAGGCTTAGAAATTTATGATTTAGTATCTGCCTGTTCTTTCCAAGGGGACTGGTGCCAGTCTCTGAGGAAATGTTCACCAGTCCATGTGAAATATGTGTGTATTATTCGTAAATCTGAGTATATTAAATTTAAAGTGCTGTTTTGGAATCTGAGATCACCATGACCACATTGTTTTGGTGTTCAGACATCTACTCATTTATGAAGTGATGGTGATAATCGTTCAGGTTGTTTTTTAAATGCTTATACTTGGCAAAGTATAAAGATGAATAATCCAGGGGTGCCTGGCTGGCTCAGTCAGTAGAGCATGAGACTCTTGAGCTCAGGGTCCTGAGTTCAAGCCCCAGGGTTGGCCCTGGAGCCTACTTAAAAAAAAAAAAAAAAAAAGGAATCCTGTGTTAGTCTTCTCAAAATTTTTTGAAATTTTAAGGGCTTGTTAAAATTCCAAAGTCTGGGAACCTTTGCAACCACTTGAAAATAGTGTAGCAGAGACTGTTCCTGATATTAACTCATTTGTACAATAAGAAATGGAAAGGATCTATGCATTTTCCTATTGTTCATAGGATCTTTGGACAAAAGATGGCAGAATTGAAATTGACAGTATTAAGATGTTATTTCTCCTGCTGCCTGTTGCACGGTTCTTCCTCAGAAGAGGGAGGAGGCTGGTCGAGGTGAGGCCAGGACAGTAAAGAATGGTAGAACTCTTCTGGAGAACATACTGTCAGAGGAAGTTGTTGGCCTGTCCTAGGTGATGCGTTGAAGGCCCTCCCCACCTTGTAGAGTTTGGGGGCTGAGGTAGGACAGGGGCTGAGGAACACCCATTTCTAGAGGATGCCTTTGCATTCCAGAGGAGGGCAGCTGGCAGCAGGGAGTGCCCAGTCTGTGGGAGCAACGCCTGCCCCGCCCTTTAGGCGGATTAGTTAGTTATTGAAAAGTGCTTTGGAAGCACAAAGGTCTGGAGAGACTCCATGTGCTGTTGCTCAGGCCTGTGTGGGAGCTGGCATTTCTGAGATGCTGAGGCTCTTCTAGGAGGCTGTGGGACAAGAAACGGTTCTTTCCTGTTGTGGTGCAGTTCTCAGGATGTAGAGACAGTTCTAGAAACTTTATGCAGTGCATTCTGTCTCAAGAGAGAAGTTCACTTTGTGGTGGGATTTGTAAGACATTTAGATAAATGAACCACATCAGATTTCAATTCTGTTTTCGTGTTTAAATCTTTTTGTTTATATTCAAGTCATTTATATATATAAACAAGATCATTTAACATGTTATTTTCTGTGACATACTTTTTTTTTTTTTTTGCTTAACGATATTCCCTGGAGATCTTTCTGTGATAGTGCATTTAGGCTTCCCCATTTTCTTTTCTTTTCTTTCTTTTTTTTTTTCAATTTTATTTATTTATTCATGAGAGACACAGAAAGAGACAAAGACATAGGCAGAGGGAGAAGCAGGCTCCCTCTGGGGACCCTGATGCGGGATTTGATCCTAGGACTCCAGGATCATGACCTGAGCCAAAGGTAGCCACTCAACCACTGAGCTATCCAGGGGCCCAGCCCCCCGCCATTTTTTTAAATGGATATATTGCTTCCAAAGTGTATGGCCCATATTATAGTTTCTTTACCTGCTGTAGGACGCATAGGTGGTCTGCTGTTTTTCCCCATTACAAACAGTACTACAGCAAACATTCTTGTACAAAAATTTGTGTGCTTATGTATAAATATTTTTGAAAGATGTATTTCTAGAAGTGGAATTTCTGGACCAAAGGGTATGCAAATTTCAGTTTTTGGTAAATAATACAGAGGTTGTCTCTGAAAATTCTGGTCTGATTTATGTAGCTACTATGATGATCATCAACACTGGACATAATCAATTTTTTAAATGATTGTCAGCATCATGTGTGGAAAAAGTAGTGCCATTTAAAATTGCATTTCTCTGGTTTACAAGTTAGGTTATGTATCTTTTCACCTAGTGACCATTTGGGGTTTTTTGAACTTTTCTCTTGAAGAACAAAATTACAAAAAAGGTACACAAGTCATAAGTGCACTGCCAAATGAATTAACACAAGGTGAACTCTTCTTATATCCACCCCCCATGTCAAGAAATGGAATGTTATCAGACCTTTTCCCAACACCCCAAAATTAATCACTATCCTGATGTCTAACCCCTATAGATTAGTTGTGCCTGTTTTTGGATTTCATACAAATGGAATAATAAAATATGCACTTTTACATCTAACTTCCTTCAGTCAGCATTATGTTTCTGAGTCATTCATGTACTTGCTTGTAGCTATAATAAACTCATTTACATTACTTATTGTATTTCATTATATGAATACACCACAATTTGTTTATCAATGGACATTTGGGTTATTTTTAACTTTTAGCCATTTGCAAATAATGATGCTGTGAACACTGCTTATGCATGTCTTTTAGAATACATGTGCATACATTTTTGTTGGGTATATATCTAGGGATGAAATTTTGGGGTCACAAGCCATGTTCTATAGCTTCACCAATTATATTTGTGAATTTCCTATGAATATTCCTTGCACATTAATTATTGTATGGTTTGTGTTTTATTATTGATTTGTATGTGTTCTATTTATCCTGGATGTTTATTCTGTGTTATTCTATTGGAAATATTTTCTCTTGGTTTTTATTTATATTGCTTTTTATTTCACATAGTTTAAAATTCTTACACAGTTGAATCTGTAAATCTTTTTACAGCTTTTGGTTTTTTTAAAACATATATTTTATTTATTTATTCATGAGAGACACACAGAGAGAGAGAGGCAGAGACACAGGCAGAGGGAGAAACAGGTTCCATGCGGGGAGCCTGATGTGGAACTCGATCCCGGGTCTCCAGGACCACGGCCTGGGCTGAAAGCAAGCACCAAACCACCGAACCACCCAGGCGTCCCATCTTTTGGGCATTTTATCTTGCTTAGAAAGTCCTCCCCTATCTCAAGATTATAAATATTCTCTTATGTTTCCTTCTAAAACTCATTTTGATTTTTACACAGGCTTTATAATTGGTCTGAAATTTAATTTATTTAATTTATTTTTATTTTTTTAAGTAGTCTCCCCACCCAGCATGGAGCCCAAGGCGCAGCTTGAACTCATGACTCTGAGATCAAGACCAGAGCTGAGATCAAGAGTCAGACGCTCAACCAACTAAGCCTCCCAGGTGCCCCAATCAGTCTGAAATTTTAATCAGTCTGAACTCACCCTTTGTAAGGGCGAGAGATAGAGGCTAATTCATTATCTAACACTTAGGGAGATGAATAAAGTTATACCATTTGCTGCCTTGATTTTTTAAAATCATTCATTCGTAAGAGACAGAGAGAGAGGCAGAGACACAGACAGAGGGAGAAACAGACTCCCTGCTGGGAGCCCCATGTGGAACTGGATCCCAGGACCCTGGGATCACGCCCTGAGCTGAAAGCAGATGCTCAACTGCTGAGCCACCCAGGCATCCCTGTTGCCTTGATTTTTTAATATTTATTTTCAAAATAGGCAATAACATTAAAGAACTAAGAAAAGGTAAAAAAGAAATGTATTTATTTTACTTTGGAATAGTCTCCTTTAAGTTAAGCCTGAGTTAGATTCTAAATGGAGCTAATGTTCTAAGTCGATGGTTGCCATCCCAAATGCCAGGCATATAAATGGTCAATGACTATTTATTCATTTCCTGTGTATTTATGGGATTTTAAAGTGGTATTCTTATGGACTTATGGTCCAATGAGGAGGAAGAAAGACCCCATTCTGACATCCTCAAGATAGCCTGACTGCACACTGGATACAGAATCTTGGGTCAGGAAATCCATGGCAGCTTTTTTCCTCTGAAGGCCTCTCTCCGAATCTCTGTAGATGCCCCACAGTGGATTATGTGCTCTGAGCCCATCCCCAGTATAAACAGAGGCCGAGCTCCAACTTTATTGTAACTCTCCAAGGTCAGCTCCTGCTTACAGACATGACTTCCCCAGTCAAGCTGGCCACTTGATGAAAACCACTTTCTTGGCTGGCCAGGTGATTGGTATAGGATCACATAATAGGAGAAGGGGGTTTGAACCTGTGGGACTAGCAGTGTTCAGTGCTCAGCATGGAATTTTTTGGTTGTGGGCTGCCTCTCTGGTTGCTCAGTGAGAAGTAGTTTTATTCTGCTTGTTCCTCTTCTTTCCTTCTTCCTCACACATTTTTGGGAAGGCCAATAACTTGTGATTTAGTTAACATGTTATAGGACTGGAGCTTGAGCAAGGGTAAAGAGAAGCAACGTCCCCCTTAGCTTGACAGGGAGCTTGGTTTTAGGCTAGTGAGCTGAGCATGCAGCTGTGAACTGTCTGAGCTGGTTTGCTTGGAAATTGCTCTGCTGGCCAAGCTCCAGAAATGCAATCAAAAGTGGCCTAAAATCACAAGTTTTTTTTTTTGTTTGCATTCTGGGTTTCACAATTTAGGGAGTTGGCAGGTGCCTATCCTAAAAGCATGGAATTTTCTACCATTTGTAACAGATGATTTGTGTGTGCATGTGTGTGTGTATGCATGTGCAGTGAACATGGGCTTGTCTGCACAAGGCATGTTTTACAGCTAAACCGTTTATACCTACAGGCAGGGAGTGATTAAAGAACACAATGTATGGCAGATTTTCTTTGATTTCAAGCATCAAATATCTGGATTGCAGGCTAGTGTCTTTGAAGAAATGCCATGGAGGATCTTGTGTATAAGTACAACTGATCCATTAGGTACAGGACCTTACCTCAGAAATACCCGAGGATAATTTACTTAGGAGAATTCAGTGTGCCATTTTTGGAGGAACAGGTGTATTTGGCCACACATGGGGGGAAGTGAAGACCTGAGCTTTGAGGAAGTCAAGTTTGAGGCCATCGGAGGCTGTTATTTATATCAGAGTGATGTGTATTGAAAGCTGAAGACTTTCATTCCACCACTGTCACGGAACTAGTTTAGAGAAGAGGAAGGGCATGCATTTTTGCCTTGTTAAATATCTACTACACTAAGAGCTTCTGGTGTGGTTCGGAGTTTTGGTAACTTGTACTCAGGCTCTGCTATGGACAAAAGGTGCTTATACTCTCTTCCTCCAGTCTACTTTGTGGATAAAATGGCTCATTTATGATTGGTTGATAGATGTGTGACTTGATTCCTGCCCCCTTTCCCAAGATGCGAGGAGCCTGGTTTGTGTGTTTTGGGGGAGTGGAGGAACCTTGCATCTCTAAGCTCAGGATGAAGACATCGGACTCTAATAACCAATGAAAACAGTACATTAGGGACTTTTGTGTTTGCTATTATAATACGTGAAGTCTCACATAACTCGCTTCTATTTTTAGATCTTTTGAGATCTAAAGACTCCCCCCACCCCTCAGCACACCACAAGGCTCTTTGGTTATTGGAAATGAGTGTGTTTTGGGACAAACATGTCAGAATTATGAGGCAGAAACTTGGCAGTGGAGCAAACCATGTGATATGCTTGACAAGAATTGAGAAACAATACATCTCAGATTTTCTCTGTCTTTAATTTTTGGTTCAGAAATATGACCAAAAAACCACAGAAAGGGAAGCCCCATTAGAGCAGTTAGTTTTTCCTAAGGAGCCAACAGAGGGTATTTCTTCACAGAAAGATCAGGTATCTATCTGTAGGAGAACTTAGTCCAGGTGTAGGTGGAAATTGAAAAGAAAAAAAAAAGACTTATGGGTTCTTGCTCTAAATAAAATCGGGAGATATATTTCCAAAAAGCAGAATATCCAGAGTGGCCCCAATAAGGAAGTGGTAGGTAGCGGGAAACAAGAGCACGTTTTCATAATGGTTGAGATTTTTCTGGGCTTGCCTAATCCCAGTCCTTTGGAGTTGGCCTTTTACGAGGGTAAACATGGTTTAATAGTAAGCAAATATTAGTTCACATAATTAAAACCTGTTGAGTGGAACAGGAAACATTCAAGGGGAATCTGCAGGTGCCTGCAAGCAAGGGTGACACTAGAAAGATCTTGGTATGTCAGCTCCTTCTCCCCCAAGGGGAGTGGCCCTGGAATGAAGCCACCAACGACAGGAGAGGAAACATACGGCTTGCAAAAAATAGGAGCAGCGTGGCAAGATTCTGAACTTATTAATAATCTGCTAGCCCCGGGGAGAGTGTAAAAGGCATCTGGGGTATTTGCATTTTTGTTTATTGAAGGCGGAGAGGCACTTCACAACTCTCTCTCTCTAATTTATCCAGGAAGGAAATTTCTGAGTTGACTGCCATCTTAGGGTTGAGCTGTTTTGAGCTCACTCCGGGTTCCAGTGTGACTTAAAAAAGAAAAGCCAGCCTGACTCTCACAATCCGGTTTTTGCATCGTGGATGCGTTTTCCTCCTTTCCTGCCATGTGATCTCTCCCCTTCTCACCATCCTGCATTCTTTTCATTCTGAGGCCTGGTCACATCAGGACAGAAGCCCTCATCCTCAAGCTCTCGGTGATGAATGGGAGGCGTGCCCCACTCTGGCTCTGCCTTAAGAGTGGAGACAAATGGGTGTGTAACTGAACATAATCTGTGGCAAGATATGAGCCCGACCATGAGAGAAGAGTAAACAATGTGCTGATGGAAAATGGATCTTATTAGGGGAGATTTATTTGTGGTGACATCTGAAATGAGCCTGGAAAACTAGTGGGATTTTGATAGGTGGTAAAGAAGTATTATTATGGTATTCATGTCCAATAATAGCTCAATGATAGCTGAATGAATCTGTGTCTGTTTAGGATATATGGAGCTTTTATGAGCCCTGGCCTCTGCACAGTGTTCTGCTGGCAGGAATACCCCAGCTATCCTTTGGAGGATCACCTTTCTCTCCCTCTCAACCTAAGTGATTGAATGGGGCTGACCCCACCCCCTGGGTCCCTTAGGCATGTGACCCAGACTAGCTAACATGAAAACCATATTCCCTTTACCACAGTGATGGGTCCCAGGGTGGGTGTGTGACCCAAGTTGGACCAGTTCTGGAGCTTTTTCTGGAACCACAGCCTAAGAAGCATTTTCTTTCTGCTGGTAGGTAGTAATTTAGGAGCTGCAAGGGTCCTGTTTTGTTACTGCAGAGAAGAACTGGAGAAACGGAGAGATTCCTGAGCACCTGGATCCAGCCATGCCTGAAACTCTACTGTTGGAGGTTTTAGTCAGTCAAGACAATAAATTCACTTTTTTTGCATTTATTGAATTTAAAGCCATTCTGTGCTTTTCTCTTGCAAACAAAAGAAGTCCTAACTGATCCAGAAGTTTTAAGTCATCGCTTAAGCAAACACAACCGTGGGGGTAGGAGGTTTGCAGATTCACAGAAAAGTTTCTAGCAAAAAGATCTTTCTGTTTCTAACACTTTCCAGGTCAGCTTTCTAGATTCTGGTAACTAAGACATTGGAAACTTTATTCTTAAACCTCCTGGTCTGAGGCTTCTCACCAATCTAGCTGACTCCTGTGTGCTGGATATTTTTCCATGAATCAGAAGTGAAATATGCAGCGCTGTTGCCACAAAGGAATGAAAACAGTTCATTTGCCTTTTGTATCTCTCCAAGCTTTGTTTTTTCTGGGTCACACGTTGTAAGTGAAGAGTCATAATGATAATGCTGTTTGGATTTATGAACAGTTGAACAGACTATTGAGAAAAGACTCGTTAATCAGCAGAAGCAAATTCCCTGTGGAAGAATTGCAGACAGTGGGACAACTACCTTGAGCCAACTAATTTTCTACTCCTTTAGGGAAAACTGTTGGATGTTTAAGTGCCACATCTACAAATCTGAGAAAGAGAATTATTTTTATTGTGTTCTTACTATGTCCTTGGTACTAAGAACAGTATTTTGCCTACATTTCTTTCCTAATTTCATCAAGGTGAGGTTGGTCCCTGTTTTGGGACATGAGGGAATTAGGCAGACCCTACCAGTTGCTACCCAACATCCATCCTTTCCATGTCTCCTATGGGACAACTCCAAGCAGTTACTGTTTCTTGTTCAAAGTTCAGGCTCTCGGGATCCCTGGGTGGCGCAGCGGTTTGGCGCCTGCCTTTGGCCCAGGGCGCGATCCTGGAGACCCAGGATTGAATCCCACATCGGGCTCCCGGTGCATGGAGCCTGCTTCTCCCTCTGCCTGTGTCTCTGCCTCTCTCTCTCTCTCTCTCTCTCTCTGTGTGTGTGACTATCATAAATAAATAAAAAAAAAAAAGTTCAGGCTCTCTGGGCAATTACTGCAGATATTTATCATTTTGCAAACATTTTTTCATTTCTGCCCTGCAGCCATGGATAGCCATGTGATAGTGTTCTGGCCAGTGAGTTTTGAATAGATGTCTTCTGAGGATTTCTGTAAAAGTGTTGCTCTCCTGATTTGGGCATTGCCCCTTCCTCCTTGTTCATTCGTTCATTCTTTCTTTCTTAAATATTTTATTTATTTATTCATGAGAGACACAGAGAGAGAGAGAGGCAGAGACACAGGCAGAGGGAGAAGCAGGCTCCCTGTGGGAGCCTGATGTGGGACTCGATCCCAGGACCCCGGGATCATGACCTGGGCCAAAGGCAGATGCTCAGCCACTCAGCCACCCAGGTGTCCCCTGTTGTTCTTTCATTCTTCCTGCTTGGAATGTGGGTGCAAGGCAGGTGGTAAAGTAGCCATATTGTGACCTCAAGGCAACCATGGGGAGGACAGCCATATTCTGAGGGTAATAGAGCAAGAAGATAAAAGGAAACTAGAATATCCTGGTGTTGCAAAACCAATGTTTCTGTCCTGGAAGTCCTACTTTCAGATTTGTTATATGAAAAAAGACAAAAAAGCAAAAAACCACAACCATTATTTGGTTAACTCAGTGAGGTTGTCTTTCTATTACAACTGAATGTACTCCCTAAATGACACAGGGAAACTGAACTAAAGGAGTTTAAGGACTTACTTGCATTTCCATATAAAGTGATGCCTCAAAGCTGAAGAAGAGAGAATCACCCTTAAATAGTTTAAGCCTAGTTTGGGAGGCAGAGCATAAAGAAACAGTTGCCATGTAATGTTGTTAACTCAATGATAGTGATTTGTCTAAAGTATCATCGTGCTTAGGAAAAAAAGAAAATGAGACAAAAGTGGAACAAAAGTTAGCCAGACAGAGGAGATAGGTGGGAAAAGAGATTATGGCTTGAATAAAGGCATGGAAGTGAGACACAGCATAGTAGGTGCAGAAAGCCACAGGCTGGTCTGACTTGTTCAGCATAAAGTATAAGGCAGGTGGTGGTGAGCCATGCAGCAGGAGAGGTGTTTCATTTAGCTCGTGCTGCAACGGCCAGCCCCAAAACTTAGTGGCTAAAAACTATAATACTCTATCCCTTCTCATAACTGTACAATACGAGTTTAGCTGGGTGATTCTTCTGTTCATAGAGTATCTGTTGGGGTTGAAACATTCAAGAAAACTTCCTAACTCCTATGTTTGGTGCTTGAGCTAGGATAAATTGAAACAGCTGGAGCTGGCTGGGCATTTCTCTCTCTCTCTCTCTCTCTCTCTCTTTCTTCACCCTCCCTCTCTCTTCTTTTCTTTCCATTCAAGTAGCTAGGATTTCCTTGTAGTGTGATAATCTCAGAGTAGTTGGACCTCTTACATAGTTGATGGTTTCTAATTAAGAAGAAGAGGAAGCTGCCAGCGCCTTTAAGATGTAGGCTCAAAAGTACCTGAACATCATCACTTCTACTGCACTTGGTTGATCAAAGCAAGTCACAAGGCCCATCCTGAGTCAGGGAGACAAAGTAGCTTCTACCTCTTAATGGGAGAAGCAGTATGCACATACAGGAAGAGATGAATTAATAGTGATAATCTTTGGAGACTGCCTACCACAAAGATAAGAAGGGTGCAGATGAAGGACAAACTTGTCTGCTTGTCAGGTAGGTTGATGTGAACACCGGACCTGGGGGATATGCCCTGCTTCATATCTGGGATTGGAAAAGAGAATGCCTCTCAGACTGACCTGACCCGTCTCAGTAAAACAGACCAAGAAGACTGATTAGGCAGAGAAAGGGCTGGCATTTGGCTTCTCTAAACCTTCTTCCGTTTCCATTTGGCATGGACAGGACTCAGAGGTTCCCATAGGTCATGGGAGATTGTTGAGTTGAGAGTCAGAGGGTTTACTCTGAAATCTGCAATGGTGAAGGGCCAGGTGAGCCCATAGCAAAGGCTGGGTGGACCACTTAGGCCACAGGCTGGAGGGGAGACAGGCAGAGAGCCCCTGGGGTTAGAATGGTAGAGGAAGCTGAGTAGGGTGACTGAGCCCTGGCTAAGCCGAGAGACCAGAGGAGGAGTTCCCAGCCACCCTGTAGCAGAAACCAGTGAGGATCTGGAAGACATGTTATGGTTTTGAACGCCTTGTCTTCTACCCTCTCAGCCTCTAGTCATAAGGTCGTAAAGGACAGCACCTCTCCCACCCAGTGAATTACCTGGACACCATGTTAGAGAGCAACAAGGGGGAAGAAGAGACAACAACAAGGAATGTGCCCAAAGAGACTCCGTATTTCAATGAGATCATCATAGTGCTTCCTGGACTGTACCAAAACCAAAATTTACCCAACAGAAGACATTCACAAGGAAGAATAAGTTATAAGGAAATAAATAAGCCATGTTAAGTAAAATTACAAAGAAATAATAGGAATAATGACAATGCAGGATAGCAGTCACTCCTGTGGGAGAGGAGGGGCATGTGGGAGTCACCCGAAGCTTTGGCTGTTCTAGTAAGGTTTTGTCCCTAAAGTGAGGGGATGGGTACATGTGTGTTGCTATATTCCTTCTTCCTTTTTGTGGGCTTTAAACAGTTTGTAATATAACTTTGTAAAAAGCTGCACTTCTGAATAGAATTGTGAGCTCCCAACACCAGGTTTAGGTCTTGAACATGTTATATGGGGATGGGGGCATAGAGAAAGAGGCTTAAAATAAGTCAGATTTGTGTGTTAGGAAAATTACCTTGGCTGGATTTGAGGAAGACAAAAGTAGAGAAAGGGAGGAGGCTGCCATACTAATCCCGTGAGAGGTGATAGTAACCTGGCAGTGGTTGGTGTTGCTTAAGAGTTAAGTTGGCAGGACTTGGTAATTGGCAAGATGGGGTTAGGAGGGTGGGCAAGGTCACCCATTTGAGTGAGCTGGTGCATGTGAACCCCTCCATTGACTGAGATGAGAGAACTGAAATGGAGGGTGTATTTCATTGTATATTTATTTATTTTTAATTTTTTTTTAGATTTTTAAAAAATTTATTTATTCATGAGAGACAGAGAGAAGCAGAGACACAGGCTGAGTGAAAAGCAGACTCCCTGTGAGGAGCCTGATGCAGGACTTGATCCCAGGACCCCAGGATCATGCTCTGAGCCAAAGGCAGATTCTCAACCGCTGAACCACCAAATGGGGAATGTATTTAGTTGGAATGGCAAAGGGTTCAGTTAGGACAGGTTGGGTTTGAAGGGCCTGTAGGATGTCCTTGTGGGGATGAGTGGCTAGAGGGTGTGAGTCTGAGCCCCAGAGAAGAGATCTGGGAAACCTCAACATTGATGCAAATTGGAGCTGTAGAAGTAGGTGAGATGCCCTGAGGAAAACTGAGTAGGAGAGGAAAAAAGAGGACCCAGGACAGACCAGATGCAGCATCCCCTCAGCGACAGAAAGGGAAGCTCTAGCTGTCCCTGGCTCTGTAGATACCCACTTGCCATCTCTTCTGGTAAGTGGAAAGAAACACCATCCACCACTCACTACCACACTCACCACCACCCCTGCCATGAGTGCCCTCCTCTGGCCAATCCTGTGGTGGTCCTTCCCTGCCCCTGCCAAAGTGCTGTCTAGGTTTGCCTGCCTGCATGGGGGGCCTGCTTTCCTTTCTCTCCAGAATTATTAAAAGACACAGAGAGGAAGGCTTCCCTCCACAGCCCCATGAGGTCCTTACCCAGGAAACAGAAGACCCAACAACCCCACAGAGTCCAGTGAGACCCCAGATATGGGAGGCTTCTCTGAAGTATGGTCCTTAGTCTCCCAGATTAGATGGCAGTTTTCTCCTGGGGGGTCTGTTCTGTAGAAAATGACAGAAAATGAGAGGACTTTGATTCTAGGTGTGATCCTGGAGGATGAGGATCTGCTGAGTCCAGCTTGGAGACCCTTGGGTGCCTTGGTTTCTGTCAGCTTCCTTGGCCACTGGGGGTGCCCACTTTTCTGTGTGTGCCAGGAATTTCCAAGCTGATGGCCTCTCCAACTCCTTCATCTCCAGACAGACCTTTAGGGATTCCTCTTGCACTGCCACAGTGCCTTCAATTTGAACTTTCTTTCTTTTTTTCTTTCTTTCTTTCTTTCTTTCTTTCTTTCTTTCTTTCTTTCTTTCTTCTTTCTTTCTTTCTTTCTTTCTTTCTTTCTTTCTTTCTTTCTTTCTTTTCTTTCTTCTTTCGATTTTATTTATTCATGACAGAGAGAGAGAGAGAGAGGCATAGGCACAGGCAGAGGGAGAAGCAGGCTCCCTGGGGGGAGCCCGATGTGGAACTCGATCCCAGGACTCCAGGATCACACCTAGAATCAAAGGCAGATGCTCAACCATTGAGCCACCCTTCAAATCAAGGGTGATTTGAGTTTCTGAACGCAGGTCTCTGTGGAAATCTCATAGGCCCAAGTAGCCAACACTTGGTGGGATTTTCTCCTCTTGACCCCTTCCTCTTTCGAAGAAGAGCTAGGACATTTCCTTTATGATGGATTCATTGGCAGTAACAGAACATGCGGAAGTTGGTCAGAGCAGTTTGGGTTGATGGCAAGCTTAGGGGAAGTGGATATAACAAAGACTTACAGCCTGGCCAGGCCCTTCCCATGAGCCTCCCATCCCTCTTTAGTTTTTGTTATCCGGAATGCAAGACAGTGTGTATCAGCCTGTGTTTGTCCTTGTTGACAACCTGGGTGTCTTCTTTTCCAGCCTATCCTTGCAAATCTCTTTGCTTTTTAAAATTTGGGGTCTGATGTGAAGTTTACATTCTGGGTTAGATAGGGAACTGCTCTAAGCTCTAGAGAAAAAATGCTTCTGCCCCAAATTAGATGAAGAAAATTTGGAAAAAGCCAAAACAACAAAGTTGACTTCAGAAATACCAATCTCTCAAAGCATTTCTCTAAAAGTCTATTTCAATGTATTTGTAGGAAAGTTAGAGGGTTTTGGGTTCCTAAAACCAACCCTATAGGCAATACAGCTACAGAATAAGATAGTTGAGAAAGGAAAGCTTTCATATAGAAAACATGTTAATGCATCATTCCAAACCCTTGTGGTGCGTCTACTCTTAGAATGGCTTTCAGAGTGATTTGTGTGCCAGCACTTTAGAACTTACCTGTACAAACTGTAAACTTCTGGTATAAAATGTATGCCAAGAAGAAGAGGCATGTGCAAATAAGCAATATCCATTCTCAAGATCTTTATTTTCACCCTACCATTGGACTTTGATTGAACTATGTAGGAGATAGCCAAAGAAAGGTCCTTGGGTTCGTTCCTCTGCCTTGGGACTGACTCTAAGCCACTTCACATAGCAGGCAGCCACTCCCTTTCAAGGACTCCTCTGGAAACCTGCCCACTGCTTGGGATTTTGTTTTCCTTATCTTGAGCATCTGGTGATTTTTGACAAGCGTTCTAGCTCTCAGGACATTCATTGGCACCACTCTTATTCTGGGCTTGCCCTTCTGGGATGGTAGCCCTGCCCCAGACCTTCCATCTGTCCTTATTCTGGACCAGACATTAACAGCAAGCTGATTGGAACATGCTAGTGGGTTCAGTGTGGTACTTTTCCGAGGTAATATATTTGTATTTTAATAGGAATCCCCTGGATAGGGGGGTAAGTGGGGTGGAGCGAGTTAATCTAAAGAGATTTAATTTAATTTAAAGAGATTTCCAGGCTTTGGAACCAACTGGGGCCTGTGTGTGTGTATGTGTGTGTATTATGAGAGGAAGAGACAAGAGAAGGAGGAAGTGGAGGAGGAGGAGAAAGACAGTGGCTGCTATTTATCAATGTAGCAAAAACAACATAGAGAACCTTCTTTGTCCCTCCCATCCAGAGATAACTACTGCTAATATCTTGGTATATATCCTCTCAAGCACCTAGTGTTGTAAACGTGAATGAACATCCTTATCTCTAGCAGTCAAATTGAGACACTTTTCGGAAACTCCAAAGTTGCACACATGGTTTCTATGTATACCTTTTAATAATACTCCCACTTCTAGGAATCCCACTTCTAGGAATTTATCCTAAAGAAAAGTCTAGAATAAAAAGACTAGCATTAGCTATCATGTATTGAATTTAAATTGTGTACCAAGAATTTTACATTAATTGGTTCATTTAAGTCTTGTGCTGAGCCTGCAAAGCAGATGACACCATCCCTTCCCTGAGGCTGAAGAAGTGAAGGACCTTGTCCAGGGCTCTGTGCTAGCCAGCTGGTTTGGAGCTGGGGCTCAGTGTCAGGGAGGGTACTCCAGGAAAAGGCATCATTCCACCTGGATACTCTCAGCGGTGAAGGTTTCCTCTTGTCCCAGAGTCTCCCATCCTCCCCAAATGTTCCAAAGGCCCTGGGTGGGAGGAATGTGGTCCAATATCTTGCCCTCCCCTTCACGGGTGGGTGGCAGCAGGTAACAATGCCTGCTGTGCCTCCCACCTGTCTCGTCTCAGCTCTTCTTTGAAAGCTCCTCTTCTGTTAAAGCTTTCCCTTGCCTTCTCTGACCAATTCTGTCTCTCCTTTCTCTGTCCTACGTCAAAATAGCCTGGAAGATATTCTACTGCCTTCCAGCTCATCACAGTGTTTCTCAAGATGTGCTCCTAAGATCCCTATCAGAATCATCTGGGGAGCTGTGAAAAGTGCAGACCAATTAAATCAGAGTCTCTAGTGGGGGATCAGGGATGGGGGGTGGGGGGCGTGGAGGTCCAGGAATCTGCATTTCACAAGCATTTAGTGGCGCTGGTATCACGCTGGAGCAGGAGAGAAACTGCGCTGGCATTTATGTCTTTTCAGAGCTGGGACTGACGCATCGCCCTTATGTTCTCTGTGGCTTTAGCACAGTGATGTACAGCACATGGAAGTGGTGGATTCCATGCAGAGGTGCATTTCTTAGTAAGTAAACAAGAGTAGAGGAGGTGGAAAAGGTGGGATAATGGGTGCAGAATAAACGAAGAGGGTGTAACATGAGAGCTTTTACAGAAGAGTCAATGAGATGGGAAAACTCAGGGCTGATTTGGGAGGCCCACTCTTGGGGTCCTTTGAGGACTACCAACAGATACGCAGTCAACATCTTTTCCCCTCCTTTTTTTTTTTTTTTTTCTTTTTAATTCTCACAGATGCGTACTTTAGTCTCAGGAATTTTTTTGAAACCTGAACTTTCAATGCCAGCATGAGTAATTGTGTATAAAGTGGGTCACAAGGAAGTGATAACTAATGCACAGACTATTTTAACTGCTGAATCAGAAATCTCTATGCTATATTATGAAATATGCAGGAAGGAAAATAAGCAGATGATAGGAGTGGAAGGAATCCTAAAATAATATTTTCACAAACAAATTCTGGCCTACCATACACCCGGGGTGGTGGTGGTGGTGGAGCAGAGCTCTGATGATACACACTCCTGAGAGTTAAAGAATTGGAATAAAATCGCAGAGCTAGAAATCTTTCCAAGTGACATAGGACCTCTTGAGGCACATGACCACACAAACACACAGCTTGAAAGGCTTTGGCAATGTTGTGGGGGCATCTTACCCTGCTTCATAGCATAGGCAGGTGGGGCTTAGAGAAAGCAAAGACAAACAAAACAAAACCCACAAAATTGTAAAATCTGTTCTATTTGCTTTTCCTAAAACACACAAACAAAACCCACCATTTCTGATTTAATCTGTTTCATCAATATTTTTTCATTTGGTAAAATATACACAATAAAAATTACCATTATACCATGTTTAAAGGTACAATTCAGTGGCATTAATTGCAATCACAATGTTGTGCAACCATCACCACTATCTATTTCCAGAACTTTTTCATCATCCCCAACAGAAACCCTGTCCACAGTAAACAGTAACTTCCCATTCCCCCATCCCCCCATCCATGGTAACCATCATTCTACTTCCTGTCTCTATGAATTTGCCTATTCTAGGTACCTCGTATGAATGCAATATTTATTTCTTTATACAAAAATATTGCAATATTTGCTGTATTTTACTTAGCACAATGTTTTCAAGGTTCATCCATATTGTGGCATGTATCCGAATTTCCCTCCTCTTTATGGCTGAATGATATTCTATCTTATGTACAACATTTTGCTTATCCCTTCACATACTGATTGACAGTTGGGTTGTTTCCACCTTTGGCTACTGTGAATAACGCTGCTATGTACAGGCATCTGGTTCAGTCCTTATTTTCAATTTTTGAGTACCTGCCTGGGAGTGGAATTGCTGAATCCTATGATAATTCTGTGTCTATCTTCTGAGGATCCACAGGCTGCTTTACACAGTGGCTGCACCATTTAACTGTCCCATCAGCAGCGTACGGCAATTCTAGTTTCTTTCCATCCTCAACACTTGCTATTCTCCTTTAAAAAAAAAAAAAGATAGAAAAAAAAATAAAAAAATAAAAAAATAAAAAAAAAGATCCTATTGGACATAAGGTGGTATCTCATTGTAGTTTTGATAGATTTTTATTTCATTTATTTATTTATTTATTTATTTATTTTTTAAATGACACATAATATAGTTAATTTCACATAGTTTAGGTTTTAAAAGCAAACTGGAGTCATAAAAACGACAGAAAATAATACTAAAGAATTACAGGTTTTTTTTGTTTTTTAAACAAGTTTTTTCTAAGATTTTATTAATTAATTTATTTATTTGAAAGAGAACGAGGGGGGGGGTGGGGTGGGGGCAGAGAGAGAAGCAGACTCCCGGCTGAGCAGGGAGCCCAGTGCAGGACTTAATCCCAAGACTCCAGGATCATGTCCTAAGCCAAAGGCAGACACTTGACTGACTGAGCCACTCAAGTATCCCAAGAATTACTGTTTTTAATTCATCTTGTTGTACATCGTATCTTTGTGTTTGTCCTATTTTGGTAAATTTCTAAATTGCCCTCCTATATTCTCATCTTGTATATTTTTTTCTTGATAAAAATTTCACATTTTGTCTAATCTTCCAAACATAATTTTTATAGATGACATTAAAGGTATTTTAATCTCTGGTGACAATTGTTATTACTTCTGGTATCATATTGAACCAGCCTTTGAGCTTGAGCTGATTCTTTTAATTCCATTGTTATGTTATGCAGCATTTTGTAGTAATTAGGGACAAAGATAAGAAGTTGTTGCTTTGAAAATGAGCTGTGATCTTTTCTCAAAACACTGTAGTCAAATGATTGATCCAGTGTGTTGAAATACTTGTTAAATCTTAATTTTTGGGGGGTCATCACATTTGAAACACACTTGACAAAGAGAAAGAATTCGTGAACACTTGGTCAATAGATACTCGAGATCAGGTAATTGAGGGCCTACTATGAGCCAGCTCCAGTGCTGGGTGGGGTACACACAAGTGACAAAAGAGACCTTGTGGCATGTGGTAGAAGTTTGAAGAAAGAATCCTATTGCTTTTATTGCCTTCTTGACTAATAACTGAAGGGATAACTTGTAGAAGTTCAGGAATAAATCTGGCCCAAGACTAAATTGTATTTATTGGATTGATTTTACATGTCTTTCCCAAAAGGATTTGAGTTGGCTTATTAGATAATGTTAATACACAGAGAGGTAGAATCAAGACCAAGAAAAAAGAAAGGTAGTAACATATTAGAGCCCTAGGATGCTCATGATTGACACAATTGCCATCATGTAATTATTATGTTACTATGTTTGATGCAAGCTCTAGGCATGTGTTTGCTTGCGGGGGTGGGGGGGTGGGGGGGTGGAATTTAACATGGACTTGAACAAGTAGAGCTTAGCTTATTTACCTTATATATCAAAAAGCCTGAAATTTTGCAACCCAGGGCTAGCACAGTAACTATCTATCAGGCACCCAGTTTCTTCATCTTTCTGTTCTGCCATCTTTAGACGTACACCTTTGTCTTCATGCGTCATGACTATATGATCCCCAAATGGTTGCTGTATCTCAAGGCAAGAGAAAGGAGAAGGGAAGGGGCAATAGCTTTTTCCCCATTTTCCTCTGACAATCTAGATGGACCCCAGAAATGCTTGTATACCCCGTGAGTTGCCTTACAGAAGAGGATCCCGGCACTTAGGGACCCCAAACCTTATATAATAGGCAGTAGGCAGGCCCTCTTTGCTCTGGGGTGAAACATTGCTCTGTCTTCCCAGGTTCCAAGCAAGCCTTCCCTTTGCTCTGGAGAGACAGTTTGTCTGTTTTCCAAGGTTATATGCCTTTAAAACATGCTTGAGAAGATAATCTGAAACAAAAGATGGTCAGTGCCTCCAATCACAAGATATACAGAAATGTGAGACCACAGAAAATTGCTTCCCAACAATACCCTCCTTGGGGACTTTTGCTGTATGTCACTGGCTGGAACTGTATCATATGGCCACCTCTACCTGCAAGGGAGGCTATGAACTTGAGTATTTGGGGTTGGGCACATTGTTGCTCTAAAATTGTGGTTCTGTTAGTAAGAAAAGGCCAGAAGGGATGGAGCTTCACAAGAGCAAGGAAAAAACTGTGCCCAGCTGTTTTTGTGTGGCCAATGTCTTTTCCCCATTGCTTAACAAATTTTATGACACTGTGTTTTTTGCTCCTGCCAGAAATAATTTGTATGACTGAGACAAAAGAAAATTCTCAGTCAACCACCATTTTACAAATCTCAATACTATTGGTAGTTTAGTGCAGAATTTTAATGTCACAATTGTGTAATATCCAAGTGAACAAGCTCATAATTCTTAGAATTCTTCCCATTTAAGAAAAAAAATCTGTATTAGTTGTTTTGACAAGCCATTTTTGGGGGGGTAAGAGTTAAAGTTCCTTTAAGAAAATGTTGAGGTCATGACACTTCTCCCAATCTTTGAATATCTATTGCTTAAAGAACACATTCTACTTTGTGAACAGATAGGTGTTTGGTAAGAGGTTTATAAATATACCTTTTCTGGTTTCATTTATTTTAAGAGGATTTTTTCACCTCATGACAGTCATTTGGGGCTGACAATGTTACCATGGGAACCATGTTCCAAAATGCTGGTTGCCAGTGAATATTGATCCTTAGCACCTCAGCACCTTTCACTACAGTGCTCACTCCCTTACGCAAAGGAGGCTTTGCTCAGAGCACATTTAGGCCAAGGAGTCCGCACTCGGTGATATTTAGGTACTGTCACAGGAATCTACTGGATTTTTCTTCCAGGAACCAATCTAAGGATTCCAGTGAGAATCCAGGCCCACCCCACATCATTTTGGCTTGTGTTTTTACTGCAACAGGTAGAGATGGAGGTAGAGGTAAAACTTCTTTGTTTCCCCAGTTAGTTTAGAAGCTCAGTCAATACAACACAGGAGGCCTTGGGGGGAAATTTTGCACACGAATGGACACGCCTTCCCCAGAGGCAAAGAAGTTTGGAAACTACTTTTCAAAGCCCATACTATGTGATTTTGAAATAAAAAATGCTTCTCCTGAAAGAGAGGGCAATATTTTAATCTGGGCAGTGTACTAGGGACTTAAAGGTTGAGCCAAATTGGAGTCCAAGAGTGTCGTGGAGGTGACGGTTCTCAGGGCTGTGGCAGGAAAATTGCAGATGGACTTTGCCTTCTTCCCCATAAATGGGGGACAGCCCCTCCCTTCAGCAAGGTTTCGTGCCTGAGAAAGGGGAGGCTTGTTAGAAAGAGCAGCTTTGAAACTTCGTTCTCTTTGCCAAGAACTAATGGATTGTCTTCAACGTGCATGAAAATATGTTCAGCACGGTGACCAGAGAAGCCAAAATGAGGCCTCCGCAGACCTAATTTGGCATCAATTTATCTCCACGTGAGAAGATCTGGATGCACTTATTTTACTCTCTGCTGGAACTAAGAAAAAAACAAACAAACTCCGCAAAGATTCACTGAGACAGCAGTCAGTCACTAAAAAGGAATTTGAACCAAGATAACGTGAGTTACATTTTATCCACATGTTCCTGAAGCCCCAGCACTACCAGTTGAACAAACATGATTTAGCCTTAAAACTTAACCAAATCAGCATAGACTTTGTGTCATTCTAAGAATCTCCATACACAAACACATGTGCACACGCGGACATCTTTCAATACCTCAAGGATTCTGACAGAATTAAGGAGACACCAAAGACAAGGTGAGATGTTTCACTTTCTTACCATCCATCTTTGTCCTGTGTTTGGAGAGGCCAAAGTGTGTTTTCTTGAAGTGGAAATCCAGGGAGAAAAGGTAATGGAAGAAATTGCTCACCTATTTCTCGTAGCGAAAGCGAGCCTTAATGGAGCCCTGACTATGAGGCCGAGATTGCTCTTTGAGAGGATTTCGTTGTCTGCTCATTAACAGTCCCCTCAGGTAAATGTGACTGTAACGACCATTTCACAGTCATGGCGGCTGAGGCACAGAGAACTGACGCGATTTACTCAACATCACACAACTCGCGCAGGACCCATACATCTTGCGTCAGATTATAGACCCCCCCCTGCCTCCCCCCAGCTTCATGGCTCAGGGTCCTCTAAGCAAAATGCTCCAGCAGGAAGGGGAGAGGAGATCAGGCTGTGCTATATGGGGAGGGGGTGGGTTGGGGTGGACAAAGAGCAGCTCATAAAGTCAAGGCAAGCACAGCCTCTCCAAGGACAGTGCAATTTCTCCTCCGTGAAGTATCAGTCAAGTTCCCCAGCCTCAGAGGCCTGTCCAGGGTTTCTCTGCTGCCAGGGTCACATTGCTCAACCGCCTGTAGGGGTTCTACAGCCCTGGAAAGAAGCCCAGGCTGTAGGGCTGCCAGGCCCTGCTGGTCTTCCACTCAAAGACACAGGAGAATGTCATTCCTGGGTAAATTCTCCTTCAAATGACCTTTCTGAAATATGTCTTGTCTGCTTCATTGTCTGCCCTCCTTAGCGTATCTCCTCCGACTCCAAAATGACACATCCTCTGATACCCAACCACTTCCCCTGATGTGCTTGGGTACTGGTTGACCATGTGCTCCTGGGAGTTGGGGGTAGGGAGTTGGGGGTGGTAGGGTCATTCCCACTCTTGTTTTTCTGCAGTGATTCTGTCCTACTGATAGTGCTGTGACGCCTGGTACCAACTGGCTTATCAGCAAAATGTACCTCTTCTTAATTTATGCTGCTGGTTTTCCCTGAAGAATAAAGCTCCATCTCATCCAAACAATATATGGGGATTGTTTGTAACTGTGATGTCACTGTCTGTTGTTGGAAATTAAAAAGCAGAGAGGACATATGCCAACACCTTCCCCTGAGATTTCTTTACCTGTCTCTCAATATAGCAGCAAAGCCTCTTAGATCTCAGACCATTCACCACTTACCATTGGTCATTAAAAAGATGACACTCTAGCCCTAAAACATGCACTATCACAATCATTTGGTTTAAAAATATAGTTTCAATAAAAGGGATGATTAAATTAATAAACTTTTTTTTTTTTTTTTAAGACTTATCTGAGTGAGAGAGTGAAGGTGTGTGAGCATGGGGAGGAATAAAGAGGAGGGGGACTCCCTGCTGAGTGCAGAGCCTGATGCAGGGATCAACCCCAGAGTGGGGGAGCTCAACTAGGGCGAGCTCAACCCCATGACCCTGAGACCCTGAGATCATGACGCTGAGATCATGACCTGAGCAGAAATCAAGAGTTGGACCCTGAACTGACTGAGCCACCCAGGTGCTCCAATCAACAAACTTTCTGAATCCAAAGTCAAGCCTTCTTGGTTAAACCTATAATATAATAGACTTATAAGGTTTCTTAGGTTTGCTTGTTTTTGTTTTCAACAGAAAGATTCCTTCATAAGGGTGAATCTGGAAACAGAGTGCTGGAGTACAGCCTCAGTCACGGTCCCACAGGAGGCAAGAAAGGAGCAGTGAGAAGAACCAGCACATTCCAGGGCTCACGTCACACTGACAGCCAAGCCAGGGATGACTGCCACGTACCTCCCTGAAGCTCCGCCCACCTGCTACTGCAGTCAAGAACTGCATTGCTTTTAATTTGTCATTTTTGCTCATGGAAGATAAAATATACCATGATGACAGGATTTGAGCACAACAGTCTCTTTCCAGTCATGCTAGATATAGACATCCAGCTCTTGGTGAGAAACAAAAGTTCAGTTGAGTTCTCTTGCAAGGACCAGTGAGGAAGAATTTTTTCTAAATGATCTGTCGAAATATTTGTATATACTTGGAAAAAAAACACAAACCCACCAAGACAACTAACAGTCCACCCTGTGCTCTCTATCCCCAGAAAAACTAAGAATTAACACACTTCAAAATATGCAATAAAAATTGTAGTGTAATACTCAGAAGCAGATGGTGGACTTGCCAGGGTGGGCAGGGGGAGAGAAGCAGATGCTCTGCTTAGGAGCAGGGGGTGGCCTTGGAAAACTGAGTGGACATGCAGACAGAAGCATCAAGAGGACACACTGCCAGGGAAGGCCTGTTCCCTTCCGTGCTCTCTCCTCCAGGTAGGAGGCATCTCATCACCTGCATGTTGACTTCTCAGGACTGAGGAGCCTATCCCTCCCTCTCCACCCACTCTAGTGATCTGCACAGTAAATTTTGTGGCCTCTGACTAAAACAGGCGTAGGCCAAGAACTGAGGTCTAACTCTGGAGGACCCCAGTAGGCTTCCTTCAGGCTCTTCCAAGCAGGAAGTGCATGGGATGCTCACTTCCCCAGGCATCTGTGAGGCATGAAGGGAGAAGGTGAAGAAAGGAGAGGCCTGATGGCAGAAGTGACTAGAGCCACAGTGACTCTGGACCTGGCTCAGTTTTGTGGGTAAGACCTGCTGCCCCTGCCACCTTATCCTTGTGCTGAGGACAGACTGTGATAAGTCTTCACAGCTAGGAGTGACCTAACTATAGTCCATGCTGCTTCCATATGTGTATACCAATATTATTTTTACCTGGAATAAACGCAACAGATTCAGGTTCTTTGCTGTAAATGTTGGCTTTCCTGCCCTGAGGACTCTGCCTTCAGGCCCACCACCAGGCGCATGCTAGCTTGTCATCTGCCCTGCCCACCCTCCCACCCACCATGAGAAAGTGGCCCCATGATGGGCAGAGAGGATGACACACAGCACAAGAGGTGACTGGAAGGAAGGGCCACCTCACAAGACCCCTAACTCTGAGAACCTAAGGAATTGTGAAGGACTCAAAGAGGGAGCTGAGAATCAAGGTCACTGGTTTTTAACTGCAATTGAATCACTCGGACAGGATGATCTTAGTCTCCAGAAGGGACAACCTAGAAATCAAGAGAGCACTCATCATAGGAGCCCTGTCTGCGGGTCTAGTGGCGGTGCCTCAAAAGCTTGCCCCTGAACTCCTTCTGGCCACCGTGGCAGTGTAAGATCTCATAATAAGTTCCTAGCCATGCCAGGCTGGCTGCATCCTCCAACCAAACCTAGTAGTACATCAGTGGCTGTCACCACGGCTCCCATGGTATTCCATTCTGCACACCTTTGCCCATCTTCCAAGAATCCTGCCATCACTGTCCACCTGTGTCCCAGTAGCACCTCACTGGTTTCGTAGCAGTCGTCCCACACCCACTTGGGCAGTGACTGGGTCTTGGATGAACCGCTGTCACAGAAGCCTCCCCATGGGCCCGGCAGTGGTGCTTGGTGTCATTATCTTTAAAGGATGTAGCTCACTCATCGCAGCTCTAGCAGGCAGGGGTGATCTGGTCCATCAGCCAGAAATCATAGCACTGATGGGCCCGTGGCTGAGCTCAGACACCAACGGAGCCACAAAGTTCAACCCATCCAAGAGGTGCCAAGCAACACAGTGGTTGTCTTTCAGAAACGCATCCATTGCAGGCCCCACAGGCACAGTCTCGGTCTGCACTCAAGTATCCACAGGATCTTGGTTTCCAAACTACTATTGCTGGCTATGACAGACCACATCACACTTCGGACATTCGAGCGCATACCCAAACCAGGCACAATTTTTGAGACCCATCCAGGGGGAGCTGGTGGAAGCAGATGTCCTGGGCACTATGCTGGCTTCCTTGCTGTTCTCACAGCAGGCCTTGTGGGTATAAACTCAGTTGGGAGTACCTGCAGTGGCCCCTGACTTCATGAAATACTCCTTTCCTATGATTCCTGTGGTCCTTACATCCAGCCCCACAGCTGAGGCCCCAGGAGGAGCAGGAGAAGTACTCATCTGGAAAATAGGAGTTGTGTGCCATCTGGGCATGGGGTCTCACTGCTGAAGCGATTGGTCGCTCAGTGCCTTTGGGGCTTTGAAGATGGCTCCAGGGTGCCGGGGAGAATGAGTAGCGGTGCAAAGCCTGCTGAAGCCCAGAGAAGTCTGTGAGAGGCTTCTAAGTCTCGTTCCCTTCTAGTGAATGGAATGGAAGGCTTCAGAGAAGCAACCCAGCTTCCAGAACTGGTCTTGGCAAGCTTCTCTGGCACCTTGAAGGCTGATCAGAGCCCAGCAGATGAGTGTGCTCAGTGTCATGGAAAGTGACAATAGCAATGCCCGAGGAGGACAAGGGGACATCCAGGACACAGCAGGCAGGAGTAGCCATGAGCTCCTGGGTGAAGTGCTTCCAATAAGCTTCAGAGGTGTCCCCAAGGCACCCGAAGAGGTCGTTATGCATCCCACCTGCCTGAGTTCGAAGGATGGTGAGGTCTGGGGTGGCCAGGACCCTCGGCAGCAGCTGTGTTGCTTGGTGGGCTGCACCGGAGCCCCAAGGAGCCTGTTCCCTCCTGCTTTGTGGCCTGGGTCCGCACTGCCCATACTCGCACGGTGCAGGGGTCCCAGGCAGGGGAGGTTTTTAAAGGCTTCACGGCCATGAAAGAAAGTATGGTTGAGGTGTGAGACTTTCCATCACCAGTATTTCAGAAAATGGAAACCACCTTCCAGTACTGACCAGGTCTGCAGTCCAATTTCCTAGTTGTCCTCTTCACCAGTGACTGGAATGTGTCTTCTTCTCTTTCCACTTGGAGGAAACTCACAACTTTCCCAGTCGTCTTTTCCTCCTTGTCTCATCCTGCTCTTCTTTCTTCAGGAATCCCTGGACCTTGGTGACATGGTACACAGTAAGGGGGTGTTTCCCTTTGGTACCCCTCACCCCACCATGGTGAGTCCTCTCTTGCGCCCTGAGGCTCAAGTTGATCTTACAGGTCTCCCTGCACCCTCTGCTTCACTCCTGGCCCTGGTGAATGCCCCTTGGGGCCCTTGCTGGGGTCACTAAGGGGTGTGGCCTACTTGGAGTCCTATCAGCTCAGGGTTCCTCAGGTGCTCCCGCCAATGGTGCTCCTTTTCATACAGGAGACACTGCTGCCGCTGTACTCACCACACCAAAGCCAGCTTGGTCAGCCCTGCCACCGGCCTAACTTTCCTGCTACATCAGCTGGGAGTTCAGGCCTTTCTCTGCTGGAGGAGTCTGAGCACTCAGACTCAGATTAGTAAGGAAACCATCCACCGTGCAACCATCCCTGGGCTTTCCCCATGAGTGGAGACAATGGCTTTGAGTCTGAAGCCTGCATGGAATTTCCACAGGGTTCTGAACACCTTAAAACAAAACAAAACAAAACAAAACAGAACAAAACCCTTTGTTATTCTATTAGAATACTCACAAATGTTCAAATTTAAAATTTTCTGCTTCCAAAATTCTTGTATCAGCAGCAATGTTGATTTGGTTTGATCCTCTGTAAGGTGTAGGCAAATAGGTGGTCACAATGAACTTGAAAGGGTCTTTTATGTTTTGGGGAGATCTGATGGGTACACTAAGGTGGGCTTATCAGTTGGGTCTCAGCCACAAGATTTTGGTAATGAAAGAAAGGCATCAGGAGCTTTTCAATATAATCCAATCTCAAGCCAACATTTTGAGGGGACCCAGAGCACCTGGGCAAGGGCCAGGTGGGGTTCGGCAACAGTGGGGCACTGGTGGGGGCAGGGGCTGTTCCTGGGGGCACCAGTGGACCCATCCTCATCCCCATCTCTGTCTCCCTCCTCCTTCACTGCCTCCTGGGCTCCTCCTCCCTTGTTGTCAGTTGGAATCTGCTCATAGGTTTAGTTTTAAACCAGTGATTCAAAGCACAATTTAGCTGTTCCTCTGCAGACTTTAACTTAAAAAAAAAAAAAAATCCACTGGGGGATAATTGTTCACATCCGCCTAATGATGTTTCTATGTGAAAAGACATAATAGAATGTACAATTTTGAGTTACAATAGCTTTCAGTTTATAATTAAAATCAAAAGGGTAAAATTCAAGAATGAAAGAACTAGATACTTCAGAAAGGTATTCTTCATATGAGGACTCAAGGCAACATGTTTTGTTAGCAGTATCAGACTTTGATTTTTTTTCCTGATTTTTTTCTACTTTTGTGCAGGTAAGGTATGGTATGAAGGAGCAGATGTTTTGTGTCCAGCAGGACAATAATTCACTTCCTTATGACTATTTGGCTTCCCCTTGTTTGTGCTGTTCATTGCTAACAGAGGCCCATGATGCTGTCAGTGGGGTCTGAATATATGGTTTGGAGCCAGAAAGCCTTGGGAGAACTGCCAAAGAAATCATTGCCCTGGGCTCACTCAGGCACCTGTTGTCCATGAGGATTCAGAGAAACTCAGCTTTGACTGAACTGCTGTTACTGGCCACAGCC
Source organism: Canis aureus (assembly GCF_053574225.1). NCBI lineage: Eukaryota > Metazoa > Chordata > Mammalia > Carnivora > Canidae > Canis > Canis aureus. Next base: position 29,880,502 of record NC_135619.1, read on the forward strand.
CTTGTTGCCCTGGACCCACAAGGATCTCGGCCATAGGACTGAGAATGCTAATGCTAAGCAGACACCAATGACGGAAGGTCAGGCTTGTGTTGGAAAGAACATAGCTCTAGGGCAAGGCTGGTGAATGAAGAAGGGTAAGGGTGGATAGCTCTGACTGGGGCATGATGGAGAAGTCCAAATGTGCTGACTCCAGTGAAAGACTAACATGGTCTAATCATAGACAGTAGGTGCTCAATGAATGCTTCTTAACTGGATAAATCGGAAGACGTTGGTCAGATGGTCCTGGGTGGGTTGGGCTAGGGAACCATCTGGGGTTGTTAAGGGTCTGTGGAAAGATATATTGCAGCTTGAACCAGGGGGCTTCCGTAGAGGAGCAAGCACCAAGCTACAGTGGTTTTTTTTAATATAAAAGCTGGGCTTGTTTAAGCAAGGTTGGGGTAGAAACTCCTAGTTGCCAACCCAGCATCTACTCTCACCTTTTTCCTTAATAACACAACCCATATTTTAATTCAGGTGGCAATGTGCCCAGTTGAACGATACATTCATCTGCCACATTTACAACTGGGATGGTCATTGAGGTATAAGCTTAAGCTGTTGGGTGGGTCTTCTGTGAAGATTCTCTAAGAGATGCTAGTCTACTGACATACTCCTTTTTTTCCCCTTCCCCCTTCCCCTGTGCCTTCCTGGAATAGGAAGATCAGTGTGATGGCTGGTGCTCTAGCTGCCACATTGGACCATGAATTGAATGTGAAGATGGAAGCTATATGCCAAGAATGGTGAAACAAAAAAATAGAGAGAAACTGGAACCCTGATGACACTATAGCTCCCATACCAGCCAGACTCTAGCCTTCTTTTATGTGGGAGAGAACTAATTTTCTCTCTTGTTGAAACATCTGTTGTTCTTCATTCACCTGGGACATCACAAGCCTAGCAATCCTGAGAAGACTTTTAAGAGGGAAGAATTAGGGTTTTTATTCATTTGGGAGGTTTTTTTTTTGTTTTGTTTTTGTTTTTGTTTTTGTTTTTTTTTGGTGTATTTACTTATGTTTAGTAAGCTATAAGATAAAGGTGATTTAAAATGACAAAATACAGTCTGCTTCTCTAAGCTCAGTCACAAAAAGTAACCAAGGGGTTGTGTATTATCGTGTTACATAATTTTTTGGCTTAAATAAAAATAGGCTTTCTTCTCTCATGTAATTGAGATGTCCAGAGGTCAGGTAGACTTGGGATGAGGTCCGATACTGTAGCTGAACAAAGGAATGAAGTCTCAGTATCTTTGCATGTCAGTGAAGACATTAGTCTCACCTGACCACAAAATCCCTGAAGCTTTTGGCAAAGTCTTCTTGTATCCAGACTGGGTCCCCAAGCCAATCACTGGGGTAGGATGGCTAGGACAATGGAGCCCACTAGATGATCCCCTCAGGGGATTGTAACAAGGTTTTTCCTCCTAACAGAATGGTTGGGGAAGTTTGGGACCTTGCTGGGAGGAAGGCAAAAAAGGGAATGTGGGTGAGGAGGCCACCATGTGTCCTCTACTTCTCCCGGCCATCCTCACCAGCCAGTATTATTTAAAGGAGGTCCAGTTTTTAAAAAGACAAAGGTCTTTTGCTCTCAAATGCGTTTTTGCTAGCCTGGAAGCCAGCAATAGGCTTATTGGTTTGAGATAAGCATAGATTTTCCAGACTACCTTTGCTACTCTTACTTTCATTCATTGATTCAATAGTAAATATTTCTTGGGTGCTAGTTACATGTCGTACACAGCCAGCAGGTTGTGCCCAAGAGGATAGGCACATATTAAGCCATTAGGATTGATGGCACTAGCAGACGTGGATGCTCAGACTCCTTAGGAATGTCAGAAAGCAGGCATGAGGGCATGGGAAATAGGACAGGTAAGTCTTTCTAGTGATAAGGGAAAAGGACTAGCAGTTAGGCATAGGGCGGTGCCCAGAAGGAGCGCACCTGGGCAGCCTGAGTGGCTCAGTGGCTTAGCGCAGCCTTCAGCCCAGCACCTGATCCTGGAGACCTGAGATCGAGTCCCACGTCAGGCTCCCTGCATGGAGCCTGCTTCTCCCTCTGCCTGTGTCTCTGTCTCTCTCTCTCTGTGTGTGTGTGATAAATAAATAAAGCTTAAAAAAAAAAAAAAAGAGCGCACCTATTATAGAGCCATCAGCAAGTTCCCTGGGTAGGTTGAGTTTCGTGAACCTGAGAAAGGGAAGGTTGGGGGGGTTGTGCATATGGAGACTTCAATCTGTGCTTGTTTTGCAGTCTGATCAGGGCTGGCTTGGTGATTAGGGTTCTGGATCTCCCTGGTTTGAAAATCTCTGGAGGGGGGGAGAATGGGTCAATAGTGGTTCCCGGTGTGGGTTTTGGGGGTAAAATGCTAGAAAGTAAGAGTAAATCCCTGACACTCCCAGGAAGAATTTTTCCCAATCTAGCTAATTTGCTGCTCTTCTGACCCTGGAACAGCTTGGGGGTTTTCAGTTTATCATGACACAATTCTTTTTTCCTGCAAGAGTCAGAGAATAGGGCTTCGTAACCCAAATAGTTCGCAGTATGGTATTTGTCTCTATTTAAAATCATCTCCCATGGGGTTCAATTAACAATGTACATGTCAAATTATGTCACACCTATTACTTGCTCTAATTTGGTCAGGCTGGGTCAGGCAGTCCCTGAACTGAAGAGAGCTGCTGGGCTCCCAGCAGACAGCCAGAGCGGCAGTGCCCGAGCTGTCCTTGGCCCAAGCTGCGTCAGGGTGTAACATCCCACTAGGAACTGCCAGGCAGCACTACGTGAAAGGTCAAGCTCATGACGACAGTGCTCGGTGATAAAGCCCCCTTTATCAGAGCTTTGTCCCTGGAGACTGTCGTATGTGGGTCTGAATCCTGGCTCCATCATTCAGTATGTGATCCTGGGCAAGTTCTTTAACCTTTCTGAATCTCATTTGCCACACCTGTAAGGTGGGAATACTCAGAACACCTCATTTATAGGGCTGCAGCTGAGGATTAAATGAGATAATGCATGTAAAATGTTTGGCAGAATGCCTGGCACTTAGTATAAGAACTCCGTGCTAGCTACCAGTAGTAGTAGTAAATTTTTTATCTTGTTCAGTCCCTCAAAACTGGGGCTCCTCCCAAGATGACCCACAGGAAATATTTCACCAGCCCTCCAGAAACTAAGAGTAGACAGGCAGTCCTTTCTGGAGGTTGTGCAGGGTAGCCAGAGAAGCCACAATGGTATTTTGACATCAGAATTATTAAAAAATGTGGCAAGAGCAGCCTTGACCTCTGTGCGGGTACAGAAAGCTTTTATCTCTGTCATGTGTGGCTATTCGACTGTTCTGCAGAGTTCCAAAGAAGCAGATGTAAGGGGGCCGAGTCAGTCATTCTCTCCATTTTAAATAGAGGTAAACTGAGTCAGGGAGCAGTTCACATACCCAAGTACAGTTCTTTCCCCCACTTCTCAAAGGACAAGTGAAACTGTGGTAATTATAGAGCTAGAAGCAGAAGCTACTGCCCAAATGACTTGGGACTGAGGCATCTGGGTCATCTACCACAAAGGAAGCCAATGTAGGGGAAATTATCTGGGGTTACATACACAAAAGCTATGCTTCTTACTCTCTTCCACATCCCAAATCTCTAGAGTAGTGCAGTGGCCCCTTTGTGCGTATATCCAGGAGGTGGGAGACCGCAGGAAAAGCCCTGGATTATATTCAAGAGACCTGTACTCTGACCCCAGTCCTGCCAAACCAGCTGTACGACCTTGGAAAGATTATTTTACCTCAGATTCTCCATCAGAAACGGAAGTGAAGGGTTTGGATGGCATCAGTGTTTCCCAAGCCTGAAAGCTCATGACTGTGCACTGTGTGTGTCCGGGGAAGGGTGGTGGTTGGAGATCTGAAGCCTGGAAATCTGTATTTTGCAAGTGTTCTAGGTGATTCTAAAGAGCAGTCGCCATTGGGAACTCTGGACAGATGCTATCTGAAGTGCCCCAGCTCCAATATTTTCTGACTCCAAACCCCTATTAGCACATTCCACACAATTCCACACAGTTCGGGCCACAGGTGGCCGCTCTCATGGTGAACCTCCATGAAAAAGTCAGTGTGTAAGCCCGGGGAACGGCCAACTCGGCAGAGCATCTGGCTAGGATGGTGTACGGACAAGGTGGCCGCATGTGCTGGGACTTAAGATCTCTGCCTGTTTCTTGGCCTGTTGAGTGTTGGAGGCTTCAACCTGGGCCTGCCAGGGGTCAGCAGTCCTTTGACCCTGACTGTGACCATTCATTGCCCTACTCCAAGGGCCTGGGGCCTTCCCACCATGAGGGTGTGGTCTGGAACCCCGAATACACCTGTCCTGAGACTGAAAAATACGTCAAGAATCCCAACAAGCCGGCCTTGCATCCTTGAGGCTGGCATCCTTCACATGAGCTTTTGAAATCAGTCATGTGTCTCCAGCTGTCCCAGAGTTACAAAAAGTCCCTGTTTTAATGAGGAGCTGTGGAATGCTAAGGCTAAAGCTGCCTTTAGTTCTTTCAAAAGTTTCAATTATGGGTTAATCCTGACATTCTTTGGCTTTACTAAATGGGCAGGAGGCTTTCGTTGGCGGGTGGTGGTGGGAGGGGGGAGGGCAGGAATAAATTCTGGCTCCCAGGTCTGAATTTGATCCAGGAAATGTGTGTCTAGGCATCCTCTGGGTGGCAGAGAGAATAGGGGAGTGGGGATCCATGGCAGGAGCTGTGCTGTGGCCCTTCATGCCTACAAGATACCCTAGAAGGAAGGGGATGCTGCATGGGTGCGTTGGTGGGGTAAAGGGAGGGTGTGCCTTGGCTAATGGGGTTGGCCACCACTTGCTCATGCACATTACTGCCATGCAACAATGAGAGCCTGGCGTTGCGGACGCTTCTGATTCTTGAAAAAAATTCAGAAATCTCGATTTTACCTGAATTCTACTAATTTTAAAATGCCGAAACATTTAGTCTAGAAAATTCTTCAGACCAAGTGAATCATACCATCTAGCCACAGACTGAGACTCTGAGTGGAGAGCCTGGCCTCAGGAACTGATCTAGGTGTTGCTCTAACATTCAGCTTCCAAATAAGCAGAACCCTCAAAGGAGATTCTCAAGTCTTAAGACCTAAATCCACCTCCTACTTGGCAATTTCTATTGTTGGCGGGAAAGAAGGCCCTAGCTATCTGAAGTTCTAGATATTCCCTTTCTCTGCTGCAGTGTAACACCCTACTGCAGTGCCATGGATCTATAGCCTGTACCTTCCCTCTCCCTCTGTCTGCCCTTCCTCCCAGGAACCCCCCAGTAACAGAGAACCCACTCCCTGGACCACGTCAGGTGGGTGGGACACCCAGTATACAGGCTATATCACTGTCTCCATTCCCATGCCAGGAAAAATTCAAACCCAATGAACAGAGGAGTACCTTATGGACAACCTTGAGCTATCAACTTATTTTTTAGAGGCAAAGTGCCTGTGTACTTTGGTACTCTATCAGAAACAACTTACTCATGACACATGTTATAGAGGATGAGTAGTGGCTCTAGAATTTCTATAGAGGAAAGTCTTGAAGGTAGCTTTTGTTTGGAAGCAAGGAATAGCCCAAAGGACTTTTCCTAAAACTACAATCTATATTAAACTCTCTTTGTACTTAAATTGCACATTTATTTAAAAAAACAAAGAAAACCTCCAGAAGCCCTGTCACCGTCATTGGTCAGGACATACACAAAGGCGACAAGATAGGGAGAGACATACCCCTGCTTCTACATGGGGAGGGGAATGGGCAGGACGAGGTCCCAGAACAATCCAGGTACAACATAAGCCCCACAGCTCAAGAAAATATTCAAATTGGAGGTTGAACATTTGAGCCTAGTTCCTGAAAATGTCCTGGATGAAAAGGATGCATTCTTACCAACAGGCTGAGCCATTCTGGACGAAACCAAACTTGCTCCTTGGCAAAGGTCAGTGGTAATGCCAGAATGTCCCAGACACCTGCTCCCATGGGCTTCTTCCGCCAGGCAGCCAGATGGCTCATTATGACCAACATGCAGCCCTCCAGGCCTGGTGCCCTGGCTTGTTGGCAACAGATGGCCTGGGGGACAGGGACTTAACCCCATCGCTCAGACTGTATCCCAGGGGATCCTGTCCATGGTCCCCTTCTTAGGATCAGCCAACTCAAGGACACCAGGGAAAATGTTCTTAGCATTTACTTCAGAATAACTTTCAAACTCTAGAAAAGTAACATAAAATGTAATACTCCTGACTTGCCAGGAAGTGGTCAAATTCTCTCTGTCACCATAATGCCACTATTTGGTATTATTTCAAGTAAGTGATCCATGTATAACGCAGAGGGTTTCAATATTTAAAAATAAACAGGCCATTGACCCTTCACTAAATTGGTGGCTGTCATCACACTTAATGACTGCCTCACGAGCACATCATTCCCTTCTGGAAAATCAGTCATCAGTGACTGGCAAGAAATCACACTGTTCTTGTTTAAAATTTATCTATTAATGGAAGGATTGACTTTACTTTTTTCCTTCGACTTTTTAAACAGTAGTAATTCAACACGGAAAGAAATGTGGTGTTTGTAGCTTATGTTTCTCCCCGGGGAACGAAGAGATCTCATAGGACATACACGCGGGTGTGAACCTGCCTTCACAGTTATGCACTATTAGTATTTTTTAGTTGGAGCATGTCTGAGGGATCAGGGGTCAAGAAAGCCATTTCAGCAGGGTGGTCCCCAACTGCGGCTTCCTCTGTCCTCAGCCACCGCCTTGCAGTCACCCTTGGGTGTGTTGCTGCCATCTGCCTCACTCAGCTCCCCACAGCACTTCCTCTACCACCGCCGCCGCCCCCACCCTCAGGGCAGGGAGGCCAGGAAACCCGGCCCCAGCAGAGGCTCCCAGCTGAGCATCCTCAAGGCCCCTGAGCAGGGCAGAGGCAGCCAGTGACATCAAGGACAGGAGGAGGGCTCTGGGAGGGGCTTGTGGCCGCTTGGCTGGACGATCATCTATCTTTTAACTTTTCATCTTGGTTTAGAACGCTGTTGGATTTCTTGGTCTCAAGCGCCTTCATCAGTCTGCAGGTCTCCTGGTTTGCTCTGTGTGAGTCTGCTAAACACAGATGAGAAGATGACAGATGAGACATGAGTTTTGGTAACATCAGTTCCTGGTGATAGGAGACGTAGATGATATGTGGGTACTCTTTCAACATGCATTTAGCCTGTTTAAGAATCAAAACTCACCTAAGTAAATTTCAAGATCTAATTGGCTTTATTCAACAATTTGTGAAACAGGCAGTGTCCCATCTAACAAATAGGAGGGTGCTCTGAGGAGCTGTACAAAATGGAAGGTTTTTATAGGCAGGAAAGGGACAGGACAAAGAAGTTATTAGTGAAAGAGAAGAAAGGATTGATTCAGACAAGGTCATCTTCCCTTAGGGGTAAGGGCAGGGGTCTTGGCAGATGCCCTCACTAGTGCTGATCAGGAAAACACAGGCTGATTGGTTTAAAATCCACTCCTGGGAAAAAAGACTGAAACTGTAATAAGGTTAGGTGCTAAGTCTAGAGTTGGACTTAACATAAGTGACTCCATTTTGGATCTGTAGTTTCTTTTTTTTTTTTTTTAAGATTTACTTATTTATTTTAGAGAGAGTGAGAGAGCACGGGGAGGAGCAGAGAGAAAGAGAGAATCTTAAGCAGACAGACTCCCTGCTCAGCTTGGATCCCGCCAGTGAGGGGCTTGATCTCATGACCCTGAGATCGTGATCTGAGCCAAAATCAAGAGTCAGGCACTTAACCAACTGAGCCACCCAGGCACCCCTCTGTCGTTTCTTTTTTTTTTTTTTCCCTTTGTTTCTTTTTTTAACAAGCCTAAACACTTGTACAAACAGCATATTGAGAGCAGAAACTGACTTTAATTTCTTCTCTTAGGTAATGACAGTAAGTGTTCTCAGGCAATTTGTGTTTTTTGCATTCCTATTTTCCAGCCACTACTGCAAGACCATGAAATTCAATATCAGAAAGGGACCTGAACTGAATGTGAAAGACATTCTGGCTAGCAAGTACAAACCAAATTAGTCTTCTTCTCATGGGTAGGGTCCCTATAAGCAGGGGAAAGAAACAGCCTCCTAAGGCAGGGCAAGCAGCATGGAGCCATGGGCTACACATGGTCTATATTTTCTTGGAATCAAAGGTCCTTCAAAAACCGGCTGGGAACATTAAGGTGTTTTTAATTAAAATAACCACAAACCCCTACTGTGGAATAGCATGCAAAAATCAGAGAGCCCGCCCCACCCCCCACTTGGAATCCCTCCTCCACCTGTGTCTCCTAGTGGAAAGGGGGCTGCTGCTCAGGACCAGGGATGGGGGGGGGGGCGGATACAGTGGTGGGGAGGCAGGAGGGAGCAGGGACAGTCCGAGCTGCGGGTGGGAGGAAGGGCAGAGGCACTAGAGAAGCTAAGTCCCTGTCAGGCAGAGGTATTACTGTGGAGGTCTGGAGGGCCCTAGGTTAGAGGGGGAAGCACAGAAATGCTTTGGGGAACACTGAACTTCAGCAGGGCTTCACGTTTCAGTAGTGGGGGAGAGGCAATTGCTTGGAACTGCAGATTTGGAGAAGGCCTGTCTTTGAAGCAAACCCAGGGTCCTCTCAGTGGGGGCTTGTCTGCTGTGAAGTTCTCCTCCCCTCTCCTAGGGAAGTGGGGAGGCTTGCAAGTGACTGAAGCAGAGAAGTTGCGTAGAAGAGAAAGAGCCCAAAGAGGTACCTTCTGTCCCCCAGTACGTCACCGCCAGCCACCCAGCAGGAAGCTCTGCTGAGTAACTTTGGTTTTAGTTGGAAATCTTTGGTCATGTTCCCGTTCACTCAACAGTGTGGGGGAGTGTGGTTAGATTTCCTCCTTCCTTGGGGCCGGACAGGGACGGTGGGGTGGGGGCATGAAGCAATGGGTAAGTGGTGTTTGCCTGCGGAACATGACACTGGAGATTTTAGAGAAGGGATCCACCCAGTCCTCCTGACTTGTGGCTTTAATTATCCAGTTAGTCATTGGTTTACTGTCATCCAAGTTTAATAAGCTTGACTGTGACCTGTGAGCAAAAAAGGTTGGACAGGTGGGGGGTGGGGGTGGGGCTAGAAAAGCCATTCTGGGCTGTCCTGAACGAAGGCTGAGGCTGGATTCACAGAGCCCACCAGCCCTGGGGGAGTGGGACTGCCTTCCTTTTCTTTTCTTTCTTTGCAGCAGTGATCTCGAACACGGGGTCCCAGGCACCGACCAGGCCAGCTAAACAGGAAAAATTTAAGAACCAACAGCTTCTAACTAATTGCTCAGAGGGAAGTTTCGCGGGTACAGAGCACCTTAGGAAAGCAGAACCTGATTTACAAGCCAGGGAGGGTGTGGGTGAGGTGCTGGGATCCTGACTGCTCACCTAGTTTTTACAGGAAGCAGCAGATCCCCTTGGCCCTGGCCCCTTGCCCGGGCCCTGGAGGAACGAGTGTGTTTGAGTGGCATCCTCCTGGAGGGGGATAAGTAACGTTTTGTCCCCCTGACCTTGGAGCAAGGCCTGAAGTTCAGAATGCACAGGGCCTGCTTCCATTTTGAGAAACCTGATCCTTTCGACCTGAACACACTGCTCTTTGTGTTTTGCACAACAGGACAGTCCTGCTCCTAGTTCAGCTCAGCCAATGTTCTGGCTTCCAACTTCCCTCCTGAGCACCTGGTGGCTGTCGGTTTACTGTGGTTTACTGTGCCTCACTGCCGTGATATCTGCCTAGGCTTCCATTTCCAGCATCTCACCAGAGCTTTCTACACAGAAGCTGCCAGGCCAGCAGGAGAGGAGACCTCCAATCCATCTGTCAGCATTTGAATAATTTCATCCACACATACTTCTCTTCCAACCACCGGGACTATTTTAGTTTCCCTGAACCATGCAAGCCAAAGGCGCCTGTCAGCCTGCTCCCTCTCAGAAGCAGGACACATTCCCCGTGAGTGCTCCAGGAGCCCCAGCACACTGGTTTCTTTGTGAGGTCATCTTTGCAGTGGTTTCCGGCTACTCTGGCCTCCTTCCTGGTAGCTTCACACATTCTGGTTTGCCAGAGTTCAATTCAGTAAGAACATAAGGGCCTTCGGAGGGCTCAACCCTCTGCTGCACGTGGTGGAAGATATAAAAGTCACCACAGGGCCTTTTGGGGGATATAGTGTAGTCAAGAGTCATCCAAGGTGTGTCCCAAAGAGAAAGAATTCCATTGTCAGATTGGGGAATTTTGGTAATTCAAAACACACATTTATATATTAAAGGTTCTAAGAAGTCCTGTCCTAAAGAAATCTTGTTCCCCAGTTTTAATCTACCATTTCCCCAACCCTGCATAATATTGACCATGAAACTTTGTATCACAACTGCTACATTTCAAGGAACTAATTCATGTTTTTTGTAATATATTTTAGGAAATGATGGAGCAATGGTTTGCAACCTAAGGAGGCACCTCAATCTCAAGAGTATATGATACAGGTGGGGGCATTTGGGGCTGTCACAAAGATGGGGAGGTGCTCTGGGCATTTACTGCACTGGGGCTAGCAAGGCCAAACCCCTCGCGGGGCAGCCCAGCCTGTCCTCACTGGGCCTGGGAGATTGTCCTGCCCCAAATACCACAGCGCTCGTCTCCCCCACTGAGAAGCAGTGGTTGGACAAATGCTCAGCATCTTCTTTAAAACCCTCTCCGCGGGCCCAAGCACCTCCTTGCTAACTTCCTGGCCTCCAGATTCCTAGGTTCCTTGGTTGGCATGCCTGCGAGGCTCCTGCGGGTCTTCAGGGAGTCTGGTCTGAGCTGGCGTCCACAGAGGCTCCCAGAGGGCAGGGCTCCCTGGTTCCGTCTACTCTGGAGATGAGAGAAAGGGATGTGCTCAGGGGCCCTGGGCCGGGTAGAAGGTGCGCCCACCTGCAAGTCCTCTCCCCTCACCCGGCAGAGAAAAGGGTGCCTCGGGGCTGCGGCCTCAGTGAAAACACCTGGCGCTCAGCCCGGGTCGGGGACCTGAGAGACCCAGAGAATGGCCCCACGGCACCCCCACCCGCATCCCGCCCGTCCTGCTGGAGTGAAGCCGCGAGGAGACGCGGACGTCCCCGCGGGCAGCTCCAAATCCAGGCCTTGGCGGTGCCCCCGCTTCTGTCAAAACAGAAAACGCCCCTGGCGACCGGCAAGTGTGGCCTGAAACTGCAGAGTGTGTGTTTACCAAAACGGGGGTGGCTCATTGACAGTCGCCCGGCGGGAGCTGGCCCGGCGCCCGCGAGGGGGGGGTCGAGGGGGGGGAACAGGGGGAAGGGAGCAGGGGGGCAGGGGGTAGAAGGGGCGGGGGTGGGGAGGAGAACGGGGGTAGAAGGGGCGGGGCGGGGGTGGGGAGGAGAACGGGGGAGGGAGCAGGGGGGAGCAGGGGGAGCAGGGGAGGTAGAAGGGGCCGGGGTGGGGGGAGGAGCCCGCGCGGGCAGCCCCAGAGCCGCAGCCCCTGGGGCGGGCGGGACCCGCGGGCGTTGGAGCAGAGGTGCGATGGCCTCGGGTCAGCCGCGTGTCCCTCGGTCGCCGGAACCGGGCCGTTTCCGTCCTCACCGCCCGCCGACCCGCGACGCTGGGCGGGGTTTTCGGGAGCAGATCAAAGGGTCCTCTCCCGGGTCGGGTCGGAAGGTTTGCCCGGGAGCCGCTTCTGTGCTGTTTCCCCTTCCTCTTTCTCTCTCAGGATTAGTGTGGTGAAGGGGGTCGGCGCAGTTTTTTATTTTGAAAGTGACTTGGGGCGACCGTCGTGCCAAGTGTGCAGTCGAATAGCCCCATTTTATAGATGAGGACACTGAGGTCCGGGGAGGTCAGATTTGAAGTCAGGCTGCTGGTGAGCGGCCACCCCAGGTGGAGAACCCTGGCGCTCGGGCTCCCTGGGCGTTGGCCCCCCACATTCGCTATTGGTTTCCCTTCTTTAACACCCTCTGAAGCAAAATGTCGTTGATTTTTCTCTCTTAAGAAATATTTTCAAAACTTGGCAGAGGGTGGGAGGGTGAGCAAAAAGTCCTTTCAATATTAGAGCAATGTCTTAGGCTCACCTGGGAGCCTTCTGGCTCTCTAAGGGGACGTAACTTTGACTTCATAGTTACTGTTAATTGGAGTCCAGGCATGCATAGCTCTGTAAAATTAGATGACACTGTGTAGAAACTGTTAAAATGTAAATGACTTCTCTGTTCAGTAGAGATGCAAATGATTTCTATCTGGTAGAAAAAAATAACCCTGAAGGTTATAGTTTTGTTGTCCTGTAGGACTTTGACCAGTTTTGTATGGGACTTTGCAGCCTTTTAACATGCCTTCTTGTGCTTTGAGTACACAAAATCTTTGTTCTCATATCCTATTTTAAACCAGTGTTAAAACCCTGCAGGTTTTCTCATTAATGGAGTAATTAAATCACTGGCACATACTCATCATCTCTTGCCAAGGCTTCACGTTCCCCTTCCTCCCCACTTCCTAGGCCCTCCAACCCACTATCAGCTGGAATACACACTGAACACCCACTGCTGATTTTCTGACCCAAGTGGAGCATACACATGACATCAGGGGGACCTGGGATATGCACTCACCAACTCTGCAGATTAAAAGAAATCTCTACATTGTCAAACACACTAGGACTGCCAGAAGTGTACAAACTCAACATATTATTTCAAATAATCTGTTCCCCTCCTCCTGTCTCATCTTTTTAATCATGGCATGTCTATGACTAGGGGCTGCGGGCTCTGGCCTGCAAGATACCTGCTCTGGTCTCAGTCCCACAAAAAAAAAAAAAAATCTCTGCCCACACACAGAGCTATACCTATGACCTCACCATACTGGACTGGGCACCTGGTCCAAGCAGCAGCCCACTTACTGATTGGTTGGCCAGTGAAGGCTCAGCCTAACTACGCTAACGAGATCTTCTCTCTTGGCAAACTTGACAAGGAAATCCTAGAGTGAACACTTGGTGGTAAAAGAACCAGAGAAGGCAGGCATTTGGGGTCCTGAAGCAGCTGCATAAATAGGCAGCAAGAAGAGCAGTGGCAGAGCATGAAGGCCAAGGATGGATGGAACCTGCTGCTGGGCTGGCCAGGAGCTGGAGTGTCTGTGTTTTAAAGCTGTTTGATCTTGAAAGACCTCTTGGTTCCTGACCTACATCTAGGACTCTGTCAGGCTCCATACAGGTTCTGTTGCTCCTGTTCCTCCCAATAAGTGAGCTGTGTGGCTTGTCCTGGGTTGCCATTAGGTCTGTCATTTGGTCTGTGGCCTTTGCCTTCTTATTTGTGGGTGGCCTTAAAAATAAACCCCACAACACTGGAGGGAAGCTAGGCGGTCTCTGCTCCTTCTAATCAACAGACCTTGGTTCATCCTCTCACCTTTTCTAATAACTTAATAAGTAATAGCACACGAGTCTTTATTACCTTTTGTTCAGCCAACTCTGCCCAAGGACATCAAGAATTTTCTAGGAAAGAGAAAGGTTTTCTTGGGTAGAGCTGTCCTTCCCCTTCTGCCTCCCTCCACTGATGTTTGATCGTTCATTCATTCTCTCCACAAGCACATCATTGATTCTAAAATAAATGAGGCAACATTCATGCTTTGAAAATGGATGCAACAATCTTGTAAGGACAGGGTTAAGGGACTGGGGTCAGTGCAGGAGTGAAGTGAGAGGATGGGTGCTACATGCACCCACAAGGTTGGGGTGGGGAGGGACACCCCCTGCATTAGCAGCTTCTCCTCTTGGCTCTCCCACGAACTCTGGCTTTTATGCCTCTGGCCTGGAACCACATGTAACCAAAGCCATATGTTCAACTTGGATTAATTAAATGGAGGCTTCAGCAAATTTCTGGTGCTGCTTCTGGTGCTTTTGCACTATAGTATTTTTAACATTTGTTACTATATGTTGTTTGTTATGTTTAACCCTGCGGCCCAGATTCTATTAGTCTGTAAAGTTTAAATGGTGAGAGACTTCTGGTCTTGAATTTTAAAAATTAGGAGTACTTTTTGTTTATTCCATGAGAACATGTTGTGTCTACTCCGGGTTTGACGGGAGAAATTCACAGTCCTCATTTTTCTGGGAGATGACTGTAATCTTCGTGGATTTTAGGAAATGCTGTAAGAAAAAGCTGTGCTATAAACTTAAAGTCCTGATCCTCAGTTCTTAGCCCCAAAGTGCAGAAAAAATTCCCAATCTAGTTTCTAACCATGGGTGTCCAAGCACCCAAGATGTCAGGCAGAAGGGAAAAGGAGGTGCTTTTTCTGGGAATAGGCATCTGAGGCTTGCCGCAGCCCTGGGCAGGCAGCGGAGGCCGGCAGTACTTGCTCCCTGGCCTGCAGATCTTTGCAGAGGCAATGGTGCTGCTTGTTCTGGACATTTCCCACTCTCCTACAAGGACCAATACCAGTGCTGGTGATGTGATGGCAGATTTGGTCATTTTTTATTTGGGGAAGAGTTGTCACAGTGATGAAGAGTCCCTTTACCTTGTGCAAGTCCCTGAAACTGCAGGTCAAAGTCTCAGCTTCCTCTTCTGCAGTATGAGCAAGAACGCCTGCTCTATCAGGTGACAGTGACAGGGAATGGGGGGCGTGCAAAGAGCCCATGGTGCTCACTAGTAGTATCTTTGGGAATAATTGTGGGTAAGGGGCGTTTCTGATCCTCAAATCTGTAAATGTGACCTGGGGCAACTTTCAGACACAGACAGGGCACTCTTGGGTGTGAGGCCTGGTATCTTCCTTGAGATGGGACATCTAGGCATTTCCCTGAGGCTTCTTGTCCTTTTTTTTGGCTGGGGGTGGGGTGAAGGAGGGGGTTGACAGCCCTGCTTCCCACTTTGCTGTGTGTGCCATGGGATCTAACTGCGAGTCTTACTGGGCTGGATCTACAGGAGCTGGGGTTCCCCTTGGGCCTACCCACAGCAGGCTCCTCATCCCCTCCCCCAGCTCTTCACATTCCAGCTCTTGTGTCCAGGGAGATTTAGCAGCGATTTCAAATAAGCAATTACAATTTCAGAAGACATACTTAGGTGTGGTTAGCACCCAGGCCCCTGCTCCACAGTACTAGTGGCTACTCCCTTAGCATCTCTCTTGATTAACTCTTTGTAGCTCTCAGCTTGGAAAACAAGGAATTCCTATCTGTATGGGCTCCATCTTTCCCTCCTTCTTCTGTTTCCCTTCTGGGTCTCTACCGAAGAACACTGAAATTAGTAAGTCAGGTCTGCCTCCTGGGCAGGATTTATGAAAGCCAGGTGCCCCTGGATGTAACAGACTTAAGCGCTTTGGTTTGGCTGCTCTGCACTGTCCTGATTTTTCTTGGACAGAAGGGACTGGTGACAGGTCCCCACCCAGGCTCAGGGCTGACACATGACCTCGTCCTGGCCGGTCAACATCCATCCACGTGCCCATCAGCAGTGCATTCAGACACAGGCCCCGGCTTCAGTCAGTCACCGAAGAGGCAGTTTCAGGATTTTTGCTAAGAACTGAGAACGAGGTCCTGGCTTTCTGCAGGGCTTGCTGAGCCCAAAGAAGATGGTCCTAAGGCCCCTAGTGGCTGTCTTGCCACTGCTTGGGTGGGGAGAGCTGAGAGATAACCCAGTGGCCCTGTGTAAGCCCCTGAACCCTGCTAAATGTGAAGCTCCTGGACTTCCCAGCTATATGAACTGATAAATTATTTTGCCTTAAGTCTGTTGATTTGGAATTTATATCGCTTTCAATTTAAAAAGACTTGACTGCTAGCTGGCCAAAATATAAGCTGATTTCTAGCAATCAAAGATGTGATTCCCAGGTAAAGGAGAGAAAAGAGAGGCAGAAAGAATAACAGAGAAATCTCAATGGAGAGGCTTGAGTCTGGAAAATTCTGCCTTCTGTTTTCTCATTACATACTACACCCCCGCCCCCCCCCCCCCCCCCCCCCCGCTGCCATAACCATGTAATCTGTCCCTACCGTGCTTCTTGGAACATATCCTTGAAAAGGAGGCTGAGAGACTTGCTCTGGTCCTGCAGAATTTATAGACCATAGTGAGGTTTTCTCCCCAAGGATTCTTTCTTTGAGAATCCCCTCTGGAGACTATTCTGAACTCCCACACTCACCCCAAGCAGATCTGCATCAGCCCTTTGACTTGGATCCCCCTGCAACGACTTGGAAACCAATTCTTGGAGTAAAGTGTTCCACTTACAGAAGTCTTCAAACCATCGGTGGAACAGCAGCCCCATGCCCTAGCCAGGTGCCAGAGAATGAGATTCAGTTTTTGACAACCCCACCACCCACCCCTAAATGGCTTAAACAAGACAAAATCTGTTTTTTCTCATGTGAATGAAATCTAGATGTAGGCTTCATGAAGTTGTCCAAACCCAGTATCTCCCTATCCTACCTTCTCACTGTCCCCAGCAGTGGGCATCTGCTTTCCACTACTCCCTCCCCCCTCCAACTGCCTCTCCCACCCCCCATACCACTTTCACTTTCATCATTGGGCAGGTGTAGAGATGCAACCAGCCAGGAAGACTGGAAAGGCACCCTTTACTCTGTATGCAGCTAAATATTGGAGGGGTCCACTCCTAAGGAAGAAAGGTAAAATGAAAACTGAAGGACACTAGGAGTCTCTACCATATGGGTTACCCCATGACGTGCCACAGTGAAACCCCTCACAGAAACAGTGCCACTGCTGGTGGTGCCCATGAGGGGAAAATCATTAATTCCAGATATATCAGTACAGATACCTTCCTGTTCTAAATGCTAAGAGAATGGCCTGGGACCACCTGGGGAAACCTTCCCTATCATTATCTGTCTTTGACATTCAGGGGTCACCCTGCCTTAGGGAAGAAGGTTTCCAGTCCCATCTCAGCTCCTCAAGGACGGCTGGACTAGAAATGGCATTAGAGCCCCAGAGACATCTTAGGAAACTTCCAGGGAGCCAGAGAGCAGACAGAGGAGCCCTGTCCCTACGTGACCCCATCTCAGCTGAGATTAGACAGTAGCAGCTTTCTTAGGGAAAAAATAAAGTGGGGTGTGCTTCTTGATATATCCTACCATTTGATGTGAAGGGTCCGGTTTTGAATAAGGGAACTGTGGGATTCTGTACAAGGATGTTTGATCCCAGGGCTCCTTTTGCAGCTCAGGAGAACTGGAGCCACATTGGCAGGTCACCCACAACCATGTGACAAACTATCTTTAGGGAAGGATCCCAACCTCCCCCACTCACTGCTTAACATTTGCAAAGCTCTGAGAATGCTGGTTCGTACTTGGTAGGAGCTCAGTAAATATTAGTGTAATACGGGTCTGAGTGTTCTGGGTGAGGAAAGCACTTATTATGGGGTATTTATGACGCGCCTACTATAGATAAGGGATTGGTCAAAGTGCCATGGTGGGTCACAGCGATGAAAAAGACACCATCGTTGCCCACAAGGAGTTGACCGTTCTAACAAAAGTTGTTTCAAAAGGCTGTTTATTTCATGTCAATTATCAAGACAAAGCAAAAAATAACCAACTGAAGCTGGGGGTCCCATTTCCTGCATTTGTCATTGTGTCTTTGAAGAGAGGGGTTTCTAAATCCCCATGTCTGCTCTTGGAAGAAATGATAAGGAGTTAGTGTCGTTCACCGAGACAGGGGTTTGAGGAGTCGAAGACAGAATACTGGCCTTGGAAACAGCCACCTTTTGTTTATTTCTGTCACTTCCCACGTCCTAGCTGAGCCTCTGTCTCAGTTTACCCCTCTCCAAGGTGAGAGCAGCCACATTTGTTTCTTCCCAGCTTCCCCATTCCCTTGCACTCTGAGCTGATGGAAGCAGTGATGTTTGTGAATCACATGGATCCCAAGAACAGGTTTTACATTAAATCTTTCTTGGGAGTGGAGGTGGGGGTGAAAGAGCTGTCTTTTCAGACTGGCTGGTTTGTTTTGAATTCATCTTTACACGAGCTCCTCCCAGGGTATGACAGAGTGGGGGACAGAGGAAAGGATTAAATACCCAGGGGAGAGTAAAACAAGATAGCAGAAGACCTGGGAGAAGGTCAAAGATGGGAGGGTGGCTATTTGCCCTCTAGACACCCATGTCCTCTGGACACCCTGTGCCTTGGGCAGCCAATATCCCTACCTTACTGCAGCAAGTTTGCTATGGCCTTGATCAACGGGGACTTCAAAATCATCCACGTTCATGTTACATTCACTTGGTGACTCCTTTATTCATTCTATCTCCTCATTCAATGTATATTGCGCACCGGTCGGTGCCATCTGGAAATATTACCCCCATTTGCTATCAGGAAGGGTATGTATTTGCATCAACCTTCTACACAATTAGTTTCATTTCCCAAGAGTGGTTTTGGACTTGAAAGTAGATGTTGCTCAGAACCTTTTCTGAAAGTTGGGTCTCGAGTTCTCTGAGAGGGGCCCGCTTCTCCAAAGGAGCCTTCCACATCCTTGGCCCCCGGGGAGCACCCATCTTCCTGCGCATCCTCACAGGCATTCAATCCCCGGAGCCTCTCTGCGAAGTCCTGGCACAGCTGTAACCAACAAAGACTCTTTGTGCAAATGGGGCAGTGTCACCTGACAGGTTTGAAATGTAACTTCCTCCTCTGAGCCAGGGGAACTGAATCTGAAAGACTAGAAGGATGGGCCAAAATGAAGATAAAATTTAAAGCACCAGAAGGAGAGTTTTGTGCTTTGTGATGAAAAGAAATATCTAAAGCAAGAAGGAATCCCGTCTTGTCGGAGTTGTATGTGAAATTGACGTAGAGATTTCGGTTGGCTGCAAGCTCCGTGTGAATCAAGGCTGAACTGGCAGCTGGAAACCCAAACAACCTTTGCCTGTGTTGGCAGAGTCACAGGTGTCTAGAGAGGGAGGTGGGAGCCCCCCGGGCTTGTCACAGGGCAGGCTATATCTGAAATGTTTAGGCTTAGCTCTGGGTGCACGTTTTAACACTTGAACATCCTGGCAGGATCCCCTTGGAGGATGGTATTTCATGCAGAAACCACACCACATGAGAAACCAGTGATGCTCAGTCTATAAAAACAATTTATGGTCAGAATAACTTTCTTCAAATACTTCATTGGTTAGATGGAAGAGGGAGCCTGGAGAGCTGAAGGGTTGAGAAGGGCTATGTCATTCTCAGATGATTGCAGACACCTGGTGCGGACCTCCACAGCTTTGAGCCCCTTCACCTCCAAATGTGATTTGCATCTTCGTCCATCCTTTCATTTCCTCCTGCCCCAGAAGAAGAATAGTCCCTCCTCCCTTAGGAGGTTCCCCTCATCCTCTCCCATCTCCCATCTCTAGGACACACCCTGCCAATTACCAGCCTTCCAAAATCTTTAATTTTCCCTTCTCCACTGGCTTCTTCCCACAAGCCTGCAACTATGAGGAAGATAATGACTTGGGTGCTTATTATGTGCCAGGTGCAAAGAGATTTATGTGCCTTGACTAATCCTCACACCAATCCAATGAAACAGGTGATGTCTTCTCCATTTAGAGATGGGGGAACGGAGACTTCGAGTTGTTCAGTGGCATTCCCAAGCTCACAGGGGCTAGGTACATCTCTCTCTAATACTCTGAACTGCACTTGCATTCAGGTTGTTATGCAGTCCCCTCCCTCTCCAGTGGAATTCCCTTGCAGGAGCCTCTTCTTGTGTCTACTGCTTCATCTCCCACCTGTCCCTCTGCTGATGGCTGTTCTCTGCCTTTTCCCTCTGCAGAGGCAGCTCCCCCAATGGTCATCAGTGACCTGATGGTTAATCCAACAGCCTTTCCTCAGTGGTCACTCTACTGGGCATTGCTGGCCACACTCCCCTTTCTCCCCACCTCCTCCCACATGTAGCTGAGCTTACTCACTCCCACTACTTTACTTCTCATCTTTTCATCCCCATCCAGGTCCCTCCTTCCAAGTGTCACTAGTCATCTTAAAGGATCTGAGGACTCAGCGGAAGTTGGAAACCAGGGACCTGTGAGTGAAATTTCCCTGGTATGTGTAAGGGTATGAGATGGGGTCCATGGAACTGAGCACTCCGGAGGGCACAGTTCCAATGACCTCACTCACATTGGGTGGAGTTATAGGGGAGAAACAAAGGGACCAGGAATCAGCATTGGTATAATCTCAAAAAGCAGAGAAAGCTAGGAGAGCAGAAGGCAGTGCTTAGGGAATAAGATGGTGAAGTTCAAGGAGAAAGCAAGCTGAGACCTTGGGGAAGGATGACTGTCAAGATTCCAGATTGTTGGTTGGCTCATCAAACACCCTAAAATCATGGCAGGAGATGGGTTTAACTTTCTCAACTTGGGCCTGCGTCCCATGTGAAGCTGTGTCCTCAGCAACAACAAGATTTTGTATCCCTTGGACTTGTCTTCAGTTTTTTAGTTTGCCAGCATTTGGCATTCCCGTTCTGGTTAAACAAGGCCACGAATCCAGTGCTGTGCTGAGTGGCATAACTCCAGGAGGGCCCTCTACAAGAAAACCACTCCAATAGCACAGTGCCTGGGCACTGAGGCAATTATTGAATGAACAGAGGTTGAATAAATTCATTTCCAATTCAGTTCAACAACATTCTTTGAGCACCCACTGATGTCAGGCTCTCTACGAGGGCCTGAGACCAATCAGGATAGGAAAAGTGAACAGGGACACAGCCTGCTGCCCAAGTGCTACTAGACTCACTGATTCTAAATTAGCGTGAAACCTTAGAGGCTTCCAGACAAAGCCTTAAGCTCCCTCTCCTGGGCTCAGCATTTGCAAATTTCCTTTAGAACCCCAGAAACTCTTTAGCTTGATAAAAAAAAAAAAAAAAGTCCAAGAATATTTGGCCTGTCTCAGGGAAATAGAGTCAGAATGTGTGTGCCTGGGACAGAGCTGCTGCTGGATTCTTAAGGGAAGACCCTTCAGGCTCTACCCAAGAAAGCCCCTCTGGGTTCCCTCTTCCTGGTCCCCAAACTGGGAGGGGGGGCATTTACTACTGATCCCCTCTGCTTCATCTCTTACTCATTTTATTCAGAAAGGGGTCCGAAGATCTCTTTTCATTTTCACATAGAAACAACCCCTGTTTCCCAAACTCCTGCAGTGTTTCATAGAGACCTAT
Organism: Canis aureus; assembly: GCF_053574225.1. Taxonomy (NCBI): domain Eukaryota; kingdom Metazoa; phylum Chordata; class Mammalia; order Carnivora; family Canidae; genus Canis; species Canis aureus. Next base: position 29,901,552 of record NC_135619.1, read on the forward strand.
CTAGGGGCTGGGAACAAGACCTATCTCTTGTTTCTAACAAGAGCTAGTGCATACAAGAGTCTTCTCCTTCTGTTTCCCAGAAGGAGAGTTCAGGAAAAGAGCCTTCCAAGGAGACCCCCTAGATCCCTTCTTGCTGCTCCCATGTTCAAGTAGCTGGTTCCCCTTGCTCTGTGAAGCAGTGAGGCTTCAGTAGAGCAGGGCTGGGGATTTAGCTAGACTAGGACAGCTGCCAGCACGGCTCTGCCCTTGGAGACTTCCAAAAAAGCTTCCCACTCTGTTATTTGCCTGGGTGGTCATTAATGTTCCTGCTGCAGGCCCTGGGTGCCCAGGCTCCAGTCACATGAGCTGTAAAATCCCACGTGAAACTGGAGCATCCAACTTCTGTATGTTCAGTTTGGGCTCCAGGCTTCCTTTGTCAGCACTCCACCTCTCCCTGCCTCAAACAGAGAGACAAATACAGCCTGCAGGGAAGAAGCCAGAGAAATACAGGCACTTAGGACACTCGTGAGGACGGACCTGGTCTACAAGACATTGGGGAATCCCTCTACACTGAGGCCAACTTTGATATGGAGATGGAGCAAAGGAATCCAGAAACCCTCTGTCTGAGTCCCAGGACTCTGGTTCCATTTAGACTTCTAGGGTCGTCCACTCCAGAGGGAAACCCTGGAACTGGACCAGCTAGGGGGATAACTGGCAACCCTCAGGACACATTCATCTACAGATACATCACACAGTATCATCAGAAATTTGATCCAATCTATAATCTATAGATTGGAAGAGTTATAGATTTATGACTTCTTTTGCAGGAAAAAAACAATCAGAAGATACTGCTCACCTGGACTCTCATGGCAAAACGTGCTATTTAGAGTGCACGTCTGACAGCTCTCCGCACCCCCCTACTCTCCGTGACAGCCCTCACACGGGGACAGGGGCTGTTGACTTTGCACTTGCAATGCCATTTTTCTTTAGTAGAACAGATTTCTCTATACATCCTTAGCCATCAAAAGTGATTTTTCTGCACTTGACCTAGTGATTCCTATTGGCATTTGAATTTGCAAACCCTGATGCCAGGCACCTAGAATAGCCAAGAGTGTTGCAATTGGACAGAAAATTAATCCAAATAACTTAAACAAAAGCAAAAAGAGGGGTTGGCTGTCTTGTGCAGCTGGAAGAGTATCTGGGCAGCGACAGAAGTGATGAAGGGACTGTGGCAATCAGAGAGAAGGGCCATGCACCCCTGCCAGGATTCTCTCTCTAGCTCTTCCATCTGCTGGTCCCTGCTTGTCTTTGCATGTTGCCCTCATTCTCTTTCAGCAGAGGTGCCTTGGTCATGTGGTGAGGATCATGGCCATTAGAAGCCCCAATTTAGAAATTCCTGTAGAAAAAAGAGCTTCCTTTCTCCACTTCTGAAAAATCAATCCCAGGAAAGGATGCCAGCCTCACTTGGGTCATACACCTTAGAGCGGCAGGATGTTTTCTTTTTAAATCCAATATGTAAGTAGCTTGTCACTGTTCTCAGTAGGTCACAAATATTAACTTACTTAATCCCTGCTTTTTTAAAAAAAGTTTATGAGTTAGTCCAATTACTATCTCTATTGCAAATGAAGAAACTGAGACACAGATAAGTGGCCTTCCCAAGGCCACAGAGCTATTACTTGGTAGAACTGGGATTTGAACCCTGGTGCTCTGGCTCCAGAGTCTATATTTGTATCTTATGGTTGTATGGTTGTCCCCCTGAACTATAGTTGTGCAGATTTGCACGGCATAACTCTAGGGGAACAAACCCTGGACCGAAACAGAGCATGACCTCATAGGCAACATGGAGGACAGGGGCAATCACTGGTTGTCAGGGTTAGTGGGAGACAGACCAATGGTGGCTCATATCTGGTGGGTGTGGGGGGTGGGTGCTGTGACAGCCCCACTGGTCCACATTTACTAGGGGCAGAGGAGTTCCCCAGTGAAAGAAGCCCAGGCAGACAGTGATAACATATGACCATCTCATGAGCATCCAGGGTCAGTCATGACTATAGCATCTGCCTATCTTCCTGCTCCCTAAAGACGTCTAGGTAGCAAATAACCTCTGGGAAGGACATTCTGGCCCATGGTCTCTTCTTTAAGGAAAAAAAAAATAGAAGAAAATATTTAATCAACCAAACAATAAAAGGCAAACAGAAATAGCTCAATGTCAACAACACAAAAAAGGCTTAAAAGAAAACTCTCATAATCACCGTTAACATGCTGAGCCTTTTATAACTCCACTTTTTAATTGACCCCCCCCAAAAAAAATTACCTAACCTTTCTGAATCTCAATTTTTTCTTTCCTTTAAAAAAAAAAAAAAAAGATTTTATTTATTTGAGAGAGAAATAAAGAGAGAGCCCAAGTCAGGGTGGGGTGGGGAGAGGGCAGAGGGACAAGCAGACTCCCCACTGAGCAGGAAGCCCAGTGCAGGGCTCAATCCCAGGACCCCAGGATCATGACCTGAGCTGAAGGCAGACACTTAACAGACTGAACCACTCAGGTGCCCCTGAATCTCAATTTTTTTCATCTGTAAAGTGAGAGATAAAGCCTATCCAGGTTGTTAGGATTTGGTGAGATAAGCTGTCACAGCTCATGGCACATAGAAGGCTCTAGAAAATGGTAGCCATTAAAGAGCCAATTTTCACCTTGGCTCTCATGGGCAAGTGTCATTCAGAACCCTCTCACTTACAATCATATCTAGGGTATCCCTCTGATAATTGCACAGACTGCCACCTCTCCTAGTTTAGCCTCAGTTTCTCAGAATGAAACACAAGATATCCCCTAAGGAGCCTTGCAAAGGGCAGTGAGAGAGTCATGTGCTGGAGATGGAGTGGGAGGGAGGTGTCAGGAGAGGGTCAGGGGGGACTTGGTACAAGAGACTGAAGGAATACTAAGAGCTCTCATGATGAAATGTCGTGGCCATAAATAAGATGATACAAGAAGGAAAGGGAACAGGAAAGGGGTGGGGAATGCAACTTTGAAATAGATAATTGTGATTACTGCATTTTAGGATTAAAGGAAACTTAGGATCCAGTGAGTGGTTAGTCTTTTTTAAAAAAATAAAATCTTGCACAGAATCAAAATCTGCAAAATAGATAAAGGCGAGCCGCCCTGGATAAAATGAGAGCTCGGGGAGCAGTTGGTTTGGTTTCCATGCAGGGCTGCGAGGAACAAAGTTTGAAAACCAGATCTGGGTCAATGCAGGAATCCAACACCACCACAAATATCCACTCAGCTTGCACTTCCCAAATGAATTACCTCTTGCATTGTCCACCCCCAAACTTAGTGTCTTAAAACAACGATTTTATTTGCTCCTGAGTCAGTTGGGCTGAGCACAGCAGGGAGTCTCTAGGGGTTACCTCTGCAGCTGCATCATCTGGAGGCAAAAAAGGGGGCTGGATGGGCTAAGATGGCCTTACTCACACATCTGGTAGTTGGCACTGGCTCCCTGCTGGGCTTCTCTTCCAGGAGAACCACTCTGAGACTGTACATAGCACTGAGTTCTAAGGGGACAGGCTTAGAAGCTGGAAGTTCTTTAGAGATATGAGGTAGGAAGTCCCATAATATCACTTTTGCCACATCCTACTGGTCAAAGCAAGTCACAAGAGCAGATCAGATTCAAATTGAACGTATGGAGAAATAGACTCTTGATGGGAGGAATGTCAGAGTCACATTGAAAAGAGTTGCTTGCACAGGAATGGAATTTGGGGCTATTTTTTTTTTTTTTTTTGCAAAATACCACATCTCATTTTCTGCAACCTTTTTTTCAATAAGCTTGGCATATATCTGGTATATGAAGATGATAACTTGTAGTATACGTGGGTGAATGTGGCAAACCCTGCTATTATATAAACCCTCTCATTATTTGTTCTCCATTTTTTTCTTATTTACAGAACCTCAGTTCTTTTTTTTCCAGACTGGCCATGTGCCCAGTTACAAATATTCACCCTCCCAGATTTCCTAATAGCTGGAGTGAACACATGACCCAATTCTGGCCAGTGAATGTAATCAGTAGTCTCCTGGGTAGGGTCTCCAGGAGAGCTGTTGTTTTCTTGATCAAAGGGAGCAAGCTCTCTGGCACTTGCCTTTTGCATTTTTCCCTGCTCCCTTCCTGTCCCCCTCCTGCCTGGAACCCATGTGGAACATTTACAGGTGGAGCAGCCATTTTGAAACCATGAGACTAGATGAATAGAAACACAGAAGAAGCTTGATCTCCAATGGCATCATGAGACATCTTCTCTAGTCACGGACTCCCTATTTCTGAGCTTCTCATTCTCTGAAAAAAATAAACCCTACTTAGTTAAGTCTGTTAGAGCTGTGGTTTCTCCTATTGAAACAGGGAATGACAGTAAGATGAGACTGGGAAGAGAACAGAAGGCTGACTGACCATCAAGGCCCATGACTGGAAGACACCATCATTGCTATGCACACTGAAATGAATTTCTGCCTTTTGCTGTGCTCATGTGTGTTTGTGTGTATTTGGAGGTGCCTGAGTCTAGAGATAGATGGTTTCGGTATAGGGATGATCATTTGTATATAAGGAAATGCTGTTGTTTTTGCAAAATTTAAAATCAAATTGGAGTCCAGAGTTTGAAAGGCTGAAATAAATTGAAAGTGAAAAAATAAGTTCAGTAGTAATGACTATAAATGCTTGTACTTAGATTTTTAAAAAAGATGTCAGCATGGGAGAGCTTAGTTTCACAGCCTGAGGGTTGGAGTTGACTGCAAAGGCTTAGAATGAGCTCACAGAATGAGCTGTGAGTGCCAAAAGCTCTGGCTCACCCTCTATGATGGTTATCTAGGCTCCAGAATGCAGAGAGCAGACGTCCCTCAGCCTCTACATGGTCAGAGCATTGGAGGTGAGCATATGTCCATCCTAGGACTGACAAATGGAGCCCAGCCAGAGAAAGACCAGGATGCCATCCAGGACCTGGGAAAGTTTAGCTTGGACAAGAGAAGACGTGGAGGAGCCTGAAATGATAATAGCTGTAATAAGTCATCTATCACTGTATACAAACCACACCTAAAACTGAGTGGCTTAAACCAACAACAACCATTCATTTGCTCAGGATTCTGCAGTCTGGGCTGGAGAGATTTTTTTCTCTGCCCCATGTGGTGTAATGGGAGTTGGGCTCAATCACACACTTGCAGCCAGCTGGCAGGTTGACTGGGGCTGGAGGAGCCATGATTGCTTCACTGGCATGTCTGTCACCTCGGCTGGGATGACTGGACTGGCTGCACCCCTCTGCTTCTTGGGCCCTTTCAAACCAGTTCTCCACATGGCTGTCATCTGCAAGGAGGCAAGCCCAGGCTTCATGGCTTCTCAGAACGGTAAGAGTGAAAGTGGATGCTACAAGGCTCTTGATGCCCAAGACTGGAATTTTTGTAACATTACATTGGACCAAGCAAGTCATAAGACCAGTCCAGATACAATTTGGAAAGGGACCACACAAAAGTGTGAATTTAGGAGTGTGATTCACTGGGGGCTATTTTGTAGCAGTCTTTCAAAATAACTAATATTCAGTTTTTCTAGAGTCTGTATAGTTCACAAAGGACATTTTCTTGTCCTATTTGATCATTACAACTTCATTGAGATTATGGTAAGGGTATGGTGGTAAAAACAATAATAAATCAATAAAAGCTCTGACTTATGGCATTTGTCACTCACTTTCCTTGGTGTAAATACTCCCACCATGGCTCATTTTAAATGACCAACACAAGATCACTGAAAGCAGAAGTGAGAGGAGGGCCACTTGGCAGCTGGCTTTCACACACCACTGTATACAGTGGGGATTAGCTCTACTTGCAGATGAGGTGATGAGACTTTCTCAAAATCACACACAACCAGTAGTAGCAGATCTGGAACCCAACCCAGATCCAAACTGTATAGGGTTATAACATCACCCTATCTCATAGCAATTTTCTTAAACATCTGAAGGGCTGCTATAGAGAAGGAGTAGTCCTATAAACCTATAGTTTAGGTTGCCTCAGAAGGCAAAATAAGTGTCAATGTGAGTAAATTTCAAAGACACAGATTTCAGTGTAAGAAAGTCAGTATGAAAATGGATTCTGTAATCATTAGCCATTCAAAGAGAATGAATTACTTTGTGCCGTAGCGTTGTCCCTATCTTAAAGGGTCTGTCAGAAGCCGGATCTTTGAAGATTTCTGAATCAGAGGAGAGGTTGAAGGTTGAACTAGAGAGCCTCTAAGACCCCATAAGTCTTAGATTCTGATTGTAAGAATGTTCTTAATTCTCAAATCTAGAACAGCTCAATATCCTATTGAGACCAAAGAGTGTGAGAGAAGGGGAGAGAAGAGAAGGTGACTGTTAAATCCTGGGAGGAGCTTGGCCAGAAGAAACCTAGCAGTCCTGAGGAGATAGGTCTCCTGAATACGTTCAGGTGGGAAAATGGGTCTTAGGAGGGTAGCTCTGGTCCAAGTGACAGAACCATAGGACTCATAACACAGAAGCACAACTTTTATTTTAAAGTCAACTCAAACGACAGCCCCCAGAACTTGAGTCTGAAATGTCAGGATGTTCTCAGGGTAGCAGAATGCAGCTATTGATATCGCCTAGCTCTGTGGATAAGGCTGGCTTTCTAACTGGGCTTCTTTAATTTTTGCTGAGGATTTGGCATTTAGTCTCCGGCTCAGCCAGAACCTGCTGCTCCTGCCTGGCTGTGCTGCCCCACTTTTGCTTGGGGGTCTGGCATTCATGGGCACTTTCCCCTCAGCCCTGGGGGCTTCCTGAAGCAGTTAAAGATTCTAGTTTTATAATGAGAACCACAAAACTGGAAGCTTTCCCAAAGGAACAATTCAAAACTTGAGGCATAAATCTCAGCCATTTGAGAATACACACCTGGGATGCTTTCCGGGATGACTCAGGCATCACTGGCCATGCCAAGAAATTACTCAGGTAATCATAAATCCCAGAAGCTTCCAGGGAATGCCCAAGACCGTTACTGAAGTAGATAACTCATCTCTAAGAGCAAGTCCTTTGACTCAAAAACGTACAAGTCCATGCATCTCTGATTTTGAAGAGCTGCTATTTTCCTGTGCTAAACCCAAAGGAAGGAAGGCAAGTTGACCAAGCCAAGCCTGGTCTTGCTCCTTCAGCTGGCAGCAACCCCAAGTGAGACTAGCCCCATCAGAGACTTTCAAAGATGCTTTCACATCAAGGTTCCCAGATTTACTGAGTGACATGCTCCCCAAAGTCCAATACATCCATCACTCATGTGTAGAAGGGTCTGGAATGGCTAGGCAGGATGTGAAATAAGAAGAAACAATGGGGGACTAGTGGTAGGGAAAGCAATGATGGTCCCCAAAGCCACTTCCCTGGAGACACTTTCCTTTAGACCATAGGAACCATCATCAAAGTACACACAAACCACTGCCAGCTCTAAAAACCAGGGGAACCCTCTCCCCAGGCTCAGAGTGCCTTCAGTTATCTTTGGTTTGCTCCTGCACAGAAATAGGTCTGAAAATGTCAGCAAAACAGGGTATCAGCAATTAAATTAGAGCTTCCTGGGATGCCTGGGTGGCTCAGTGGTTGTTCCTGGGGTCCTGAATCAAGTCCCAAATCAGGTCCTGGCAGGGAGGTTTTCTCTCTGTCTATGTCTCTGCCTCTCTCTGTGTCTCTCTCATGAATAAATAAATAAATACAATCTTAAAAAAAAAAAAGAGCTTTCCATTTCCTCACTCAGCAAATGGCTGGATTTGGGCATCCATCCCGATCATGGAACTGTGGGACGCCTGGGCCTGGGGCTGAAGCCAGCTAAGGGCTCTGGTGTTGGGGCTGCTTCATGAGATCCAAGTTCCTTTCTGGGTCTACTTCTTCTCTTTTCCACTCTTCCCCTCACCAACCTCAAATCACAGACCACAGTAAACTTAAAGATCATGCTAGTTTGAGCACCTAACTTTATAGGAAAGAAAGTCCCAGGGAGGAGGAGCAGAGATGCTGACTTTTGAAGGACACTCAACTAGTTAATAAAAAAGTCTATAATCAGATGGTTGGTACCACTAATCTTTTCAGTGCATGACCCTCTGCCCCACTTCTCTCTTTCCCAAATAAGGCATGGGTGCCAGCCTCCAACATGGCAGTCACACCCTCACATAGCTCTTCTCTCATGAGAGTGGTCTGTTTAACCAATAGAACATAGCAGATGGGATGGGATGTCACTCTGAGATTAGGTTATAAAACTATGGCTTTTGCCTTGGGCTCTCTCTTTCTCTTAGATCACTTACTCTGGGGAAAGCCAAGTGCCACAGGCAGGCAGGCTATGACAGGCTCACAGGGTGAGGGAATGAAGTCTCTGGCACAACCAGTGAGGAGCTAAGGCCTGCTGACAATCACGTGGCTAAGCTCCCAAGCAGACCCTACCCCAGCTGAGCCTTCAGATGGCTGCAGCCCTGGCCAACAGCTTCACCACAACCTCATGAGAGACCATGAGTCGAAAACACCATCTGAGCCTCTCCTGGATTCCTAATTCACAGAAACTGTGAGATGATCAATGTCTATGGTTTTAAGCTGCTAAGTTTAGGAGTAATTGGTTATATGGAGTAGATTAAAAACACTGGGGTTTTTTTCTTGGCTGTTTTTCCCTCTTGGAAAGAGAGAGAACGAGAGAGAGCTATGAAGGCAAATCCCAGTTTACCAGTCAACAAGACCCTGCACTACACTATTTTAAGAGATGAAACTGTGGCAAATCAGGGAAAAAAAAGAAAAAAAAAAAAAAAGGAAGCTTCCCTGGAGGCTTGGGGCAAGAACCTCATTAGTGCAGGATTAAGTGTCTTCCCAGGCCTCAGTGAAAGAGGCTGGGCTGCTAGAATGCACCAGCTCCCTTTATAGAAGTTGTGAGCCTGTGGCACATGCAAGTGCTAACTACATTAGATGCATAATGTATAAACCTTTCAGAGCTTTTGAGACGGAGTTACTCTTTGGTGGCTATTTTGTGACTTAAGGGTGCAACCTTAAGTTAAAGATGATTTCCTGTGATTCTGGTTTCCCATCTGGGGGATGGGGTTGGGATGGAGTTTCTGTGTGGTTTTCAGAGGCTTCAATGAAGGCAGAGCCAGCACTCGTCCTCCTCACCCTATTCATTCCCAAGTGGACCAGTCCAGCCCTGTCTGCCCAATAGACACATCCAAGAGAAGCTCTTTGAAAGGTGCCTCAGCAAAAAGCATCCTACAAATGCATACATTCCACAGAATGTTGTCTCAGGGGTGCTTTCTGACAGACTTTCTTGTTGGAAACTCCAAAATCTAGGGTCCTTATGCAATAGTCTCTATCCTACGCACTCTACCCTATATGCTCAAAAGTGAGCTCCGTCTTGTTTTCTATCCAGAAAACCTATAGCTGGAAGCATAACGGGCTTTCCTGTGCCCAGAATGTGTTTCCTAAAATATAGCTAAACTAGGTTAATGCCTTTTTTCTTTTCTCTCTTTTTTTCCTTCTCCCCCCTCCCCCCCCCCCCCCGAAGTGTAGATTTAAAGCCCCTGGGAAACTTCCTAGCTTTTTATTTTAAAGATACAACAAGAACATAGCTGTACCTTCACTTACCGGAGGAATATCAAGCAGACAGACCAGAAAGGTGGGCCCTGACCAGCATTCCCAGGTCAGCCAGAAAGAGTAAAAGCTGGCCAGGACCCACTCCCCAAAGCCCTGGGGTCTCACTATATGCAGTGATAACTAATTCATTTGGTGCAGGCGGGTGGGGCGGGGGGTGTTCTGGAGGCACTTCCAGAGCTATTGTTTGCGAGCCAACAACCTTGTCTCTCCAGCTGTTCCTTAGTCTCTTCAAGAGACCAGGAAGTAGAAGAAAATGAAGAACTTGGAGCCAGAAGTCAGTCTCTGCCAACAGGAACAATGGGTGCAATTGTGCTTTTCACAAAGCAGCAACTGCTCTCCAGGAGGATGAAATGAAAGCATGTGTGTGCTATTGCAATCATGAGGATCTCAGCATGGGGACTTCCGGATGGACAATTCCAGAATCTTAGGGTGCTGGGAAGATTATCCTTCCAGAGAGATTCTATAGCAAAAGTCAGAGAGTGGCTAGTTGTTGGGTGAGCTCTCCAAGCAAGAGAAAATGCAGGTATGTGCTTTCTTCAAAACCAAGGTAGGGGAATGATGCTGCTGGACGGTCTTCATTTTAGTTCCTCCTCTTTCTTCTGTCTGTCTAGTCTTGCTTTCTCTCTTCAACGTGGTGTTTGTGTTCTGTTTCTCACAACCTGCTATATTTACAGATCAAAAGACAAATTTCTAAAAACTCACTGACCCAACTCTCTCACCTCTGCTGATGACTCTCAAGAGTCTGTTTCTAGCCCTGACCCCATTCCCAAGTGCCTGCTGAAAATCTCTAGCTAGATGTCCACCCTAAGTTCCATTTTTTCTAAAAGGCCATCCTTCTCTCAAAATGGTTCCAACTTCCAACTATGATAAGCTAGTAAATAAGGGATATGTTTTTTATTTTAAAAAAATATTTTTTTTTACTCTTCACTCTCTTTCATTCCCCATTCCAACCTGTTCCCAAAACCTGGTACATCTTCCTTTAAAATGGCTCTTGAAGTTATCTCATTCCTTTCCAGGTCTTCTCTTGCGATCCTGCTTCAAGTCTTCCTTCTCAGACATTTGGTTCCTATCCCTACTTCTCATTACCTCTTTACCTCCACCACTCTCTCTCCCATTTATTTGAACACAATGTGATCTTCCTATCAGTCAGACAAGTCTAGGCTATGCTGTGATAACAAATCACTCCATGGGCAGCTCCGGTGGCTCAGCTATTTAGGACCGCCTTCAGCCCAGGGCCTGATCCTGGAGACCTGGGATCGAGTCCCACGTCGGGCTCCCTGCACAGAGCCTGCTTCTCCCTCTGCCTGTGTCTCTGCCTTTCTCTGTCTCTCATAAATAAATATCTTAAATTAAAAAAAAAAGTTTAAAAAAACCCAAAAAAAACAAATGACTCAAAAATCTCAAGCTTAACACAATAAAGGCTAACTTCTTATTTGCATTATATATTCATCATGTACTTGCTGTAGCTCTGCTCCAAGTTGTCATTCTGGGACCTAAATGAATGGGACCTTCCCTGTTTGGGACCATGTCGTTCTCAGTGCAAAGGGAAAAGAGAACATGTGAACCATGCTACAAGCATCAACACTTTTGCCTAGAAATGGCACATATCCCTTTTATCTTTCATGGACAAAAGTGTTGCACAAGTCTGATGTTATCTAGGCAGAGATGTGTAAGCCTTTCATAGGAAAAGGAAATAAATGATTGTCACTATAGTCGGCCCCAGTACTTGTTCCTACATTTCAGTTTTCCTCTTCTCCCTAGGACTTAAATGCCATGTGTTGAAACCCCAGCCATCTCACTGTCCTGTTTACTCTCTTTGGCTCAGAGTGATTTCTCTTTTCCATGACTTTTAATTGACTTTATAATCAGTAGTCCCCTTACTGGATTTGTTTTAGGTGCCTACCTGCCCATGGCCCTTCAGGTGGTCTTGTGATCCGCTACTCCTGGCCACAGCTCACTGGATCTTCAGGTATGGCAAGTGACCCAAGGATAGCCAAAATACAGGCTCATTGAAGCCAGTGATGATGATGGCTAGGCTTCAATGATGAAGCCATCATCATTGAAGCCTAGGGCCTGGGCCAATCAAATATAGAAAGAACTACCAAACAACTACCCAAAACAAAAGGAATGTAATACCACTTGGAGTGGTTGTTAAGGCTGAAAGGATGCTTAGAGGTAGAGTCAGAGCAGGTGGGAGATCTGATTCAGTAAGCTGAGGTTAGGAGAGAACAGCAGTTACAGGAACAGAGGATGTGGCATTAGAGGGAGGAGCAGAGACACCACGAGAGGGTGCAGGGCCTTCTGTGAGAGTGGCAGGGGGGCTCGCCAGCCCCCCATCCTTCTCCTTTCCAGTGTCAAGCACATGGGCACTTACAATAAATCCTTTTTGAGACAATTTGAGGGGGTCTCTATTTCTATTAACAGCAAATAAAACCACCTTGCATTTAAAGAAACATTGTCAATTTGTTTCATTTGAGTTTAGTTTGACCTGCCCATTTAGACTTCAGGCCCTCAAAGCAAGGTGCACGTTTGTGTCCTCTGTGAGCCTGCTCTAGTGCGGCATAGGCTTCCACACACATTCTATGAGTGGCTTGCCATCCATGTCCACAGATCTTTGCCTCATTGTCATCATCATCATCATCATCTTCTTTGTAGCCAACTCTAGAAAATCAACCCAAAGCATTACTGCTGAATAAATGGGAAAGGAAATACACATTTCCTTACCCAGGAAACTGTCTCTAGGTCCACTGAGCACAAATTTCTGGGACCCTCATAGTTGACGTGCTGTGGACAGTGGGCACAGAGTGGACACTTCAGAGCTGCTGTAGTCGCGTCTCCAAGCCTCTTTCACCGCCACCCCCCCTTGGTAAGTTGCCGGATCTCAAATTAAGCCTCTTAAAAATGGGGTTACATCTGGTTATGGTGAGAGGAAAATATTAAAAGTGAAGAACTATTAGCTGAAAAGAAATGACACAGACGCTCCCTGCTCCTCACTCTGCTTAATAAAATGCCCTGTGTGCTCAAATCAGCCTGATAAAGTGAGTGGAGCCGGGAGCCAGCTCCTGGCCACTTGGACCACCCATCTGCTTCCACGGAGCCTTTGGATAGCTTTTGTTCCTCTTCTCCTATCCTTTCTGCCTTCCAAGCTCCCAAGTGGAAGGCAAAGTTGGGGAAACAGGGGCAGGAGAGTCCACAGACAGCTTTTTCATGTGTGTGTTCATGCACACACAAGAATTATTCAATCTAGAAAGCCTTTAGTTAGAGTCTGAAAAGACCATGCACCACTTTCCCCTTCCCCTAAACATTGATTTGGGGTGAAAAGGAAAAAAAAATAGATGATAGAGATAGGTAGATGACAGATGATAGAGGGATAGTTCGATCCACAACCAGCCCTCTCCAGTTAACATCAGCCCTTCACTCCTGGGAAGTGTACTTGTATGATTCCCAGGAGGTGAGCAGAAGAGGCCCTCCTGAAGGATTTGGCCCCACTCAATAAGCCGCTGGTTGTCTGCAAGTGGAGAGAGGACCACTTGGGTTTCTCTGTTAAGTGGAATGATGAAGAGAGAGACTCCAGTTGCTCTCATGGTCTTCAGAGCCTATGTGAGGCAGCAGGGAAATCAGCTGAGACCAGTGGCTGTCCCCAAGCTCCTCTGTTAGTTGACACTTAAGGGACCTTGTACTAGTTTGCTTGGGCTGTCCTAACAATGACCCACAGACTGGGTTAATTGTTAAATAGCAGAAATTTATTGTCTCATGGTTCTGGAAGCTACAGGTCAGATAAAGGGTTGTCAGTAGGGTTGGTTCCTTCTGAGGGCTGTGAGGCATAATCTCTCCCTAGCTTCTGGTGGTTTGCTGATATCTTTGGCATCCTTGGCTTGTAGAAACATCACCCTGTCTCTACCTTCACGTTCACTTGGTGTTCTACCTGTGTGCTTGTCTGTTTCCAAATTTCCCCTTTTTATAAGGACACAAAACATGTTGGATTAGGATTTACCTTAATGACTTCATTTTAACTTGATTCCCTCTGTAAAGACCCTATCTCCAAATAAGGCCATATTCTGAGAGTGGGGGTTAGGACTTCAATGTGTGTGTGTGTGTGTGTGTGTGTGTGTGTGTGTGTGATGGATTCACCATTTAACTCACACCTCATCTGACCCAGTATGTGAGGTCTGCATCCCCCCCCCCCCCCCAGCGGCCCTGAGTTTTGTAATCAGACATACTGACCTTCTCCCTTTGAGTCTTGACCTCTTGGACTCAATTAGCCAGAGGCTTCGGAAACAGGCTGATGAAGGCTGGTACTGCTTAAACAGCTCAGTGCAGGGAGGTTCCATTAAAGCACTTCCAATAATTTTTGCAGGTTTTTCAAATTGGTGCATGTGATCAACTTTGCCTGCTTTTTCTAACTCTTTAAGCTTCTTTGGAAAGGATGAGAGGGAGCCTGGAAGGCTGACTGCCTCCCTGAATTTTGTGTGACTCTGTAGCAGGACTCTCATCAGGTAGCCACTGAGGGAAGATAGCAAGAGCTCAAGAATCTTTGGGCTGTGAACTTGTCATTCATGGAGGTGGAAACACTGAGGTCAGGCCTAGCTCTGGTGTGGGACTTAGGAAAGAGAGGAGGTACAGAGGCGAGGGGAGGACAGGTGACCAGGGTGGGGGTGCAGGGGGTCAGGAAAAGAGATGTTATTTTTCCAGGCTTTTCTATAAACTAGGTAATTGTGGGTTGTGCCCTCAAAAGAGATAAACGTTCTCTTCATTGGGCTGAAGGGAAGTTGAGTGTAGTCGTTGGGATTATATTTGGCTTTGTGTAACAGAAAATCTGAAAATAATAGAGGCTTTATAAAGATTGACCTTTATTTTTTTACATGAAAGAAGCCTGGAGATAGGCAATCCAGGGCCAGTATGGCAGTCTTATGATCTTCAGGGAACAAAGCTCCACTTAATATACTGTTCCCCCAACCTTAGCATGTCTCCTCATGATCCCTGATGGCTGCTCAGCCACCGGCCATCACATCCAGATACCAGCTAGCAAAAAAAGGGCTTCTCAGAGACTCCACACAGTTCTGCCTACATCTCATTGGCCAGGTGGTCATGTAATCTTTTCTCTGGGTAGCAACATAACCACAAAATCTGGGGATTTGTTATTAGGAACAGAAGAAAGAATGTTGAGGGGCAAACAGTGGTCTCCACCACCACACTACATATGAAGAGGACCCAGTTACTACCTAAATTTCCAAGATCATCCCCCAAAAAAGGATGTTTCTGAAGCATAAATTCTTTGTGCTGGAGAATCTCATATCCCACTGAATGTGAATAATCCCTCAGGCCTCAGCGTCAGACTCAGTTTCCCCAGGAATCTTCTGGGTCCCTGAGCCTACCTTAGCCTCTTTGTCATATGCTCTCACCACACCTTGTGGTGCCCACGTCATTTTTGAATTATTGCAAGTTATCTGTGTGAGGACCGCTTTCCTTGTATGCCTGGGAGGGCAGGGGCTCTTCCTTGCTCACCATTATGTCCATAGTTGATGTAGGAGAGGAAACACTTGCCTCTCCCCTTCTAGGTTCTGTAGCTGGACCTAAGAATTAAACTGACATAGTAAGGCAGATTAACAGGAGAAAAAACACACATGTTTAGTTTATGTTTTTACATGTACCCAGGAGTTTTCAGAAGGAATATGAGGAGCTGAAAAAGCTGTTAGGCCCAAATATACTGTGGGGAGAAGATAAAGAGGTTTGGACTAGAGGTAGTAAATTGTGGGCCGGTGACTAAGAAATGTATGGGGGAAACCAATAAAAGATACTGATATTAGTATTGTTTGTACAGGACCTTTTTGGCATCTTCTTCCAGTCTCTGGTGAGAGACACCTGTCTCTTCTCAGGGGAAATTTTATGATCTGTTTTTAGGTAAAAAAAAAAAAGGGGGGGTGGGCGGTCAGAGAACCCTTCCTGGTTCTACTGTTTCTCAAGTGACTTCAGGTCAACATAATCATTAACAGTGGCATATTTTGGGGTAGCATGTTCTGAACCCCTACATAGACCTTCAATAAATATTCATTAGCTGACTGACTTTGAGTGATTAGAACAATAAAGAAGCCTCAGGTTCAAGGCCATTTCCCATGAGACTTTTCTTTAACAGATTAGCCTAGCTGAGACGGGGGCAAACCTGGATTCTCCCGTGCTGCACACCTGTCAGGTTTCGGGCAGCTCCAGCACCCACACCGATGTCTGGGAGGGATGTGCGCTGAGGCTGTCAGCCGAGCCTTTTTGAGGACTCCCATGGTAAATCTCACTTTACAAAACCAGCTCCTGGGGCACCTGTGTGGCTCAGTGGTTGAGGTCTGCCTTTGGCCCAGGTCATGATCCTGGGGTTCTGGGGTCGAGTCCCCGCATTGGGCTCCCAGCAGGGAGCCTGCTTCTCCCTCTGCCTATGTCTCTGCCTCTCGTGTGTGTCTCTCATGAATAAACTAAAAATCTTAGAAACAAAACAAACCCCAAAACCAGCTCTAGCCAGAAGCATGCCCAGGAGGGCAGTAGAACAGAGACTATAGTGGTGCGGGTGAGTTTTAGATCAGAAAATGCAACTGGCTGCTCAATGTTTTGGGAAGAAAAGCAGGTCACCTTCCTATGCTCAGTTCAATGGCAACC
Source organism: Canis aureus (assembly GCF_053574225.1). Lineage (NCBI taxonomy): Eukaryota > Metazoa > Chordata > Mammalia > Carnivora > Canidae > Canis > Canis aureus. Next base: position 29,917,782 of record NC_135619.1, read on the forward strand.
CCAGGCCCTAAAGGGGAAGGAAGGGTTGCGTGATCTCTGATGTCACAGGAGGCAGACAAATTTGGTCATGCTCAGCTTTATGAGAACTACCTGCCCCACCCCCTGGCCATTCTCAAGACTCCCTAAAAATCAAGAAAAAATCTGTCCAGGCTTTTAGGTCTTGGATACAGAATCTTCCCGGGGCCAAGTTTTTAAAGAAAGAGTTCATTTCAGCACCACCCAAACCAAAAGGCAGAACCCAGAATCCAGAATGGCTCCCAAACCCTCCATTTTAAGCTTGTCCAATTAAAGAAGGAGCATTCTGCATTCTGGCTTAGGATCATGGGGTTTTAAAGGAGAGAGCAAGTTTGTGGGAGCCCTGGCAGGGAGCCTCAAGAGGCCTCAGGGTGAAGCGCTGCCATGAGGCAGGCAGAGGAGAGGCTCTGTGGACAGGCCCCCTCCCGTGCCCCAGCCCATGGAGAGAGGAGAGTGAGATTGAGAAATGAAGACTGGGCTCCAGTTTGGCCAACAAAAGCTCCTGCGTCCTGTCCTTCCACATGCAGCGCTGTGATATGAGTCATAACGATCCGGTCATACTTCAACCGCTTCTCCTTCTGACGGAGAAGCTGAAAGTGATGTTCCCCCTCAGTGTGATTTGGGGATCCTCTGGGGCAGGACGGATGAGGAGGTGCTGGCGTTGGCACCCTGCGGTTTGCAAGAGCCAATTACAAAATGATCAGACCTTTTGGAGCCTCTTGTGAAACCACTGGTAACCTGAAATCTGGGGAAATCGGCAGATATCACAAATTAGGCTTTTTTTATTCCCCTTTTTTTCTCCAGAGAGCAGCTTTAGCGGCACACACTGCGTTAGTCATGAGGCAGGAGGCGCCCTGAGTGGGCCTGAGGACAGGGCGGGATAGGACTGGAGTGAGCAGTGCTGAGCGCGGGGCTGCCCCTGACATCCTGGTGACACCATCCCTCTCCATTCCATGTGCATTTCCTTGGGGTCAGTGTTTTCTCCGTGGAAACACCAAGGGCTTCCACTCCTGCTTTATCAGGGTACGGGAAGAAGTTTACTCTCACTGGCCCCTCTGCTCAAGGGCTCCAAGAGGATCATTTTCTTGCAGAAGGAGGAGAGAAGGAAAAGCTAGAGAGATGCCTCTACTGGCAACAAGTCACCAGAAAAGCAGATTATGGGCAGCATGACAGTCAAAGGCGGGCTTCCTTCATTCACATCCTCTGACAAAATCGGCAAGCCAAGGGTGCCATGAAGGCCACAGGTGACATTTCTTGTATGTGTGGATCCCTCTGCTTCAGACTCTGTTTTCAGAAGTCACAAAAGGTTGAAAAGGAAACAAATTATTTTCCTGAAAAGGATAATAAATGTGAATAGGAGGGGTATAGAAAAGGACTGTTAAATTTTATTGCACTGGCCAGCCTGGGGTAGGGGGGTGCTTGTGGAAAAAGATTTCCAGGACTTTTCTCTGAGAGGTTTAGACTCTAGAGATCTAGAGAGGAGACCAGAAATCAGTTTTTTTTTTTTTTTTTAGATTTATTTATTTATTTATTTGGTGGGGAGAGAGAGAGTGAGTATGCACAAGCCAGGGGAGGGGCAGAGGGAGAGCAAGAGGGAGAGAATCTCAGGCAGGCTCTCCACTGAAGGCGATCCCAGAACCCTGAGATCATGACTTGAGACAAAATAAAAAGTCAAATGCTTAACGGACTGAGCCACCCCAGTGCTCCTGAAAATCACCTTTGTTTTAGAGCCCTACTCCTCCTCTTTGGTCAGCTGCTGGCGGCCTCAGGACTGCACTCTGAGAAGCTGGTTAGAGATGGTCCCCAGGGGGATATATCAATGGTAGACTGATTCCTGGGCAGGACCCTCCCCAGTGCCCAGGCTCTGCATTGCCTCACATCTTCAAGAGTCATCCACTGATACGTGGGCCCAGCAGCGTGCTGGGAATTACTGGAACAGCATAAAAACACGACAGACTGTTCTCTTCTCACCACTGTGAGTGGGGAATGGGGTAGAGCCTGGGAAAAGTAGTCCTTAGGCTCTGAGAGGAACATCTGGGTTGCCGTGGTGGAACCAGTGACCTGTAAGAGAAGTAGGGACCTCTAAGAGGAATTTAATCATCCTGATTAATTAATTAATTAATTAAATCATCCTAAAGGATTATTCTGCTGAAACTCTGAGTAGTAAGGACAAAGCACTGGACGATTTGGTCAAAGTCAATGTGCCAGGCCTCAGTCTCTAAGCCCTGCCATTAGCTGCTCTCCAGCCCAGGAAGAGGCAGAGAGGGGAGTGTAGGGAAGCTCTGGGCTGTGCCCTTCACCTATAGGAGGTCAGCCCTCCAAACTCCTCTCCACCCACATTGACCACCCTGTCTGGAGCCACAATGCCCCAGGGCCACGCAGGGTGTGAGACAGCCCCCCCCCCAATACAGCCCCTTTCCCCCCAGGGATCTAGGGATGACAGTGAATTTTCATATCTCAGCATAAGTGCAAGGAAGTCCTTCCCCCATGGGCTCAGGCAACCTTCTGGGAACTATTAAAAGCTGCCAGAAGTCAGTTTTTCTGTTGGAAGCACCTCTTTATAAATGTAAATGAGAGTTTACATTTATAAAGCTTGGCAAAACTCACTCTAAGAACCAATTCATTTGCAAAGATGAGGTGAAAAGGGGCCATGGCTTCTCACAGATGGGCTCACTCTGAAGGGAAGCTCCTGATCCACAGTGGTCCCCCCCTCTGCTGTTCCCCCAGGAAGACACCCCACTCCCCATTCACATGGCCCAGTCCTGCCAGAGGACATCACTGCAAGAAAAGAAAGAAAAGAAAGAAAAGAAAGAAAAGAAAGAAAGAAAAGAAAGAAAAGAAAGAAAGAGAAAGAAAAGAAAGAAAAACGCCAATCTTCACCTTTGCCTATTGTACACCACACCACCCGAGAACTCTACTGCAGCCCTTCCTTGACTGTGCACTTTATATTTATTCGTAACCACTTCCTGTTTCCATTTCTAGGTCAGAAACCAAGCCTACAGATGCACTCAGCCAGGTGGCCCAGCTATTATCACCTGTCAGAGACCATGGCAGTCTATCAGGGATGGATCAGAGGATACAACTTGGAAGGACAAGATATTGGTTCATTCTTAGGAACACATATGAACATTCCTAGGCTTTTTGGAATGCTTCATGCCTAGGACCAGAAGGTTGGCATGCCTGGAAAATCTGTGACTTGCTTGGTTTGCATCTCTCTGCTGTGCCAATGTGCAACTCCTCAGCCCCCTGGAGGTACTAAACAAAGGCACTTTGGGAAGGCTTTTTGTAAAGACCTGGCTGCAAACCTTGTTCTCCCAAGGAGCCAGGCCTGCCAGACCATCATCAGGCAATAGCTGGTAGTCCCTGAGGAAGACATGAACAAGAAGCCGTTTGAAAGCATTATCTTCTAGAAAATAAATTTCAAAACAAGGAAGAAACCACAGCTCAGACAGACGTGAGCGGATGTTCAGTAACCTGGGTTCATGGGAAGACCATCAAGAAGAGGTTTTGCACAATTCTTGCACCTTCCCTTCACGATTGCTGAGCAGTTTACTCAACCTGATTTCACCCAGATTATTCTGATGTGACACTGAGTGCGAAGGACAAGGCACTAGATGGTTTGGTTAAGGTCAATATGCCAAGTCAGTATGAGTCGCGATTTTGGCTTCTCAATTCCACTCTCTGAACCTTTTTTCTGTGGAAATGTAAGCTGGAACCCACCTGAGATGACCCAGAAAACGCTGAGCGCCAATCTTCTCCCTATGCCTCTGAATGAATCAGGCATTCAGGGCTGTGTGGGGCCAGGGCCTTGGGGCAGAGTCCCTGTAAAGGAGAGGTCTCAAGTGACCTGTAAAGGTTGCACATGTTGCAGACTCCTGCATTACATTTTCTTCCACAGCAGGGAAGAGGGAAGAACAGGCCCAGAAAGGCCCAGAAACTCAGGCCAGCCTAGGAGATAGGGATGAGGGCTGCTATCCTGAAAGCAGTCAGGAATGCAGAGACTGGCTCTCCAGAGAGTACCGTCCTGAGTTCAGGGAGGTAGCTCCCAAGAGAGAAACATATATTCTGAGTCTAGTCATGCAGAGAAGCAACAATGCCATATGCAGCTCTACAGAAAACAGAACACAAAAAATGTCTTCCTTTTAATTACTGAGGGTGTAGGGAAATAGGAACTCACATACTCTGCTGGTGGGAATACAAACTTGGAAAAATTTGGTTGGTTGGCAACTTAGTAATGTATGTTGGAGGCAGAGACAATGCTTTGCATTCACCAAACTCTGTGTTTTCTTCCTGGATACATAGGAAAACTGCATTTCCCACCCACGGTTGCAGTTAGGAGCAGTCATGTGATCGAGTTCCAGACAACTGGAAACTGGGCAGAAGAAATGTTATGAGTCAATTTCAAGTCTAGCCCTAAAACCACCCGTGCAGTTCTCCATTCTCTCTTTTCCTTCTCCTTCTCTCTCTCTCTCCTGCCCTCTCTCCTGCTCCCTCATTTTCTCCTTCCCCTTTCGCCTATCAGCTGAAATCAGAGGATCCATTGAAGAACTCTAAATCTCTGGAAAATGGAAAGTCATCATATGAACAAATCCTGGATCCAGCAAACTGTATAGAGCTCCTTCTACCCCACAAACAGATGACCTACGCTGAACTGTAAAATAAGAGAGAAATACATTTCTTTATTGTGCTAAGCCAATGAGATGGGGAAGGGGGGGCGGTGTTACAACATTTAGCCTATCTTGACTGATGTGATATCAAAATCCTTTAAAATGTCCAGAAGCTTTGACCTGGCAGTTACATGCTTTGGAACATAGCCAAAGGAAATAATTAAGAATAGTCACTATAGTATTGATCATAAAAGAAAAAAAAAAAGTTGTAAATAACACTAACTTCCAACAATGAGAGTCATTAAAGAATAATACAACTCTGCAAAGAAATTTTATGCACTGAATATGATTGAAATACATTTGTTGACATGAAAAATTTTCATGATATGTACATGAGAAAGAACAAATAACAAAAACATGGCAAGCATGAACCTATAACCATTTATACACAGATATACACAGAAAAATGTCTGGAAATATACCACAATAGCAGTGATTATTTCTGGTAATAGGATTACAGATGGCTTTAAAAAAAAGATTTTATTTATTTACTTGAGAAAGAGAATGAGAGTGAGAACAAGAACGAGAGAGAATAAAGGAGAGAGAGAAAGAGAGAGCATGAGTGGGGTGGGGAGGGGCAGGAGGAGAGAGAGAAGTAGGTTGCTCATCCAGCAGGGAGCCTGATGTAGAGCTCAATCTCAGGACCCTGGGATCATGACCTGAGCCAAAGGCAGACACTTAACCAACTGAGCCACCCAGGCACCCCTATAGATGGCTTTAAAAAAAGATTGCTTTTTTTTTTTTTTTGCAGTTTTATGCTTTCGACAATGAGCATATATTTCTTGAGTTAAAAAAAATTTTTTTTAAAGTAGCCTGCTGGAAATGGATAGATCTCCTTCAAACTTGAAACCTGGCCTTGCTCTGAGTATAAGTGTACTGTGTGCAAGGGGAATCCAGGTTCCTTGATGCAAGACTGGTCAGGGACTAAAGCCCCACCATTTATGGGGTTAAACATCCATTTCATCTCCATCCATGGGAGAACTCTCAGGCCCTTTGCCCAACCCTAGGGTCAGTCCAACTGACAAACTGCCCTGACTTTAAGGAAGGAAACCTTTTTCCATCACAAGGTTTTCCAAAATTTCCTCAGAGAGTTGATGGGGCTCCAAACTCTCTTCTTTTTGGATCTGAGTTTGGATGATTTGGGAAAACTGTGGCCACATATTTCCCGCCCCTACAATGAGCTGGGTGAGGCAGCCTGTGCCCCTGCTGTGGGGGCCAGGGCAGGAAATTACACTCTAACTATAGGTCTTTATTCAGAAACCCAGCAGCTTCACCACAAAATCAATTTGAGAGCCCTGAAGCCTTGGCGCCCTGACCTACAAGATCAAAGAGTCTCATGCAATCTCTCCAAGTGAACTTTGAACAAAAAGCAATGTGGCAGGGTTTTGTTTTGACCTTCCCACCACCTGATCATGCCAGAATGAAGTTGTGACTGCAACTGTTTTTCTCCTGCCGAATTATCCCCTGTCCTTTTCAGCAGACCCTCAGACAGAGAGAATAAGCCACTGAGGTTTCCTGTTGAGGAAGGTTCATTGTGTTCTGTGAGGGGACCAGACATTAACACAACCCATGCATAAGTTTTTGGTGTAGTAAGAGCTATTTTAGTTGAACTTAATGACTTTTTGACAAACCGCATGTCCCCAAAATGAAGACATATGAGGAAGAGAAGACTTATTTCTGACATGAGATCCTGACGCATTGCGTCAGGAAAGGGGCTTCCCCTAGAGCCAATGAAGAGTGAAGCCTGAGGGCCTGAGAACACCTACAAGAAAGCCTTAGCAATTATTTTCCATCCCTCTCCATGACTCAGATTCCACCTGCCCGTTGAGGCCCAGCTGAAGAGAAGGCTCACAAAGGCCTCTGAAGGCAAGTTAGGCCCCACCACTCATGCTGCCTTTCCTGTCTCCAATCCCTTTCCAGCACAAAGGTTGTCCCAAGCCTGAGTGCCGTGGGCTCCACGTGAACACTTTCTGGCCCAGCACAGTCTGATTCACCTCAGTGTCCAGTTTAGGATCACTCAGGATTCCTACCCACTCCGGGTCTCAGTCCCTTGAAGATTCCTCTTTTCCTCGGGTGTTGGGAACCCACAGTGATAGCTAAGCACATAGGCGTTAGAGCTGGAGTGCTGTGTGAGCTTGAGCAAGTCACTAGCTTTCTCTGAATTTTTGTTTCCCCTGGCTCTCTGTGAAATGCTTTAATAGTTGTGAAAATTAAATGAGAGAATTCATGTACATCACACTCAAAGAAACATAGTGTTTGTTTTTAAAAGTGGCCCCCAAATTCTCTGACACACCTCCTTGAATCTGGTCTCTGAAACTGCCTGACTAGTAGAATATAGGGAAGAGATGCCACACCAGTTTCTGGCCTCAAGCTTCAGAAACTGGCAGCCTCCGTGTCCTGCCTCCCTCTTGGAACCCAGATGCCACTGTGAGGAGTCTGGCCACACCGAGAGGCATGTTCTGGCAGGAAGCCCCAGCTGAGGTATAAACCAACAGCCAGCATAAAAGTGAAGAAGCTTTTAAGATGACTCCAGCTGCAGCCACCATCTGACTGTAACCATGGAAATTGAAGAGCACAAGCCCTGAGCAAGAACCACCTCGCTAATCCCAGTCAACCCCCAGAAGCACAAGCCATGAGAATAAAATGACTGTTGTTGTTTTAAGTTCCACTGGTTTTATACTCAGCCACAGATCTCAGAAGACTCACATTGGTCCAAGCCATCCTGGCCCTCGTTGGCCGTCCTCCTTGGCAGCTGGATGCCAGTCATGCTGTTTCTTCCTCTCCAGCTTTGCCCTTCCCTGCCGACACGATTGCAGGTATCTGAAGCCAACTGTGGACCGATTCAAGTTTTCTCCCCAGAGGAAATGTCTTAGCTCCTATATAAATCAGTGCATTCAAAGAATTGCTTGGAGGAAAGGGTACTGCCCAACTCTGTGACAAAACAGCCTCCTAAAATCATGTGCTGCCTTGGTCTGTTCACTGTATTTTCCATGGATATTAGGTCTCATTTTTCCAAAAAGAATGTTAGTTTCTTTAAAAAAAAAAAAAGATTTTATTTATTTATTCATGAGAGACAGAGAGAGAGAGAGAGAGAGAGAGAGACAGAGGGAGAAGCAGGCTCCCTGTGGGGTGTCTGATATGGGGCTCGATATCAGATCCCAGGACCCTGGGATCAAGACCTGAGCCAAAGGTGGACACTCAACCACTGAGCCACCCAGGTGTCCAAAAATGTAAGTTTCTTAAGGGCAGGGACCCTGTTTAAATTTTATTTTTTTAGCAAATTGTAATTTTTGAGAAAACAGTGGTCACAGCTAATTGGAACCAGTTGAATCTATGAAAAAAAGCCTAAGTCCATGATGATGCTCAAAGGGGACAAATGGTCAAAAGTGGGCTACAGAAAAGTCACACTGCCAATATGAGTCTACTGGTGCCCAAACTCAATAAAAGAAAAAAAATGGGGATAAATTACTCTTTCATTAAGACAGGATGAAGATGGTTCATATAAATGAAAAGTCCAGGGATTGGAGAGTTTCAATTGTTTCAGACTGTTTCAATAATGTCCCCTTACTAGGTCATTCAAGTGGTTATTGTAGCCTGTCCAAGATGTTAGAACTATTTTACCTGCTGAGGTGATAATTGCAAAAACCTTGACACTTAGGTCTGGGGCTGGATTGCATGAATAGTCAGGCCTGAATGATATTCAGTGGCCACGCTGGGGGCTTGGGGGATGAAGGTGCTGCTGGGGAGTGTCATGTACTCCACATGATGGCTTATGTACAAGCCACTATCTGGAAGGATCTGACATGATGTCTCTTGCTCTGTTGGAACCATCTCTGTATCTTCCCCTATCGACTGCCAACCAAGAAGCTTAACCTGCTCTGTCCCTATTCACTTCCACTGGTCAATCAATGCCTCTCCCAATGGGACAACGCTGCACTGTACCCACCTCCATGCTGGGTGGCGGCCCCTTTTCTCTGCCCCAATGGCTTTCCCTCCTTAATTTTATCCCGATCATTACTCTTCTGTGCTGTGTCTGCATGTATACCTCTCTCTTCAACAGACTATGAGCTACTTGATGGTCCTGACAGTCATTTGTTTTTCTCTTTTTGGTTCACAGGAAGTAGCAGGACCATTCCCTGACACTAAATAAAGTTTTTTTTTTTCCCAGGATTTATTTATTTAAGAAGGAGGTGGGAGGGGTGGGAGAGGGAAAGGCAGAGGGAGCAAGAGAAGAGAGAGACTCCCAAGCCGACCCTCACTGAGCGGGGAGCCCGATGTGGAACTCAATCCCACAACCCGAGATCATGACCTGAGCCAAAATCAAGAGTCAGACACTTAACTGACTGAGCCACCCAGGCACCCCTAATAAAGTTTTAAATAACTAAGTGAATGAATTAAGTTCCCATTATTTCCTTAAAATTTCAACCAACACAGACTACCTGCTTTTTTCCTCATGTGCTCTGTTTCCTAATCTCTGAGAGAACTGTGTTTTCTGTTTCGTGAAGCTTTCCCAGCAGTACACACAACAGGGTGGCAGCAAGATCAGCTGCAAAATTTGTCAGATCCAGTGAAAAACGAAAATGCCTAGTCACAGTGTCTGTGGGAATCCTACTTCAAAAACTATTAAGAATTTCAAACATGTGACAGCAGAGCACTAAATCAAGCACAGTGTCCTAAGTACTGGGTTCCCTGTGGCTGCGGAGGTTGCATATCTATAGATGTGAGGAAACCACCTTTCCCTTTCCATGTGTCTTACACGGGACTGATGCCAACACTGCGACCCCAGGGGCGGGTGATCCTGGTCTGGTGAACGAGGGCATCACACCACCCAGGTCACGATTGGTTCAGGGATGGGCATGTGACTCCAGCTGAACCAATGAGAGCCATACCTCAGAATTTTGCTGCCCGAAGAAAGGTACTTTTTGCTGGTGAAACCAAGTTGGCAGGAAGTAAGCCTAGAGCCCCCTGGGAGTCACCCACTGGGGAAATTCTGCCTGAGATGAAGCTAATCCTGAAAATCAGAGCTGAGAAGATGGAGCAGGTAGGGGAGAGATTCTTGCCAGCATCATTTAAGTAGCTGGTTGAGCCCACTCTCTGGATTTTTCATTTTTAAAAAATCTGTATAAACCAATACATTTCCTTAGCTTAAGCTACCTGGCCTTGCATTTTAGTCACTTGTAATCAAAACAGACCTCCAACCAAAGGGTTGGAGCTTAATAAATACCTTTCAGTTTGAATAGACCAGCAGGGCTTGAAGGAATTCATTGTTTCCTTCTAACGCTTGTCCTTTGCTTGGTTCCATTTGACTTGAGAATCAGGACAAGACACAGAACAGTCCAGAGAGACTTTAACTGTGTTATTACAGTTAAAGTAATTTAATAATATGTTAAGGACTTATCTCTTATTCGTGCTCATTGTTTTGTGTCTAGTGGGGGACAGGGTTAGGAGCACGGATTTGAAGGCTTTTTTGCTTTGAAAAGACATTACATGCTTTACTTTTACAGTATGAAAGAATGTAGTTTATTATTTAAAGGATTTGAGAAGATGTAATTCAAGCCAGTTTACCTTTCCACAGCCTGGAAGGGCACCAGTCCCGTACAGGTCATGCTGACTAGACATGCTAACCTTTCATCTAAAGCCAAGTTTGTGGAGCACGAGTCCAGGCAAGCTCTGCTCTCCCTCACCCCCAGGACTCAACCCACTACTTCCTCCACTTTCTGCTCAGAAGGGCTGTGCCAGGCCAGGCGGCCTGCTGGATATGTACCAGCTTGGGCCTAACCATGCCCCACCTGCATCCTTTCACATTTCTTTTGGAATCCTGAGCAAAGGTCTCAGATTGCTGACCCTATTGCCAACAGCAAACATGATCTATCCTTTGGATATGTTGGCAGGAAAATAAAATTTTGTATTTTATTTTCAGGCTGGCCAAAATCTGAAGGCCAGTCACCTTCCCTCATGATTTCATCCAAGCCATCCTTCTCTTCTGCCCAGAGTGAGAGCCTCATCTGTGCTCTGCTTGATTCTCAGAAAGCCCAGCATTGCTCTCTGATGCCCCTACACTTGTCTTTCCTGCTGCAGCCTATTGGACAACTGCTTCCTTTGGGTCACCCTACCATCTCCGTTCCACCACCAACCATCTCTCCATCCTACCCCTGCAGACTCCTCACTGAATCCTTTTTGCCTTGGTTGAAACTAGATTTTTACAAGGACATCACCTTCCCCCATGGGCCCCTCATAATTCTCAGGTGGAAACTTCCAGTGCCTCTTCCCACTGCTGGTCCTGTCATCATCCTGGGAAAGTTTAATTTTCCTATGGGTGTCTCAGCCAGTATCCTACCTCAAGTTTGTTTACTTTCTCAATTTCAGTGATCTTTGTCCTCTACCCACCTCAGCCACATCCATATCCCGCATGTTCTCCAACTCAGAACTGAAGTGTTAAACTCCGACATCCCTAAACTTGTTAAGACAAACAACAAACAAATAAAAACCTCTGATATCCCACTTTCTCACTTCTGTTCCTTGGTAACCTGCATTCACAATGTCAAACATCGCCATCATTGCTTTATTGAGATTTCTGGTCAGTGGTCAGCTCCATCATCCCCAAATTCTTATACCCAGCAAGTATCTACTGGGTCTATGGGTACTGCCAGGCAAAGCTTGAGAAGCTTCACTCTAGTGGGAGGGGGTTTCAATTACCTCGTGCTGCATAACAAACATCCAAGACTTAGTGACTTCCAGCAATAAAATTTATTATGTCTCACAATTCTCTGGCCAGGAGTTGGGTCAGGGTTTGGTTAGACAATTCCTGCTGCAATGAGTGTCAGCAAGGCTCACTAACTCATCTACATTCAGGCATCACGACCTGTGTGTCACTGCAGTGCTCCTCCACATGGAAGCTTAAGCTTCCTTGAGGCATGGTGGTCTCAGGGTAGTCAAACTCATTACATGGCAGCTGGCTTCCAAGAGTAAAAGTGGAAGCAGACAGGGCACCTGGATGGCTCAGTGGTTGAGCATCTGCCTTTGGTTCAGGTCGTGATCCCAGGGTCCCGAGATCGAGTCCCACATGGGGCTCCTCTCAGGGAGCCAGAGTCTCCCTCTAGGTCTCTCTCTCTCTCTCTCTCTCTCTCTCTGTGTCTCTCATGAATAAATACATAAAATCTTAAAAAAAAAAAAAAAGCGGAAGCAGACAACTCTCCTAAAAGTTAAGCCCAGAATTGATACTGCATTTCTTTCTGCCACATTCTGTCAGTCAAAGCAAGAAATAATAATATTAATTATATTAATAATAATAAGAAATCAAAAGGCCAGATTCAATAGACAAAGAATTAGACCCCACCTCTTGGTGAGTGGAATAACGTGCATACAATGAGGGAAGGAATTGTTAGCCACTGTTTTTTGAGTCTATGGACTACAGAGGAGGAATAAAACAGATATATATGCAAATAAACAGGAAAACACCACATAGTAATAAGAGCTGCTAAGAGATTTGAAACAGGGTGATTTGTTAGAGAACCACTGCGTAGCTCCTGTATATTGAGGGGATTCTCAGGGAAAGTCTGAGAAAATGGTGTTTCAATTATGGCTTGAAAGGCAACAATTGCCAGCTGTGTGAGGACCCAGGCAGGAGGAGGAGCCAGCACAAAAGGACCATGTGTTAGGAGTATAGACAAGGATAGAGAGTGCAAGTGGAAATGAGGTCAGGTAAGTGGGAATGGCTGGATCAGGTGCACCTGGGAGAGGAGATTGGCTTGTATTCCAAGAGCAGTCAGTGGAAAGCCACTGAAGGGCTTTAGCAGAGAAGGGACATAATACAAGTTACATTATTAAAAGGTCCTCTGGCTGCCCTGTGGGGAACAAGCTGTGAAGTACAAACAGGAATCAGCAAGACCAGTGAGGGGCTCCTGTGGGAGTCCACAGCAGGGTAAATAGTAGCTTGTTTGGCAGCTGACTGTGGGGAGAAGAATGATGTCATGGTGTGATACTTTGTCTGTGGTTCCTAGTCACAGAAGACAGAGAATAAGCTAAGTTAGAGTAAGACAAGATGGAGTCACAGGGGCCAAAGTGAACTCCCATATTAGTTGCTTGTTAACGACCAATGTAGGATTTCGAGTGTGCCCCCTATAGATAAGCTGTGTGAGGGATAGTTAAATAACATTTGTTTGGAAACATCTGTGGAAAGACAAGTGGGACCAAGACCATGCTGATATATGGCAAAGACCATTAGGCATAACCATTGGACCCAACTAAGCAGACCCTTAAAAGAAGCAGTGGCTTCCAGGCCAATGCACCACCTGGACTGAACCTGTTCTGAGTTGCCCGCACAGAAGGTGACCTGAACGCAGCCCAGGCCAACGCGTGTCACCAGGCCCTCGCTGTTTGCCTCCTCCGCAGGTCCTCTTTGGGGTGGCTCATTAATCCTTCTAACTTTCTTGTGTGATAAAGTTGTGCAATAAACCAAGTGATTCTTGAATGGGATGTTGGTGCTAGGTGGTCCCTTGAGACCTGCGTGCCTCAGTCCCAGAACCTTACCTGGTCTGGCCATTCTTCCGGCTTCAGGAGACGTGCTAGAGGGTTGGGCCATGCAAAGTGCTTGGGGCTCGAGCCTGTTCCCTCTTGGTTCAAGTCCCCTTCAAGCCTGCGTGATCCCTGGAAAAGCCTCCTGCCTGGTCCTCACCAATGCACCCTGCACCCAGCCATCGCAGTCGACGCCCCTCCTTCACCAGGCTCCTTAGAGTTTTCCGGAGTGTTTTAAAATTCCTTATCTTTGCCTCCAGTGTGATTCTTCTGGATAGGCCCTGCTCCCCTCCCCACGCGGGCTCCTGTCCAGTCCCTGTCTGCTGTCTGTTGGTTTGATCTGATTTGCGATCCACTTGTTTATGACAAAAATGAAATGAAATTGTCTTTTACGAGGAAAGTTGTTTTAAGAGTGAAGTCAGCTGTGACAGGATGTCATCCTCTCCTCTCTGCAGCATCGCAGCCCAGCCCCCCCCCCCCCCCCCCCCAGCTTCTCAATACACACGCACTGAAGCCGCTTCTGGGGCGGGGGGCGGGGGGCACTGGGCTATAAATACCCAGAGCTTGCGAGCGCGATCTGAGCGTTCAGTCTGGCCGTGGAGACTTTGCTCATTTAAGTAGCTCTCTGAAGGCCTTGGGGCAACTAGCTCCTGCCGGTAAAAGTGCTTCTTTTACCGTCACGGGTAAAAACCGGTGCAGCAACTCCCGAAAAGCAGATCCTCTCTGAACCGTGCCCGCGTTGCCTAGCAACGTGCCCTGGCAACGGGGACTCTTAGCGCTGCGCGGGCCGCCGGGGGCCGCGGTGGGTTGGCCCGAGCTCCTGCCGCCCGAGCTGCGACCGCGGGGCAGGTGCGCACCTCCGCGAAGTTTGGACCTTCTTCCCGTCGTCTCCGCTCGCTTGGCCCAGCAGCGTGCTTAGCCCACCACTGGTTGGGAGTGTGTTATCGTTTTATTGGCCTATTAAGAGACACTATCCCGTCTGCTATTGGCCTGTGGAATTCTCCCAGTGAACCTGTGTTAAAGACCAGCTGGGTCTCCGGGCATTAATTTACCTCCCGGAACAAAACTCTGTTCCGCAGGTGCCCTGTGCTCCAGCCTAATTATTCAGTGTTCCCCGACAGCCTCCTAGTTTGTGAACCTGTGCCTGGCACGTACTGTCTTCCTAGAATGTTCCTCCTCCACCTCCATTCATCATCATCCACCAACTCCTAGTCCTCCTCCTAGATGTAACAGGTGGATCATCTCTTCCACAGAGCCCTTCCCGGAACCCCAGTTTTATGTACATGCACCCAACAGCACCACAGATGTCCAACTGCTTGTCTCCTCCAACTGACTGTGGGTTCCTTGAGGACTAGGACCTAGCGCCCGGCTTGGTAAGCGGAGAAAGCGAGAAATTTAAGATGCTATCATGTTTACTATGATTTACCCTTTGAGCCTGGAAACGTACGTGACAGGGTCCAGTCACCACAGAACGAGGATTTGCTAGATCCCCTCATCAAGTTCCTCCCGCCTCCCAGACTGATTCTGAGCAGCAAAATTCATTACTTAAAAGACCATAAGGCCTCCAAGGCATAGAACTTTCTTTCCTTTCTGCTCAAGATTCTCCAGGAAGGGTCTCTGCGTAAAGTATCAACATCATTGCTAATCAGCATACTGGAGAATTAGTACCCAAATGCCTTTTCCGCCTGCAGACGGAGTCTCTGGGAAAATCTGAAAAGCCTAATACTTGCCAATATGAAATTCATGGTGACTTTTAATGGTTAATACATCATAAGCTGCTGAGTTTCAAATCTATACTTAGGTCTGGCCTTGCAGTGAGCTTCAGACTCTCAAATCTGGTTGCCCACTGGACTTCCTTATCCAATGTCCCTCAAACTTGGGAGACTTAAAATCAAACTCCTCGTTTCTCTTGCTGGGAGTCTACCAGAAACTCACCAGTGAGTCATCAATGAATATTTCTTGAGTTCTCTCTTTTCATTTCTATTGCCAGGATCCTGACCCAAGTGCTCAGCTTCTCTGGCCTGCACAACCACATCAGCCCCTTCCTCGGGGGCCCAGCTCCTAGCTTGGCCTTCCCAGTTCCCAGGGAATCTGTGTGAAATGCAAATCTGATCTTGTCTCTCCCTTGTGTGAAACCCACAAATTGCCCAACACAGGTTGTCAAACCAGTTTGTGTCTGAATCACCCTGAGAACTTCTTAACTTTGCAGATTCCCTAGGCCTTCTCCAGAACCAATTAATCTAGGATATGCTGGGTGGGGCCCGAAGGATTCTGATAGAGCTGAAACGGGTCCAACCTGAGAAACACTGAAAGCCATGGACGGAATATAAACTGTCATTCATTTACCAGACCTTTCTCACGTGTCCCTTGCCCTCTTAGGAGAGGTCCTCCTCGCCTCTCCACCCTCATCCGCCTCACCCCACACACCCTGATCTCCATGGTACTTTTCATCTTTGACCTTTGCTTGCTACTGCCAAGAATATCATCTCTGAAAACCTCTTTCAAAGGGGGGTAATTCTTACTCCTCTTTCGTAACTTTGCTACTCAAAGCATCTGCATCACCTGGGAGCAGAATCTGGGCACCTGGGTGGCTCAGTGGTTGAATGTCTGCTTTTGGCTCAGGTCATGATCCCAGGGTCCTGGGATGGAGCCTGCTTCTCCCTCTGCCTAGGTCTCTCATGAATAGATTTTTAAAAATCTTTTAAAAAAGAAAGAAAGATGGGATGCCTGGGTGGCTCAGTGGTTTAGCGCCTGCCTTCAGTCCAGGGCCTGATAGAATCAAGTCCCACGTCGGACTCCCTGCATGGAGCCTGCTCCTCCCTCTGCCTGTGTCTCTGCCTCTCTCTCTCTCTCTCTCTCTGTCTCTGAAGAATAAATAAAATCTTAAAAAAGGAAAGAAAGAAAGAAGAAAGAAAGAAAGAAAGAAAGAAAGAAAGAAAGAAAGAAAGAAGAAAGAAAAAAGCAGAATCACAGTCATCACTCCAGCTCTACAGAATCAGAACCCAGGGGATTCCTATACATGTCAGAGAATAGGAAGCACAACTTTATAATTCAGCTCAAAAACCACATCTTCCAGGAAATCTGACACATACCCACCAAGTGTTCTTCCAAACTAATACTGGGCAGCACGACTACTTCACTTATAACCTTTCACAATTTAGGGCTCCTGTAACCCAGCCCTGGGCTGCAGCAGAAATGCCTCTTTCTATTCTTGCCCCCACCTCCCCAAGTCCTCAAACAGCGAGTGTCCAGTTCACTGCTGAATATCCAATGTGTCCTTCACAAGGTAGGAAGAGCAATGGCCTGGGAGCCAGAGGCTAGTTCTCACAAGTGGCTGTGCCACTAATTGCTAATGTCAACTTGGGCTGTGCTAATGTCACCTTTTGCTTCTTTGAACCTCGAATTCTTGGCCTATAAAGAACGAATAGTAAAACTTGCCTAGTCTACCTCACTCCTTCCATAAGGTATTTCTACTGAGTCACAACTATGCCTGGGTGTGATGTGCACATGCACGAACACACATGTGCTCACACACACACATTCACATTCACAGCCACTTGCTCTCTGTGCTGTTCATCAGACCAAATAAAACCTAGCAAAGCCCCTGTCTTTCCATGCCACCCTAATGGTGCTCATGCACGTCCAAGCAGATGCTCTCAAGGGCACCAACACCAACCAAAAGAAAGGCAAACACTAGGTTCTTTTTAGGTCATGTTTCATAGTCATGGTCCAGTTTCTAACCATGGTGATGAAGCATGATTACATTGATGAATTTGAAATCCTTGTTGGTAACAGCTGGGAAAATATTTGTGAGCCTCACAGGAGGTGAAGCAAGTGTGGAGCTCCAGTTGTGATGTGCAACTCAAAGATCTAGAAGGATGGTAGGACAATCTGCTCCTGTCCCTTCAGTTTGGTTTTATTATACTGATGATCTCAGCTGGCATTATGGATTAAAACACACAGAAGGAAAAATCCTGGGATTATTTTTCTAGGGGTGTAATACATACAAATAAAAGGTCTCAGTGGACAAGAGAGATTGAGAGAGAGAGCGAGAGCTAGAGAGAGCGCAAAGCCCTTGGTCAGCTGTCTGCCAGCTGCTGCGGAGTCCCAGCCAGAGCGCTGGGTGAGGAGGAACTCAATCCCTTGGCATCCACAAGAGTGTCTAGACTGGAGATTGTCCTGGGGCAGGCCAGGCCTCGGGTACATGTGGAATTCTCACTGAGGAGCATCCTGGAGCCATTAGCATAGGCAGAGGGACACTGGCCATCCAGGGAGCCCAACCCAGCAGAACCCCAGGCTTGCTTCAGCAGAAGAGAAAGGGACTATGGGCCCTTGATTCAGGGTGCTCACATAGGACATCTCTGGTGTCTTTATCTCTTACCAGCCGAGTGGAGAGCTAGAGGATGCTATAAACTGATACAGGGCCAGAGAACACAGGTTTTACTTTTGGAATGGTTAGAATTCTTAGGCAGTGGGGCGCCTGGGTAGCTCAGTTGGTTAAGTGTCTGACTCTTGATTTTGGTATAGGTCATGATCCTGAAGTAGAGAGATTAAGGCCCCTCCCCTCTGTGCTCAGCCATGGCATCTGCTTGAGATTCTCTGTCTCCCTCTGCCTCTTTCCCTCCCTCTACTCCAACTCTCTCTCCAAATGAAGAAATAAAATCTTAAAAAAAAAAAAAAAAAACACTTAGGCAGAGATGAGATTTGAAACTGGTCTATTCTCTCCTCTCCCCCCCAGGTCCCCATTTTGTTAGCAACAATGATTTATAACGCATCTACTATGTGCCATGCATAGCATCAAGCACTTATGTTATTTTAGTTTACACACTCTTCTAACAAAGTTAGAAATGAGGCCCAGGAGCGCATATGAGTTTTAGAACCTAAAACAGAACTTGGAGTTTCCAATTTCCAACTCCATATCACTCACGCTTTGGCTTTTCCCAAAGGGTTCTCAGTAGGATGCCAGTCAGGAAGGAGCTTCTGCAGTCAAGTGAATTTGGGACTGTTTGCATTTTGTGTCCCTTTCGGTTTCAAGATGCTTTAGCTGAACAACACAGAACAGCCCGTGGCCTCAACAATGAAGAAAGAGACCCAAGGGTTAATCCCACAGTTTAACAGCATCAGGGATTGAGACCAGCTTCTCTGAGGTGTTCTCAGCTTTTCACGCATCCAATATGACTGCAGCAGTTCCAAGCTCCTGTCTGTGCACAATGGTGTCCAAAGACAGGAAGAGGCAAGTGCCCGTATTGTCTTTGTTTCAAAAGTGAGGAAAACCTTCCTAGAAATTCCCAAGTCTGATTTGCCTTACATCCCATGGGCAGGGCTGCATCTCATGCCCACACCTCGAGTGATCACTGTCAAGGGTGGTGGGTCAGATTAACCACCATGCCTCCCGGCACAGGGAGGAGCCCACGAAACACAGGTATGTAATCAAATAAAATCCAAGTTATCAGGCAGCCCGGGTGGCTCAGAGGTTTAGCGCCACCTTCAGCCCTGGAGACCCAGGATCGAGTCCCATGTTGGGCTCCCTGAGTGGAGCCTGCTTCTCCCTCTGCCTGTGTCTCTGCCTCTCTCTCTCTCTCTCTCTGTGTGTGTCTCATGAATAAATAAAATCTTAAAATAATATATCCAGGTTATCTGAGCAAAAAAGTGGAGCAGAGAATGGTATTGAGGAGGAAACCCACAGGATTTTCCGCACGCCTCTTAAAGATTGACATTGTTCATTAGTACGCTGAAGGCTCTGCATAGTAAAGAGACCCATTTTACTTCTTTGAATGCCATTGTTTCCCAAAGTATGTTTTCCTTCGAGTTCTTATTAACTTCCTGCAGACACACTGAGAAAAACTAGATCCCCCAGGCTGCTTGTCCCCAAGACAGGACTGTCCTGAGAGCTTTTGAGCGCAGCCCCGGAGCCGTACAGAGCTCTATACAAACACAGAACAATGAGAATAGCTCAGTAATTTGAAGGAGAGTTTTCTTTGGCTCAATTAACAGGAAATAAAAGGAGGGTTTTTTTTTTTTTTTTTCTGCAGACTCATTTTCTTTTTGGCCATTCGAAATTAATAGGTCTGAGACATTACTTTTAGTTGAATTTCTTTTCACTAACCTTGCCACCAGGGAGGGAGAAAATGATGGCTTTTTTTTTTTTTTTTTTTTTTTTTTAATGATGGCTTTTAATAACGACGAGAGAGGGCTTGATGGTTAGGTCAAACCAGGACCGCGTTTCCTCCCGTTCTGCATGTGCATCAGCATTAGCAAAGCCTGCAAGAATGCTCTCCTGACTCACGGCTTCCCGTGGCCGCTTCTCCAAAGCCGAGGGCTGACCAGAAGCCTGGATGGCAGGCAAGCTGCTCTCACATCATCCTCAGCTCGGCAAACCCCTCCCTTTCCCTCCTCCTGCCTAATCCTCCTGCCTACCCCTCCTCCTTTGTGCTCCTTCCCTTGTTGGATGTTTCTTACTGGTTTACAAAAAGGAAACCATGAGGTCTCTTTGACATTGGTATTTGAATGAAAATAGAATCCCAGCTGTAGTCCTTTGCTTAGGAGGACAGCCAGGCAGGAAGGTCACTCTTTGCATTCAAGATAACTAAGGTTCAGGTTGATTTCACAGGTAAAACCACTGTTCTTTCTCCTCTTCATCCCTGGGTCCTCCTATGCTCTGGCCTGAGTTCCCATTCTCATATGTGTGTTTTAAGAGGCCAAGCCATGCAGGCGGGCATGGCAGGGAAGGACAGGCACCGTCAGCCTTCCTAAGCAGTCCTGCAAGGTGACAAGCGGAGCCCTCTAGGCTAGCATCTGGAGGAGAGACTGGGCAGGTAAGGTACAACTCCCTAGGATGTGGAGAGGAGCTCAGCTCACTCAACCTGGCTTATCCAGACACAGATCCATGCAATCAGATGCCATTTGCAAAGCTGGGGTTCCCAGACCTTGGGCTTTAGGCGGGTCTGTGATGGACCCTGCATGGGCTCTTGCTCTTCATCTTGCCTCCACTCTGCTGTACACATCTTCCTACTCTCTGACTTCAACCTCTGCCCAGTTGAACCTTCCCACTCCCTGGGCTCTTCCTTCCTTGATCTCTTTATCAACCATTTCTTTTACCCTATGCTCCTAAAACGTCTCTCATCCATCTGCTTCTCTCCCAGGACCTCTACTAGACTTGAAGTCACTATCACCTCCCACCGGCACTGGTCAGCCACATTTTCACTCCTTCACAGCCCAATCTACTCTCCACGCTGTAGCCAGTGAGACCTAAAATGTTACTCATCTGCTTGAAACCCTTTGGTAGTCTCTGACTGGATGAAGAATAAAATGCAAAGAATAAAATCTTTGCAGGGACGCACAGATCCTCTGGCATTATCTGGCCTGTGCCCCTCCTCTGCTTCCCACTACTCACTGTGATCAGTCATGATGCTGGCCTCCTCTCAGTTCTGAACAGGGTCAGCTTCATAGGCCTGAGACAAGTGCAGCCCCTTTGGGCCTTACACTCAGAAGTGGGGGTAGGAGGGTTATAGTTGGATTTTAATACCCTGTGGTCACCATCTTGAATTTTTTTTTTTAAAGATCTTATTTATTTGAGAGAGAGAGAGAGAGAGCACCAGCCAGGGTTGGGTGGGGGTGGGGGGCACAGAGGGAGGGGGAGAAGCAGGGAGCCTGACGTGAGGCTCAATCCCAGTATCCTGAGATCATGACCTGAGCCAAAGGCAGACGCTTAACCAACTGAGCCAACCAGGCTGCCATCTTGAATTTCTTAATAATTATCTTTGAATTTTTGTTTTGCAAGTGAAGCCTGATGGGTCAATGGAGCAGGCCATTTGCACTAGGCTTAGAGTCTCAACTCATCTGTCATTGTGTTTCCTACCACCTTCTGCTGCCTGGGGCCCCAGGTCCTCCTGGCCTACCTTTACCTTTTCTCTCCATGTCCTCCCTATGACCACTGCCACCCTCTGCCAGGCACATTGCCAGGGGGAGGCCCACATTCTGCTGTCATCCTTCAGCCCTGGTAACAGGCTGGGCAGGGTAGTAGGGAGGGTCAGAGTCGGGTACCTGATGTGACACCTCAGGACAGGGCACAGCAGCAACCATCTCCACTGGGGCTGACAGTCCCATGGCACATCTAATCTCTCACCTTATCTAGATCCAGGCAGGTATCATGCATGTCCTAGGACAGAGGCTGCAATCCTTTGGGGATCCCCCCATCTGCTGTAGGTTAAAGCATTAAGGCCCTGGGAGGGGGATATTGACTTTCCCACCACTGGCTGGAGGCCTGCATTTTCCTTTGTACTGGCTGGAGCCAATTATACAGCCATCCCTGATTCTGAGATTCTCTGGGCCTCTGCCCAGTTTGTTCTTCCCATGGTTGGTTCTTTCTCATCCTTCAGGTGTCAGCTCACAGCTCACCTCCTCAGATCCCTCAGCCCTGCTCCTCCTACTCGAGGTAGGTCACACCTGTTATCCCTGCTTTTCCTTCATGTCACTCATCATGATCCATAATAATGTATTTGCTCCACTGCTTGTTTTCTGTTGACCCAGGAAGTTAAACTCCATGAGGGCAGATTGCTTGTCTGTCTTGTTCACAATGACACCAATATCACCTAGCACCATCTTTAGTACAATGTCTGGCAAATAGTATATGCTCAACATATATTTATCTAGATGCAGTGTGGTGAACATGGTTCTTATTTAAAGCAAATGTGGCAAAAAAAAAAAAACAACAACAACTACATAGTGGGTCTACAAGTAAACGTTTGTTATTTTATTCTCCAAACTGTCCCGTATGTTTAAGATGATAACATTTTCAGGAAGTTTTAAAAGGAAAACTAAAGTTTTTGGGGGTGTTTATATACAAATCCTATAGGTATTATTTTCAACTCATGAATTTCCTCTCAATAAGTCTGTGGGTGTCTTTCCACATCAGTTCACATAGACCCATTCATCATTTTTAAATTGTTAAATACTTTCCCAATGTGCTTAGCAGTGGCACTCCTTATTTAGCTGTTTCCTTGTGCCTAGACAACAAGACTATTTAAATTGGCTTTTTGCTGTTGTGAGCAATGCATCCCTGCATGTGTATGAACATTTCTCTAAACCAGATAGCAGAAAGGGGACCTGCTTGGTTCCGAGGGCTTGCACATGTTTTAATGTATTAGATCCATGCCTTTAAACCTAAAAACTTGTCTCCTTGGCACAGAGGGACATCGTGGAAGACAAGGTAAGTGAGAAGATGTGTGTGGCTCTGAGCCCATTGGCTGGTGACCTTCGGTTCCCTTTCCAGACTCACACTTGCTGTTGCCTTTCCCTCCCTAATTCCTTATAGTCAATATGGGGAAGGTCCTGGTAGTAATTTATCTCTAGAAAAAAGAATGACTCCCCCCCCCCCTCCTCCCCCGTCTTTGTTTCTGCTCAGAGTCATTTCCTCTTCTCTGTGGGGTAGGATGGGAACTGGAAAGACTTGAGAAAAGTCCTTTATTTAAAAATAGTAGAGAATTGGGGTGCCTGGGTGGCTCAGGGTGTGATTCTGGGATCCTGATCGAGTCCCACATCGGGCTCCTTGTGGGAAGCCTGCCTGTGTCTCTGCCTCTCTCTGTGTGTCTCTCATGAATAAATAAATAAAAATCTTAAAAAAAAATAACAATAGTAGAGAATTGCTGCTTGGCATTTTTCCTGATTTTTATATACTGAAAAATCTGACTCTAGCTCCAATTGAGTTCAAGATTGATGGTGGAAATGTGTGGAGCCATGCCAGAATCCAGTATGCATTTATCCAAAAAGTCTGCACTGAGCACCTCAGGGGCACAGAATGGGCAATTAGGAGGTCACTGGCCCTAATGTAGAAGTGGGATTCCAGAAGCCCCTCTACTGTATGCATCAATGCCAGGATGGTTAGTGTTATGGATTGAACATTTGTGTCCCCCCCTCCCCCCCAGTTCATATGTTGAAGCTCTAATCCCCAGTGTGATGGTATTAGGGATGGGGGTCTCTGGGAGGTAAGTAGGGTAAGATGAGGTGATGGGGTTGAGACCTTGGTCCAATGAGATTAGTGCCCTTAGAAGAAGAGACACCAGAGAGTTATCTCTTTCTCTCTCCCTTTCTCTGTGGATATGTGTGTAGGGTGTGTGTGTGTGTGTGTGTGTGTGTGTGTTTGTACACAAGAAGGCAGCCATCTGCATTCCAGGAAGAGAGGCTTTGCCAGGAATCTCTCCAGGAATTGAATTGGCCAGCCCCTTGATATTAGAATACGAGCTTCCAGAGCTGTGAGAAAATACAGTTCTGGGGTGTCTGAGGGTTCAGCCAGTGAAGCACCTGCCTTCAGCTCAGGTCATGATCTCAGGGTCCTGGGATCAAGCCCTGTGTCAGGCTCCCTGATCAGTGGGGAGTCTGCGTCTCCTCCTGCTTCTGCCCCTCCTCCCACTTGTTCTCTTTCTCTCTCTCAAGTAAATAAAATATTTTTAAAAAGAGAAAAGTATCATGATATCAATGATTTATTTTCAAGTGGTTCAGGAAGAGAATGTGTACATGCATACAGAGAGAACACCAATGTGGCTAACTCGCCAACAGTTGGTAAACTGGAATTTATATATGGATGAATGTATGGGTGTTCATTGAATAATTCTGTAAACTTCCCTGTAGTTAGATTTTTTTTTTTTTTTTTAAGACAACAGGTTGGAAACAACAGTAGAGAATCCTGGTGACCCTGCAGAGGGTGAGTTGGAGAGAGGCCACAGTGCGGACTCGGGGAGGCTGAATAAGGAACTCCATCTGTTCAGGAGTTCTCTTGCCATCATTCATCAGCATGGTCTCCCATCCTGCTGTGGATGGACTTTTTCCAGGCAGCAGAGCACATGACCACAGGCCTCCCAGCTGGTAACCAGAAAGGAAAGGGATGGGGTGGTCCAACTCCCTGTTGCCACTTGAAAAATCCTGGGAAAGGGCTTTGATGGGCTTGGCTTGGGTCAGGTACACACCCTGGTCAGAAAAGGGCACCGTGGCCAGGACCCAGTACCTGCTTGTACTCCAGGTGGTGGGGGAAACTGGGGGCCCTCATGAAGGCCGTGAGGATCAGTTACACAGGGAAAGCAGGAGGAGGAGTGGAGCCAAGGAAATAAAGATGATTCAGCATTTGCTAACTACAGTGACTAGGTGAAAGTGAGGTCATTAACTAAAAGGGAGAATACAGGAAGAAAAGTCTGGAGTGTTCTATTATGAACTTGAAATCGGAAGACTTGGGGGCATCTAAGAGGAAAAACTTCATAGATTATTGGAAATATAGTTCTGGAGCTCGGAACAGTGTTGGCAGTCCCAGCCACCTGATGAAGTCATGGGCGTGCCAACTCCATACCAGAAAGGTGGAAGGTGCCACCTTGTCTGGCAGCCTAGAAGCAGAGGCCTCTCCTTGTAAGGAGGCCCCTTGGTGAGGGAGACGTTGGCTCATTACAAGGAAGGAGAGGTTGGAAGTCATTAGAGGCGCGCTATCACATTTCTGTTTAATGCCTCAGCATCCAGTGACTCAGCAGGGCCGCTCCTGCCACTTATTCCAAAGCACTGGGAGTTGTTGGGCAAATATTTGAATAGCATTCAGGTCCTAAACCTGCAATGCCCTGACTTCTCCCCCACCCTCTCTGTTGCAGAACCTCCTGCCTCTGTGTAGACACCCTCTCAGATTCTTTAAACCCAGCTACAGCAGGGGCCATTGAACCACTCAAAGCTCAAGTCTTTGAGCTTCCACAAACAGCCCCCTACCAAGGAAGATGTCACTGAGGGAAAGAAGGAAAAAAGCAGTATCACCAGAAGGTCAGGGTACTGGCACCCTTCTCCCATCCTTGTCTCCTGAAAACAGAAGGCTCTCCTTTACTATCATCCCTATCATCCTTCTGCCTTCTTATTCTATGCTTAGGAGAGGCTGGGTCTGCGGTTCAGCCTTGAGATCCAGGATTAGTCAGATGTGGGTTTGGATTCCAGTTTCTTTATCTACCAAATAGGAATAATGACACACCTTCCTCCGGGGAGTAAGCGAGAGTCAGTGAGACAAGGCAGACGAGGAGCTCTGCGGGCTGGGCGCGGGGACCCTGAGGCCAGTGTTCGCTCCTCTCTCCCACGGCGTCTGAACAAGGTCCCAGGTGGACACCTCCATCCCCTGTGCCTCTCAGCCCTCCCCCGGGACATTTCCGGTCACAAGGTCACAAAGCAGAGGAGATGCGCCTGCAATCAAGCCCCCGAGGAGGCTGTGGGGAGGGAGGCTGGGACTTCACTTGTGTGAACTGCACACCCAAAATAAGGCCAGGCAGCAGACTCTGGGAATTTCCTATACTCTTCGCTACGAATGTCCTATTTATAAAGCTGAGTCACTGCAAGCCGTTGTTCCGCAGCCGCTCGCTCGTGTGTGGAGATGGGCTGCAACAGGAAACGAGGAGCACACCCCAGGACGGCCTCACCCGGGCTTTCGGGGATGCCCTGGCTCCAGCCGGGCCTGGCTCTTCAGTGCGTGGAAGCACTTCACAGGCCCAGGCATTTGTCACTCCACCAGGCTTCTCTCCACCCCTCTTTCCATTGACAACTCTCTCTGGCTTCTTTGCTCCAGAATAGCTTCCTCTGTTTTGAGGTGATACGTCGACAAAGCAAGCCTGCCTTCTTTATGACTTGCTTCCAAGCAGAGCCAGGCCTGTCTCCCCACTGAGACCCTAAGGGGTCTGGCATCTGAGTGGGATTTGAAGGCATCTGTCTGCTTCCCGCATGAACAGACCTGTCCGGATGGCTCTGCTCCTCCCAATCTGTTAAAAGAAGCAGATTCTCTGAGGGGAGTATTCATACACTCAGGGCTTTGGGTACCAGGGGTCAGAATTCGTGAAAGTAAAGGGGCAAAAGGGGGAGCACAGGTGGGCAGAGAAGAGCTGCATTTAATGCACTCATTATTCAGTCCTGGGCGAGCCCTTGAAGGAGGGACAGGGAGGGAATGGCCTCCTCACTTCCTGCTTTAAAGTCACTCAGCCGGTGACTAAAATCAAGGTCACCAATCACAGCTGTTAACCAAGGCCTCTCCACTCTGCCTCCAGCAGCCCCATTAGATACTGTGCAGGGCAGGAGGCAGCCCCATTGCACCGTCTCTCAAGCGTGCAGAGATGTTTCCAAATCAAAGAACCCTTAACGTTCAGTATGGTTACTCGTTAAACAAGGCAGACAAGCTGCCCAGTTAAAACATTCTCGACTCCTGGACTTCCCTCAGTCAACTTCTCTTCAGTATCCATTGTAGGGTCCTCAACTTGGCTGCGCCTTATAGATCCAGCTCTGACTTGTGGGAGCTGTGGGGATGTAGGGAGATGAGACTTGGGAAAATCCCAGGCCCTCTGGCTTGGGGCTGTCGGGCCCTGTGGCTTGGCTGCAAGGGGGCAGCAATCATGGGGCAGGGCCTCTACTGGGGTTAGCATGGCTGGAGGTAGGCGGGTGGTGATTGGAGGTACTTCCTCACCCCTACATTAGGTGACCAACACCTCCCACGGCTTTTTGGTGAAACCGTGGGATGGTGGGTCTCTGGTCCAGCTACTCTTCTGGAACCAGAGATTCTTTTACCATTTACTGATTCTGCTATTTCCCAGGCCCCAGACAGATCACCGATCCTGTCAAAATGCCCCTCAAAAGAGTCTTTCCCTTTCCTTTGGCTTCTCCCTTCTTTCTAAATCCCTCCCTCTCTCTTTTGGGTGACATTCCCTCCTCTTTCCTGTTATCAGAGAACTTTTAGTAATCTTTTCTCCCACCACAGTAGTGGAGGGTAAGACTCCGAAGCTGTCAGAGTCACAGAGGACCCAGCCCTCCTATAGTGGGGGAAGAAGGAAACATTTTCCACTCCTCCCCAGTGAGTCATCCCCTTCGAAAATTATCACCACTACCTGCCACAGAAATTAAAGGCGGGGGTGGGGTGGGGTGGTGGTGCATGTGTGTTTCTTCCTGTAGCAAAGCAGAGTGTCACCTTAGAAAAAAACAAAGATACAAACAAATCAGAACTAGTAAGGTTCAGTTAAGTCTCCCAGATATAAAATCAACCTGCACAAAGCAGCGGCATCTCTCCTTGCTCACAATAGCTACTAGAAAATATTACTAAAAAGATACCATTCACAATAGCAACAAGAACTACAAAACATCTAGGTATTAGCCAAGAATACACAAAACTTCCATACAGATTTTAGAAATTCTAATAAAGGAAACAGAAAATGATCTGAATAAATAGAGCACATTCCATGCTTTTGGACTGGATGACCTAATATAGGATGACCTATCTTGGATGACTCTATAAAGACCTAATTAAATCAATGATTAACTTAAAAATTCAGTGCAATCTCACTCAAAATGCCAGCTGGATTTCTTTTTTGAGGAACTCAATAAATAAATAATTAAGTTAGTTTTTTTAAACAGGAAGAATAAAGAAGGAAGACTTCCTCAATCCAATACACTACAAACCATGGCAGTATCAGCGTGGTGCTGGCTCACGAACAGCCAGCTAGACCAGCATAATGGAACAGAAAGTTCTGTGACACACCCATGTGCTATATGTGTACAGAAACTGTACATAAAAACATACCTTCTCTATGGGTTAGGCCACAAGTTAAGGTTTTGCTGAGACATTCTGGTATACCAATATAATTGTAACAAGCATACCTGAGGAATAATGAACTATGTTTGTTGAGGTCCCTGTGTGGCTCAAGATGAGCTACCTAAAACTGTATGTGGTGGGAACAGCACTCAATGCTCTACAGGCCTAACTTTCTGGAGCTCTCTCCTGAAGTTGTAGTCAGCAGTGCATCCCCGCAGCATGAGATATAAGAAGCCAAGGCACAGAAGGCTGATGGAGGTTGGTGCACAAAGCATGGGGCACTCGGCTCCCTACCTGGAAACTGATGTGTGGCAAGGGACAGGATGAGCTCCAATGGCCAGAAGGGTGGGGGCATGGTGGGGGTGAGTCCAAGAAGGTGGATCTAGGTTGAGAAAAAAGACAAGGATTCCACAAAGCAGTTCCATTCTGAATGCTTAGCAACTTCTATATCTGCTAATTCATACAGATGTTCAGCTCTCCTGAATTCCTAAAAAGCATAAAAAACTTTAAGAAAAATATGACAGGAAAACCAAATCTCCTGAATTTCATTTCCATGCACTTCACATATCTGTCACTCCATGGCTTAACACAACTTGCTCATACTACATGTCCACCCTGTGTCTGCCAGGTTTATATTGCCATTTTGTCCTCATGGAGAGACACAGGCTTGTGAGCTTCCACTACTTGGAACATTGCTGGTTATGTGGGATGGCAGGGGAAGAACCACAGGGGAGCATTGTGATGGCTTATAAGGCTTTTGCCTGGAAGTAAAACATACGGTGCCGTTCATCTTTCATTGACAAAGCAAGTCACACAGCCATGCTCAACTTCAGTGGCTCAGAAAAATATAACCTACTATGTGGTCAGTAGAAGGAGAACAGAAATATTTGGTGACAAGCACTAATGATTTCCACAGCCCCCAAAGGGATATGCATTTGGAAATTAATTAAAGGCAGAAAGGTTTTCTGATATACACCCTAGTTTGTCCTGGTGGATTTTACCCCCAAACAAAAAATGCTCAGCTTTCTCACTTGTGATAAAACACTCAAAATTATACCAAGATTGGGAGTTCCACAATGACAGGGACAGTTTACCTGCCTTTACCTTTCCAATACAGAGCACCCGGTCGTGTCTGTACCAGGTGCAAAATCAAGATTTGCTGACCTGGGGGCTCTTGGGTGGCTCAGTCGGTTAAGTGTCCGACTCTTGGGTTCAGGTAATGGTCTTGCAGTGTGAGATCGAGCCCTGCATCAGGCTCTGTGCTCAGCATGGACTCTGCTCGAGATTCTCCCTCCCCCTCCTGCTCACTCTTTCTCTCAAATAAAAAAAAATTCTTAAAACAAAAAAAGATTTGCTGAACTGAAGAGGCATTGGAGGCAAGCAGGGTGAATTAGCAGGCATTCTCCTACAGAACTCATTGCTTAGCTTTGTTCTCCCTTCTACCAAATTCTGTCTTAGGACATTTCCGGGCAGTGCAGGGGAATGGGCCAGCGCTTTCCTAGCACCCTGGGTTATTACGGCTGTCCTAGGTGGCTAGTCTTCCTCAGCTGAGAGCCTGAGTTTGAACTTGCCCATGTCAGAAGCTCCAGAAGGGAGCCTCGGGATCATCCATCCTGAAACATGCATCTTACAGGTGAGTAAACTGAACCTAAGAGAGAGCAATGACTTCTATTTGCTTGCAGAGTCTGCCTTGGCCTTAGCATTCTCCAAAATGCTTGTGGCTGAACGAACTTTGCAGTCTCTCATCCTGGACCCCAGGGAGTATTCCGTCTGCCATATTGTACTGAGCCATGCTACACGTGTGTTCGGCAAAACTAAAGAGGGAGAGAGGGAGAAAGAGAGAGAGAGAGAGAGGAGGTTGGGGGCTGGGGGAAGAGAGCACTATTTAAATAATACAGGTAATTCTGCCTACATTTCCACTCAGTGAATGGATATGAATCTGCTGTTCCCAGTAGGTCTTGGTTTCTGCCTTCTTCTCATTGTGTAAGAACTAGCCAGGCCTGGTGTAGCATAGCCCCTGGACACAGGCCAATCCTTCACTGGGGACTCCACTGAAAAGACCATATTCTGTTCCAACACTGGAGGGATAGCTGGACCCACTGGACTTACCGGGAAATGGTTTCATGATCTCCAACATGGCAACTTCTGAGCAGATTTCCAAAGGTCATTTGGACCATCCTAACTGCCTTTAGAACCTAAGCCTGAGTAAGATGAGCCTCTGCTAGAAAGAGCAGATGATAAGCCTCTGCTAGGGTGACTGCCAGTGCAGGGGACTGGCTGCCAAGAAAGGACCCGGTCAGAACAGGGCCGTGTGTTCAATAAGCCTTTGGTGAGCTCTTGCTGGAGCATCTTGCGGGCAAGGAAGCAGGAGGAGGGTGCAAACTTGAACAAACCTACACATCGCTGGACTATAAAAATCATTAAAATATTAAAGAATTTAAAGGTTTAATGACCCAGCAAAGCTGGAAAGTACTTTCAAATGCAGATCTGAGTCATTAAAAATGCATTTACGTGCCACATTTACCTCCTGTGAAAACAGGGGCAAAACACATTTCAAGCAAGATTGCTGCAGCTCCCCAAAGAGGGTGGGCTAGAAAAGCTGAGAGTGACAGTGCTCAGGGAATGCCGAATAAGGTGCAAGTTCTCAGGTGCCCAGCCTCTCTCTCTGTAGGGGCTGGCGCCTCTGCCACCAATGAAGGCCACGCCAATTCACCACTCTAGAGACTTCCGAACTGTGCAAGATGCAGAAAGCATCTTTCTGAGTGAGATCCCGTCATAGAGAAAGATGCCAAAAAGAGTCTGGTTTGGCAGAAGCTTCGAGAGGTAAGGTGGTAGGACAAACGTATAGGGCAAAAATCACCGAGGGAAGCAACTCATCACAGAGACCGAATAAGTCTCCTACCAATGCATGGTTTGTTTTTGTTTTTTCTTACCAGACCTTAGTTTCTATATTAATTTGCTAGGGCCACTGTAACAAAGTGCCAGAGAGTGGGTGGCTCAGACAACAGAAATATACTTCCTCACAGTTTTGGGAGCTGAAGTCTGAGATGAAGGTGCTGGCAGGCTTGGTTTCAAGGCCTCTGTCCTTGGCTTACAGGGGGCCCACCTTCTCTGTGTCATCACATCACCCCCCACCCCTCTCTGGCCTGTCTGTATCCAAATTTCCTCCCCCCCCCCTTTTTTTTTTTCAAATTTCCTCTTCCTAGGAGACACCTATCATAATGGATTAGAGCCCACCCTAATGACTTCATTTTAACTTAATTACCCTTTAAAGACCCTATCTCCAAATTGGTCACACTGAGGTGCTGAGGGATTAGGATTACAACATATGGATTTGAGGGGGGACATAACAGTTACTAATTTATAATACACCCAAAGGAGACTGTGAGAGTTTTTGTTTTGTTTTAGAAAATGAAAAGTTCTTGTATGGAGTGGCTTCTCAGATGTTTGACTTAATGAAACTCCAACTCACAAGCACCCCTATTGGCATGGAAGTGAGGGGGCAAATGCCAAGGCTGTTAGCCACAAACCAGTTATGGGATCGAGATCATAGGCACATATGGACCTCGCACATACCTAGCCCTCCCAGCCTCAATCTCCTTATTTGTAAAACAAAGGAATTGAGCTGGAGAGTGTGACAAGCACTCCAACGGCCTTGTGGAGCTTTTCAGTGTGGCAGAGACAGGAAACCCAAAAACTAAACTTCCCAGATTTCTTTACAGCTAGAGTTCTGTTGATGAATTGGGTCACTCCAATAAGATGCACAGGTATGAAAGTGGGAAGACAGAAATGAAGTAGAGACTGCCTTTCTGTTGTTTCTCCTGTCAAGGCCTGCCCCATCACAAGAAAAGGAAGCAGGTGGCGGAGTTAGCATTCCAGTGTCTGTAACCAGGCCTAGGGCAGCAGCAGGAGAGTGCCTAGGAATCTTCCCCGAAGATACACTGGCAAAACATGAAAACCAGGCATTAGCATGTCTATCACTGCACTGCTATAGTATGGGACTGGCAACAACCCCAACATCCATCAGTGGAGAATTGGTTAAATCAGCTATGGTACATCCACACACACAATAGAATGTTCTGTGGCTCTATAAAGGAATAAAAAGAATATTTCCATAGGCTGCTATGGAGTAATCTTCAAGATATATAGACAAATGAAAAAAGCAAAGTGGAGAAAAAGACATAAAGTATGCTACCATTAAGAAAGGGGCGATAGGTATGCATATTTAGAAGAAATCTCAGAAGAATAAACAAAAAAAAAGAGGTAGCCCTAAAGATTTCTTTTTAATAGTAAAAAAGAAAAGGTAAAAGTAAAAATAGTGTGAGTAAGATTCCAAACTCTGGTAGTGAAACCAGAAACAAAGGGACAAGCGTGCAGGCCCCTGTTCTCCCCACTGGTTCAGACTAGAGAATGAGGAGGGAACAGATGGCCGAGGAGGCAGGGAAGGGAAATGAACATTTATTTACTCAGTGTCTGCCCTCTCCAGCACCTGGGCCAGGTGCTTCAAATACATCTTTTCCTTTAATCTTCTCTACGTTTGGTTGCAGGTAGGTAATTTTACTGTCCCCATTTTGTAAATAAGGAAAGGAGAACAAAGAGAAGTTGAACAACTTGATCAAATTCATAAAGCAAGTAGTGTTACCAAATAGGGCTTTGCGCCCAAGCCTTTGGGATCAGCGATAGCATCACTCTCTTGCTGGGTCCCCAGATGGAGTCTTTAGGCTGTAGCCACAGGGAGAGGACACCCCATTAGGACTCCAGTTTCTGTCTCCTTCCTTTACACACCCCTAGAGTGGGGTGCCAGGCCTAGCCAGGGCATCTCCCAGCTTCCCAAGCCATCCCCATCTGGCTCAGGGACAAGAGAGTGCCTCTAAGTCAATCTGATTGCATATTAAAATCACTGAGGAGCTTTCAAAAATACTCATGCTCAGGTCCTATCCCCAGAGACTCTGATTTAGTTGATATTGGGTTGCAGCCTAGACATGGGGTTTAAGGGAGTTTCCCAGGTAATCATAATGTGTGGCAAAGTTCGATAACCACTTGCCATTGGCACATGCAGTTGGGTTCAAGACCACTGGCATCAGCTGGGAGCATGTTAGAAATGAGAAACCTGGGACACCTGGGTGGCTCAGTGGTTGAGCATCTACCTTCGGCTCGGGTCATTATCCTGGAGTCCTAGGATTGAGTCCCGCATTGGGTTCCCTGCAGGGAGCCTGCTTCTCCCTCTGCCTATGTTTCTGCCTCTCTCTCTCTGTGTGTGTGTGTGTGTGTCTCATGAATAAGTAAATAAAAATCTTTAAAAGTTTTTGGAGAGGGCAGCCCAGGTGGCTCAATGGTTTAGCGTCGCCCTCAGCCCAGGGGTGATCCTAGAGACTGGGGATCGAGTCCCACGTCGGGCTTCCTGCATGGAGCCTGCTTCTCCCTCTGCCTGTCTCTGCCTCTCTCTCTCTCTCTCTCTCTCTCTGTGTCTCTCATGAATAAATAAAATCTTAAAAAGAAAAAAAAAAAAGAAATGAGAAATACTGGGCCCCACCCCAGACCTACTAAATCAGAAACTTGTGGGGAGGAAGGAGCTCAGGGAAGGAGGCAACGATCTCTATTTCCTTTTCTTTTCTTTTCATGATTCTATTTATTTGTTCATGAGAGACAGAGAGAGAGAGGCACAGGCAGAGGGAGAAGCAGGCTCCACGCTGGGAGCCCAATGTGGGACTCGATCCCAGGTCCCCAGGATCACTCCCTGGGCTGAAGGCGTCGCCAAACCGCTGAGCCACTCGGGCTGCCCAACGATCTCTATTTTCACTAGCGTTTCACGTGATTCTAACACCCTAAGGTTGAGGACCACTGCTCTAAGCAACAAGGTAGCGACAGACCATCGGGCGCTGTGGTTTATCAACTACCACACAACTGCTAAGCTTATTTCAAAGTATGATAAATTTGATGGCCCCAGGCAATGAGATTGTCCAGGCCATTCCCCCAAGAGCAAAACTTTGAGACATGTAAGAATGTGTTTAAACGTCACTTGGAATCATCCGGAACTCACTGTAGCTTCTGAGAAGGGGAACGGCAATATCAAAATAAAATCTACCAAAAGCTGCCAAAGGGAGCGTTGACAGACAAGAGAGAATAGTCCTCAAGGACAGATGGATCAAGGAGAGCAGCCGAGGTGAACCAAGAGATTGGCAATCTGTCGTACCAAGGCTTCCCAATTTGTGTGGTGTATTAATCTCTCACGGTTACTATAACAAATTACCACAAATTTAATGACCTAAAACAATAGGAATCTATTCTTTTGTCTGGAAGACAAAAGTCCAAAATCACGACATTAGCAGAGTTGGTTCCTTCTGGAAGGCCTGAAAGAGAATGTGTTCTATGCTTCTCTCCTGGCTTCTGGCAGTTGCTAACGACACTTAGAGTCCCTTAGCGTGCAGACACATTGCTCCAGATCTCTGCAGGGCTTCCCCTCTGTCTCAAATTTCTCTTTTTTCATAGGACCATCATTGGATATAGGGCCTACCATAAATCTAGGGTAGATTATTTCAAGATCCTTCACTTAATCACATCTGCAAAAATTCTATTTCTAAATAAGGCCACATTCACAGGTGTGAGGCAGGGCAGGAGGTGGTCATGGTGGTGTTAGGACTTGGACGTTACCTTTTTGAGGGCCACAATTCATCCACTACATGGAAGTGGATGAAGCAAATTTCACTTTCTTTAAGATTTTACTTATTTATTCATGAGAGACACAGAAAGAGAGAGGCAGAGACACAGGCAGAGGGAGAAGCAGGCTCCATGCAGGGAGCCCAATATGGGACTCCATCCCAGGATCACGCCCTGAGCCAAAGGCAGACACTCAACTGCTGAGCCACCCAGGCATCCCCAAATTTCACTTTCTTACAGCTACCCTCCCTGATGCTGATTCTGAGCAGAGGAGTTTCCTGAGGTAACTCAAGACAAACACGATGGGTCTGCCATACAGCACTAATTATTGTCTTCACAGAGTTCTACATTATACAAAATACTTTCATGTGTGCTCACTTAAGGCTTACTGCAAAGCTGGGATGTTTTTGTGTGATTGCATAGGAGGAAACTGAGGCATAGGGAGATTGAGTGACTCACCCAAGCTCCCAGAACTGACAAACTGTAGTCCTCCCACTCTGAATGCGCTGCCCCTTCTGTTGTGACCAGCAACTGTCAGAATCACGATTTAACCCCACTGTCTTCAAGAAAGTAGGGGGCATGGAGATCTCTTACCCAAGGCAGTGGTCTAATGAGACTCAGAATTGCACCAGCCAGTTTATCACCAGTGGTTCAGGGGGCTGGTCTGCTCAATTGCTCCTCAGTTTCCCCTGACTTTTCTCAACTCCAGTTCTACAAACAGAAAGAGCCTTGTTCATGCCAGGCTCTTGGCCTTTTGGGAGAAACTCAGCAATTGTGGATAGAATGATTTTGTTTGTTTCTGGCCCTAGCTCAGCAGGAACCTGTTTGATTGAATATGCACCTCCTCCTAGGGGTTTATCTAGGGGACCTCAGACACTCTGTCGTGTAATGATAGCAGACCAATGGGTTCTCACATCAGTCTCCTTACTCTTGTCAACTCAGAAATAGATGAAAGCCCGTAACCAAGCAGCCAGGACACTAGTGTGGGAGCCTAGTTCATGTGGTTTGGTCAGTGATGTGATGTCGGCTTCATCATTAGGGTCTTTATGCCTGAGCCCCAAGCCTCAAGTGAGCTTGCTCACCTCCACCATGGCTGCTGTTTCTCTCCCTTCTAGGAGTCCAGAGACCCATGTGGCTTGAGTAACCTTGGCCTCCCTGTTGGTGCCAGCTCTCAGCCCTTGGGTTTACAGCCACCAGTAGGACTAGCCCACGATCATTTCAAACTATCAAAAATCACCCCTGTCTTGCCCTTCTGAACTTTTTCAATCTGCTTAATGGCACCTGCTTTAATGTCTGGAAAACAGACATCATCGTCCAGCCCTCTCCTCCCCTTTCTTCTAAAGCAATCTCTGCCCAGGAGACGGGAGGCCGGGCACAGAGATCAGTAGATAAGGAAGGGAGCCAACATTTTTGAGCACCTCCCACTATGAGCCAGACCGTGCACCCTATGCTAACTCACTGAGCTCAGTAATCCAGCCAGCTGGGGCCAGTACTTCTGTCCTAAGTTTACAGGTGAAAAAAGGCTCAGAACAATTCAGGGTCTCAAGGCCACGCCACTGTAAGGCAGAGACAGAATCCAGCCCGTGCTCTCTGGCTCTACTGCGATATTCGTCCTGACTTATTCCTCCTTTGCAGACTTCCGAGTGTGCTGTTCTCCGGTTCTCCGCCTGTGCTAGTGCTACCCTAGTCCAGCCTCTACCCACTCCTTCCTGACTTGCTGGACCAGCTGCCCAGCTCTTCTCTTCTCTGCACTGATTGTTTTCTGCTCTGATTGCCTGCTTTATACTTTTTTCTCCCCCCACTTTTTTTAGAGCGAGGTGGGGTGAGGTGGGGCAGAGGGAGATGCAGAGAGAGAATCTGAAGCAGCTTCCATGCCCAGCGATTAGCCTGACTCAGGATTCCAACTCACTACCCTGAGATCATGACCCGAGCTGAAATTAAGAGTCAGACACTTAACCGTCTGAGCCTCCCAGGCACCCCCTATATTTCTTTTGTATCTCCCATATTGCCTGGCCACAGACTGGACATGGGTAGACAGCACATTTTGTTAACAGAATATGGGTGTGGCACAGCAGGAAATTTATTTTCTACTAAGTATGATTGTAGATTAGGTTAGCTGTCACCTGTAAGTATCTTGAGAGGATCACACCAGATCCGGACTAGGTTAGTAATGTGGTTGACTTATTACCATCCTTGGTCATGAAGGATGAGGGTGGAATTTACGCGGAAGTTCACAGCCAATCTACAAGGCTTACCCTGGCCGATAGCTTTCATCTCCTCCTCTGACAAGTCTGTAGCCAGCCTTGTTTCTCTACTGCTGTACAGCTACAAGTGAGGACAGAAAGTCCCAGGGCATCATGACCAACACACAGAATTCTCCAGACTAGGTGGGAGTTTGTGGAAGCCACACATCAAAGGAACTGCTGGATTCTTGGGAGACTTGAATGAACCTGACCTAGGAATGCACACTAAGATGTACATTTCAGAGGGAAAGGTGGATTTTATGGAGCTTTCATGTGCTTATCTGATGTAATCAGTAAGTGTACAAGCTTGAATCACGGATATTTCCTTTACCAACCCAGGTGAAGTCCAGAAGAGTTACGGAGTTGGGAGGTCCCAGTGAGATATGGCAAATATTCCATACAAGTCACCAGCTGCCAGACCTGAAAACCACATCCAATTTTTCTCCTTTGCCATGAAATTGTCACCGCCAGAGGTCGATCAGACTCCCACCCTCCCACTCACCAACTCAAAATATCTTGACTAAAGCACCTATTCCATTCCATATATTCATCATCGGACTTACCTGTTATACCACACAGCAAAGCTGCATTTCCTATGAGAATTGAGTCAGATAACAAGGGTGTTAAACTCAGTGTTGAAAATTTCTTCTCACTGAGAGTAAGCTGGTGCAGCCTCTTGCGGGACGATTTGGAAATATTAGAATTTAAAATACAAATATCCTCTGACCTAACAGTTCTACTTCCAGGAATTTTTTTTCCCCACAATAACAAAACCAAGGCAAAACAAAAACACATACAAGCATGGAAATAATAATTTCAGCATTATTTGTAAGAGGATGAAGATAGACAGTTATGTCCTTTAATACGGATGATGGTTAAATAAATTTGGATATATCCAAACAACGAAACTCTATGAAGTCTTGAGAAAGGAGGTGGTAAATTTTTATGTGATGATATTGCATATAGAATGTGCTACAGGATATGTTAAATGAAAAAAATAAAGGAGCAGAGGAGTGGGCACAGTGTGTGCAGCACGTTATTGCAGTATGCTCCCTTGCACATAAAAGGGGTATCAGAGGCACACCTGGGTGGCACAGGTGGTTAAGCATCTGAGTCTTGGTTTTGGCT
Source organism: Canis aureus (assembly GCF_053574225.1). Classification (NCBI taxonomy): domain Eukaryota; kingdom Metazoa; phylum Chordata; class Mammalia; order Carnivora; family Canidae; genus Canis; species Canis aureus. Next base: position 29,955,584 of record NC_135619.1, read on the forward strand.
CAGGTCGTGATCTCTGGTTCATTGGATCAAGTCCTGCGTTGGGCTCTGCTTAAGACTCTTTCTCCCTCTTCTGCCTCTCTCCCCTGTTCTCTCAAATAAATAGATAGAAAATAGATAGATAGATACAAACATACATACATACATACATACATACAGAAATGTATCAGAGCATTTATTTATTGATTTAAACTAAAATACAGCATGGGCCTCTTCTCCATGTATTACTTGGAGATTTATTGTAGATTTCTGACAACTCATATAATTTAATTTGTCCTAAGAGCAATGATATCATCTCTGAATCAGACAGAAAGGGAAAAATGGCCTCTTTATAACCTTAGGGGGGAAAATGGGGTAGATTTGCTGCTACTGCACCCTTTCCTTGTTCTCACTGAAACACCCTGCTCCCTTTCAGCTGATATTGGTGGGTTCTTGGAGGCAGGTTGATGTTTAAAAAGTTGATCTTTAAAAAAAAAAATCCAATACCGAATCCTGATACTGGCTCCTTATACCCTTTGTGGATGGAAGATCAGAGCTGGGTACTGATTTTCATCCAGCAGCATCCAGGGGTGAATACTGGAGATTATAAAAGACTCATCTATGTTTCTGGGGAATTTCCAGACCAACAGTATGGTAGGGGATGCTAGACTAAGGCATTAGGGACCATGAGATCCAGTTCCATACTCTTAACCTTGGAATAGTAATACAATGAAAAGTATATTTTAATAAGGAATGTCACAATAGTTCTAGTCTTTTACATTTGGAACCTGGGCTCTCTCAAGGTGCCAGAGCATAGTGGGTAAGAGCAAGACCCTGTAGCCAGATTCCAAGATTCAGTCCCAGTGATGCCATTTATTAGTTATTTGATTGTGAATGTTACTTTCTGGTTTTAGTTTTCTCATTTGTAAAATGGGATAATTCTGACACCCATCTCCTAAGACTCTCATGAAAATTAAACTTGTAAATATAAGTAAAACACATGCCAAGTACTCAATCCTTAGGAGCTAATCTGTTTCAGAAAAAGTCGTATTTCTGCACTGTGAGCATTAAAAACTTCAAACCCCTTACTGCCTCTTCCCTCTCCAAGCTCCCAGAGGCCAGGAATTAAGATAACAGACATGATCTTCGTCTCCTAAGTTCAACAGAGCAGTTTTTCCTAAGCCACACTGTCTAGTGCAATATAAATTAGTGTAGACTATTCGTTTTATCTCAAAATCATGTCAAACTCAGACTTGCCTTTGTGCTTAATTATTAGTTCTTCTCTCAGGAGTTGAGAATGTAGCACTTTCATTCACTTACAAGAAGTTTAAGTGCCCACGGTGGTGGTGCTGGTGTGTGAAAGGACCCAGCGGAGCTCTGCTATTGGTGTGTGAGCAACCACCTTGGTGGTTTCTAGGCTACAAGGCTGGCAGTTTTGTCACTGTGTAGGCAGGATATGGGATTCCAGAGGAGATAGCTGTGAGATCCTGAGGAAGCCCTCACCTGTCTGCATCCGAGTCTCATCATCTCTAAAACAGAAGGACTGCATTAAACAGGCTAGTGGTTCTTTCCAGTCCAAAAGACTCTAAGTAGATAGGAACCCTGTCTCAGCTGTTTTTTTTTTTTTTTTAAACTACACCAAAACACTCCCTGCTGACCCCAACATTGCCACCACATACCTAAACACACTCTCACAGTGAAATAATAACAGCTTCCCTTTTCTGAGTGCTAAACGCCAAATACTTCACATACATCACTGCGCTTAATGCTCACGATAGGCCTCTGGGGCAGCTGGTTCATTTTTCAGATACCCAGAGAGTCCAAGGTAAAGGCCAAAGTAGGAGCTGGGAGTCTGGCCCCTCCAGCCCTATCCTATTCTCTGTATATAGATCCAAGGGACTCCCAGGCCTTCCAAGGCAGCCACTGTGTGGTAAGGGTATTAGAACTGAGCAATGGGATTCCCTTGACATTTCAGGTATCAAGTGGCAGCATCATCCTTGGATTTCTACTTCCCCAATTTATTCTGTTTCAAGCTATACAGGTGTTAGGAAGCAGGGCCCAAGGGGTTCTCCTCCAGCCCTCCAGAACCCCCCACAGTGGACAGGGATTCTGTACATTTGATCCCAAACCTCCTCCCTGCACTGTTGCACTCAGGAGCAAGATGCAGCTGGGTTCCCCTCCTGTGGGCTCTCTACCTGCGTCAGACCTCAGGGCAGGGTGGGGCCCGAGCACCGGGAGGAGACCTCACTTTTTGTGTCTGGTTCAATGCACCTATTCCAATCTGACTCTCCTGCAGCTGCACACTTTCAGAGCTTTTGTCTTCCATTCCTGCCTTAAGCACTTCAGTCTGCCAGCCAATCTCTCTCTCACATGCGCTCTCTCTCTCTCTCTCTCACACACACACACACACACACACACTCACATTCTCATTCATCCTCTCTTTGAAGACATTTCATAGCTGAAAATAAACATATCAAAATGAAGACTGTGCCCTGTGACAAGAAAGCATATACAAAAGAATTAAAAGCCAGAGTTCTTAAAGCCTCAGTCATTAAGGAATGTCTCTGGAACCATCCTTCTCTTTTACAGGGTGGAGAGCCGCAATAAATAGAACTCATCAGAGACTTAGACATACTCAGAATAAGAAATGCACACATTTATTATGAGCAGCTGCATTCAGCTGAGTTCCTGGAGGGATGTGGGAGAAGCCTGGCATTCATTCACTGCTCTGGAAAAGGCTGATGACAACAGCACCCAAAGGAGCAAGTTCCTGGCACTGTGGGTGGCACCCACTGGGCAGCAGTGTCCACACAGGTGAGGTCGGCCTCATGCTGGGGCTGGGCGCATTCGGCCTCCCCGCCCCCACCCCTAGACCACCAAGGGGCAAGCCACTAACCCTTACCCTCTTCTCAGGCCTCCAGTTCCTCAGGGGTGGGGTGGGCTGTAAGGGAGAGTTTCCTGAGCAGCTTCCCTAAACCCTCCGATGACACAGTCCATCGACCCTCAGACTGTGGCCTGCCTGTGGAGTGGGAGAGAGGCAGGACCCAGCTGGGCAGCCTGCAGGCCTCTCATCGGCCCCTCAGAGATGAGAATCCTGCTATTTGTCAAAGGAAGGCACCACCTTGCTTCCCATTGTGCCTTCACTTGCGGTGGGGCCTTACCTCTGGATAAGCATCAAGCCTCAGAAATACAGAATACCCAGTCAAATTTGAATTTCAGATAACAAATAATGTTTCAGTATAAATATGTCCCAAATACTGCACGGGGCAAACTTATGCTAAAACATCTTTTGTTATTTATCTGAAATTCAAATAAAACTGCGTGTCCTGTGTTTTAGCTGGCAGCTATACCTCCCTTGCAGTCTTTCCTCCCTCTAGGCCTTCCCAGGGAGTATTTATTCTAGAGATGGGCTTTTAAGCAAAAATTCATTCAGTTCTGATTCTCCTGGGTTTGTTGATGAAAAGGAAAGACTTCAGGGCACATCTACTGAATAAAATCTCTGTGGGTGGGTCCCAGAAATGCACATTTTATCAAGTTGTTATTTAGGTGATTCTGATGCACATGTGTATTAGTTATCTTTGCTTCTGGGCAAATTATCCTCAAACACAGAGGCTGAAAATAAGCGACATTTATTAGCTCAGAGTTTGTAGGAGTCAAAAATAGGAATGGATTTAGCTCTGTGATTTGGGTTTAGGGTCTCTTATGATGCTGTGGTCATGTGTTGTTCAGGCTGCGATCATCTCAAGACTTCCCTGGTATTGGAGAATTTCTCCCAGGCTCACTTGCATGGCCTCCAATAGGTTTCGGGTCTTTGCTATTGGCTGGAAACATCAACTCCTTATCACTTCGGTCTCTCACTTCCCCCAGAGTTAGGGATCTGGGAGGTGGGGAGCGGGACTTCCTCAAGACAAATCTCAATTTAGACTATACACAGAGCGAGAGACTTTCAGAAGAGCATGAATACCAGGGGGCAGGAATCACTGGGGGCTAGCTACCCCTCCACAATATCCAAGTTTGAGAATCACTGATACAGATCAGTCCTCATCATACTGCAACCAAGGCCACCTTTTAAAAATGGGACCGACATAAATAAATAAATAAATAAATAAATAAATAAATAAATAAATAAATAAAAATGGGACCAATCCTGTTTCTATCCTTCCTCCACATCCACCCCTTGGGAATTTGAGACAACAATGGAGAAGAAATGAGGGAGAAAAAATAGTCAGAATGACAATCTTAGAATAGCAAAATGTTAAATTTTAAAATGCTTGCCAATATTGTTTGAGGAGAAGTAAATTATATGCAAATCCCATGCATATGTAACTGTCATCCTAAAAATTTTACCGCTCAATGTGGCTCCTGAGGAATCTCCTATGAGGATTTCTGGTAACATAATAAGTAGGGTGACTAGTTGTCTACTTTCCCCAGGAGTCTCCCATGTCCTGGAAAATCCTTCAGTCCCATGCAAAATGGTCTCTTTCTTTTCTATTCTCTTTTCTTTTAAAGATTTTATCCATTTATTTGAGAGAGAGAGAGAGAAAGCATGAGCAGAGGGTGAGAGGGAGAAGGAGAAGTATGACGTGAGGCTCCATCCCAGGACCCTGGCCAGAGTAAAGGCAGATACTTAACCAACTGAGCCAGCCAGGCATCCCAGTTGGTCTCCTCCTTAACAAGGAGCCAACAAGAAAGGTATCTGTCACTCTGCCCTTCTCCACAGACTGTGGGTCCATCTACCTGGTGCTGAAGTAGAGAGAGCACAGGCTTTGAATGTGTGCCCTTTGCTGTGGCCTTAAACTAAGATGGGCAGCATAAATCAGCATTAGTGAGGCTTAAATATAATGATGCACATGGGGTTGCTTCGTAAACTGAGAGGTGCTGTACAGACGATGCTCTTTAGTGCTATTCTGTAAAGAGCCACTCCTAGCATGAAAAGTGGGGCCAAAAAAATGACCCCTTCACAATGTGGCAAAGCAATCAAGCCTGACATTTTCTCTTTCAACTAGGCTGGCTTTGCTGACCTCCCTAAAAGGGAAGTGTAGCCCACAAAGGCCACATTACACAACTTAATTTTTATTTTATTTTATTTTATTTATTTTTAAGATTTTATTTTTATTTATTCATGAGAGAGAGAGAGGGAGGGAGAGAGAGAGAGGCAGAGACACAGGCAGAGAGAGAAGCAGGCTCCATGCAGGGAGCACGATGTGGGACATGATCCTGGGTCTCCAGGATCAGGCTCTGGGCTGAAGGTGGCGCTAAACCGCAGAGCCAACGGGGCTGCCCTTAAATTTTATTTTAATTTGCAATTTTGTCCCCAGATTGATTTACTCTGTTTCCTCCAGAAAACCCTAAGCTACCGAAAAGGACAGTCCTCTCTATTGGATCCTCAATGACAGGTTTCCCAGAAAATCTGTGCGAAGCCTTGATAGAAAAGACATGATTCATTTTCACAGCTCTGCTGGTGTGACTCCCTCCTCTCAGAGAGAAAACCTGTCACCAGTGCCGCTCCTTCCTTCACCCCTCCTCCACTTCCACTCCTCGAGGATTGGGAGATTTTTTTTTTTTTTGTTGGTGAGAAAAGCAGTAATCTGTAAATTGTGTTAAAGTGCTCATCTTTTCTTTTTTTCTTCTGCCTTTATCAGTCCCGTACATGGGTATGATGGGAAGTCACTAAGTCAAAATAGACAATACGATTTTTCAACAGATTCGATTTTCCATTGGGCCAATAAGCAACAATGGCCCTCGTTTACTTTTTGTCTTTCGTTCTCCTCTACTCACCCCTGTACCCTTAGACGGAATTGTGTGTCCCAGGCTCCCCAACAATAGTTCGGAATGTAAAAGAAAGACCATGTGGGTCTCGTGTTCCCTGCTGCCCTATAGCCCTATAACCTGGAACTTCTCTTACTGTCAATAAGAAGAATGATACCTGGCCTTCCTGTGGTAAGGGGCAATGAAGTATAAGGGTTTAGTTTTTCTGGAGTCCTTCCTTTGGCATGCTTTAGATGTCTGGCCCACTGAGTATTCCTCTAGGAATATTGTTTGCATTGTTTACTAGAGGAGAATTTCTACTTACCAACCTTAGCAAGCTTACCTAATAATTGTAATCATCTTAACACTGCCACACAGCTATTGCCTTATGATTTCTGTGTTATAGTTTTAACACTTAAAAGGCTGATTTTTGCCCAAGCACTTTAGGCCAGTCTCCAAGATGTGTCCTTCCCCTAATGTCCAAATGGTGAGATTTCAGTCTATGCAGAATTTAGCTTCAAGTTTCAACAACAATATAGAGTGTTATAAAAATCTATTTGTGAAGTCAGCAATTCTACCTCAATAAAATTGATTTTTTAAAAATGAACAATGCTTAAGTAAATCTTAATACAAGTACCATAATTAAGAAGATTATTAATACATTTTCCCTCTGGTTCATTAAGTTGAATGCAAGTTTATAGTTAATATATAATGAAAACATTACAACCCTATCAGAAGAAATGATGAAAAAAATTGCTCACCTCTAACCCTCCAGTCTGATACAATAAAGTAAATTGTGTCATTCCAGCATTTTTCTTCTGAAGGAAGAAAGATGGCCCGAGCAGGGCTCAAGACTCAGCCCTCTCCCATAGCCCTGCCTCCCTTTCCTAGGACATCTGAGGCCTAGGGGTGAAGTCCAGTGGCACACATAAGCTCTCAGAAAATTCTTGATGGAGCTGGGCAAAGATATTGTGATGGTGAGTCTTTTATTTGTCAACTTGGCTGGGCCACAGAGCCCAGATATTTGATCAAACCCCATTCTGAATGTTTCTGTGACGGTGTTTTTAGAGGAGATTAAGATTTAAATTGGTGGACTTTGAGTAGAGCAGATTGCCCTCAAGGTGGTAGGCTTCACCAATCAGAACAAAAGACTGGAGGGCCCAACTGAGTCCCTCACCTTCTCTCAGCCTTGATTTCCTCATCTCAAGAGCGGAAAGCACTTTGGAAACACTGCTATATAATGTCTGATGTTATACTTACTTACCATATTTTCTAAATTGATAGCAACAGCTAACATTGGAGGACTTTGTACAGGCCAGACTCTGCCAAGCACATATATTATTTTATTTAATCCATCCAACAACCCCATCTGGTGAATAGTTGTATTGTTCCCATTTTATAAATGAAAAAACTGAGGTATAGAGAAGTTAATCCACTTGTCTTAGGTCACACAGCTGGGATACAGCAGAGCTGGAACATAACGTATCTAGATCTATCAGGACTAGGGAATGTTCTCCCCAGTGATTAGCTCTGCGACCATGGGGAAGTATTTAACTGCTTTAAGTTTTGATATTCTTCTATGTACCATGGGATACCTGTCTATCTCCTCAGTCTATTTATTGTGAGAATTCAGGGAACAACATTTGGGAAGGTATCTAGCATAGTGTCTGGTGTGTGCTCAAGGAGTGCAACGAGAATTTCCATATAGACACCCCACGTCCCACACTGACAGCCCCCCTGCACCGAGGACAGCCTAATTACATGTAGAATAGGGAAAGCAGCCCAATTTGCTGCAAACCAAGGACCAATCTGCTACATTCAAACATTTAAAACAAAATCTTGTTTTAAGAAATATTCTTCCTAAAAAGAATCAATGAATTTGAACAGATTTATGTTAAGGCTTTTAAAATGTTAAATGAATATTTTCTTCTTGAATATATTTGAGGAGACTAAACTGCTCTAAAACTCAAACATTTAATACAAATCAAACATTCCTTAAAAAATATTAATGAAATATATATTATATTTTAAAATATAGTCATAACATTATCGTGTTAGTGTGTTAGGGCCACTCATAACATATTACCACAGACTGGGTAGCTCAAGCAACAGAAATGTATATTCTCACAGTTCTGGAGGCTAGAAGACCAAGATAATGGTGTTGGCTTGGTTTCTTCTGAGGCCTCTGTCCTTGGCTTGTAGATGACCATCTTCTCCCTGTGTCTTCACATCGTCTTCCTTCTGTACCTGTCTGTGTCCTAATCTTCTCTTCTTATAAAGATACCAGTCATACAGGGTTAGATCTATTTGATGACCTCATTTTAACTTAATTACATTTTTAAAAACCCTATTTCCAAACAGTCACATTCTGAGATAATGGGGGGTTAGGACTTCAACATATGCATTTTGGAAGGGCACAATCCAGCTTATAACAAATTCATATTAACTATACCCACAAGAAAAATATATTCTTCTTTGTTGGACATCTTCAGAATCATTGACTATGCATGAAGAATATATTTATACTCACTGACTATATTTGAGAAAAATATATGCATGAATATATCCAAAGAGTACTCCTTGAAACAAGCTTTGGGAAACTGGTTATTTTGGTAAATTTGACAAGTTGGCCATATGGCAAATTGACACTTTGCTGAACTGCCTCTCTGAGAATTAACAATTTGGTATACTGATCCAGAGCTGATGTAAAGTCTATATGAACCAAAATCTACTGGGACCTCCCCACCCTTTAAAACTATCACAATTATCTGAGAGAGAAAAGTACCCAGAACCATGCACACCTACTGAAACAAGAGCAACACTTAGTTGATAGGTAGCTGGCAAAGGGCATTCTGAGGGAAGAGGGGAGGTGGGGCCAGGTTAGTGGGGTACTCTCTGGGGGTTTCAGGATCCTGGTACGTGGAAGGGGGAGAGTGGAGAGGAGAGAAAGATGATCCTCGGGATAACTCTGCTTCCCAACTTTGCTTCTGCTTCCCTTTTTCTGCATCTCCCCCAATCAGGCCACATGGGCATTTCTGTGTCACAGATGGCACTTCTAAGTCACCCACCAAGGATCCTTAGCAGCATAAGCTCCTTAATCTCAGGACCTAAATCTCCTTTTTGATTCATTTAACAGTGAAAACCCAAGGACATTGGTGGTGAACCCCCTTCCCTTCGACATCCGTGTCCAAATGCAGCTTCATCTCTTTCCTTCACTCCATTAGTCTACTGAAGTAGTGACCCTCTTCTTTCCAGAATCAATCCATTTGCCTTTGTTCTGGATTGCATTCCTTCTATCTGGGATCCTCTAAATCTCACTTCATAAATTACGTAGTGTCCCATCCCCAGTAACCCCACATTATCTTCAGCCACAATCTCTCTCCCTTCACCCTCTCCTACCTGCTTTCTCTCAATCCTAAGGCTCTCACTCCTACCAAACTCTATGAAATAAGCTACTACTCTTTCTCCACTCTTACCTTGCTTTTCATCCACAACTGCTTATGTCTGTATTCCAAGGACCTAGTCACACATCATAGGTGCCTCAAGAAAAGAAAGTTGGATTATTACTAAGCTGGATAATGGAATATTCCTCCAGCAATAAGTGCAAGAATCATACAGAATGTAAGATGCTGTTCTTGTTTTTAAGGAGGGGGCCATGGAGTTAGCACGATACATGAAACAAGAAACATGAAAAAATGTCATCAAAGCCACAATGTGAACAAACAGAACAGAATCTTTAAAATGAAGGCATCTGGAGAGGCCTCTGGGCTAGATGAACACCTTCCTGTTTCCACCCAGCACTGACATAAATGCAAATCAACAAAGTCAGAATAAAGTTCAAGGACCAAAGGGGATCCTTAGCCACTGTGCCACAACTAGGGGTTTACATAAAATGAATATAATGAGTATTTTGGATTTTCGTACCCAAAGGAGGAAGGCGCCAGGGGATAAATGAGCTCTGAGCAGTGGTCAATTCAGAGCATATATCAGCATACATGGCACTTCTTCAGTGTCTAGAGGCCTAAAGCTGGAACCAGAAGCCAGCTGTTCCTGGCTCTCCCTGGTGGTATACCCCTCACTGTAACAGGTGGGGTGATGCTTTGAAGATGGGAGTATGCAAGGCAATCTCAGGATTCTCTGCCCTCTGCACGTCCTCCACCACCTTCAGGACCCACCCATCCAGGCAGCCACAGAACTTCCTTTTCTCTGAGCAAAGCTGGCAGCTGAGAGCAAACCCCAGTGGGTTCCTGCAGCTGAACCCTCCTGTGACCTTCAGCCCTGAGGAGAGCCCTGTCTGATGAACAAGGACCCGAGGGGCCTCGGAACCCCTGCAAGTCCAGTGTCTAATGCTCTGGTCTCCAATGGGCTGGAAGTTCCCATAAGACAAAGCACTGTTTATGGCCTGCCCTGGAAGTCCTTTAACCCTAAGGCTCCCAGGAACAATGAAATAAGCCACAGTGTTGACTTGAGGAGTTTTTTCATTTGATATGTTGGAGAAGCCAAAGGAAACATATTTGCAAAACCAGGCCAATCCTCTATGCTCCTATAGTAATAAGTATTTATAAAATGAGTGGCATGTATTGGGCTCTGTCCCATAGCACTTAACTCCTTTCAGGAACTAGCTCCTTTTCATGCCAGCCAGCAGCTCACAACTTGCTGGTATCCCTGGCACCTACCACAAGGCCTGGCCCACTGAACACAAATGAGGAGAGATGGCGACTCTGCCTCTCCATATCTCCTGTGAAGAGAAAAAGTGAGGGCAAAGATTGATAAGGTCTGCCGGAAATCACCTAGGGTCTGAGGGAAGAAAGCCTGAGGGACCAAGGGGAACTGATCCACAATCTATCCCCACGCCCTTCTGCAGACCCTCAGATAGGCACACCTGTTCGTTCAGAGATGAAGCAGATCCTCAGGCAGCAACTGTGAACTGAGAAAGCTAGTGGTCCTGGCAAAATGATTGTTTATTCTCAAATGTGGAGAGGGCCTGACTGAGTGGGCTGAAGAAGGAATCACAGCTTTTGTCAAAGGTGAGCCAAACACAGTAACTCACACTTCCATTCACCTTTCTTTCTTTTTTAAAGATTTTATTTATTTATTTATTTATTTATTTATTTATTTATTTATTTATTTATTATTTATTTATTTATTTATGATTTTATCTATTAATTCATGAGAAAGAGAGAGAGAGAGAGAGAGAAAGAGGCAGAGACACAGGCAGAGGGAGAAGCAGGCTCCATGCAGGGAGCCTGATGTGGGACTTGATCCCGGGGCCCCAGGATCAGGCCCTGGGCTGAAGGTGGTGCTAAACTGCTGAGCCACGCAGGCTGCCCAGATTTTATTTATTTATTCATGAAAGACACACACAGAGAGAGGCAGAGACACAGGCAGAGGGAGAAGCAGGCTCCATGCAGGGAGCCCGATGTGGGGCTCATTCCCAGGACTGCGGGATCACGACCTAAGCTGAAGGCAGATGCCCAACCGCTGAGCTACCCAGGCGTCCCCATTCAGCTTTCCAACTGACATTTGGCTCTCATATCCATTTTACTGTTTGAGCCTCTAAAGAACTCTGTGGGTGGATAGAACAAACGTCACCACCATCATCATCCCCATCTTACAGATGAAGAAACAAACTCAGATCTAGGGACTTGCCCAAGGACTCATGGCTTGTCAACAGCAGGGGTAGGAGGTCAGCCTTCGCCTTCTGGCCTTCATCTAGCCTGGAATGTTCCCACCAAGAGGTGCTGAGGCAACAGGGGCTGGGTGGTTCAGTTGGTTAAGTATCTGCCTTCAGCTCAGGTCAAGATCCTGGGGTCCTAGGATTGAGCCTTACATCAAGCTCCCTACTCAGCAGGGGGTCTGCTTCTCCCTCTCTGTATTCTCTCATCAATCAATCTATTTTTAACAAGTGCTGAGGCAAGTCTTTAGTCAGGAGAGGGACAGGCCCATCTGAGGTGGCTCTGAGTGGCTACTCTGAATCACAATCAATGCCTGGTAGCAAAACGCTCTGGAACCTCATGGGTCACCCAGAGAATTGCTTGAACTCTCCTGTGGTTAAAGAAATATTTCTGAGGAGATTCATAAGCTGGAACCATTTCGTGCTTGATGAGCAGGTCCTTGGTTCTTTCTTTACAGAAGTCTACTTTCCTTGCCAGGTCCTCATGGAAGGACAGCAAACAATGCCATTTTTTTTTTGCTCCAGAATAACAGTCACATTTTTCAAGGCTATCTGGCAAGGTGTGCCTGTGCTTTAGAGACACTGGTAAGAAAAATAAAGCTCTAGAATTCTTCCAGCTCTTTATAAATTAATTATAAACCTACTTACAGCCTTCACCCTCATACACACATACCATCATTCTCTCTGCTCACATTACACAGGTCTGGGCAGAGATCTTTATCTAAATGCAAAACTCTGAATTGCTAAGTGGCAATATTAGCTTGAGTCTTATGTTAGCCCTGATCACATTAAGCACGATCACATAAAGTAGCACTTCTATCAATTTTGACAGTCTTGAGCCCATCCAGATGCAACCCAACATTTAATCTGGTTTCCTACTGGTTGCTAATTTAATTTTCCTTTAACTATATCCAATCATCTGTCAATCATCAAAGCTGTATTTAAAATCAACTTGGGCTCTACAGTGGGAACAGTAAGTGAATGGTTGTCTGAGGTCTTTCATATACTAGCCCTTGTGAGACTCAGGGATCATTCTAGAAGCTTTTGAAATGGATGCTTTTATTTTAGATTTCTTTTTTAAAATCTCAATTTGGTTTTAGGATGCTGTATAGTCCTAACAGAAAAACATTAGAGATCCCATAAAAGAAATCACAATCTTAAAAACTACCTTACCAACTTATTTGGAGTAACATGATATAACCATGAATTGTATTGATAGTCTTGAATCTAGTAATATAAAAAAAGATTAGGCTACTTGCAATCTTTTCAATGCTTTGCTCTGGACTAGTCCATCTAAAGTCCGGGAGAATGTGTACTGCATCTGTAACATCTGTACCCCCAAGGGTCAACTCTACCTCTGTTCCAGGGCTCCCCACTGGCATATACTGGGAAAGGGGAGATTTTTATCCTACAACTCTCTGAGTGGCCAACCCAGTGTCGGTGCTTTCCTTGGTTCTTCCAGCTCCGCCCTGCCCGTCCAGACCTGTCTCCATGCAGAGGATGCTACTCCTTTCCCATGAGCATCGCCAGAGGATAATGTGGGCACGTGTGTTTCTTACACTGGCCTCTTCACTTTCTGCTACCACAGGAAGGCTATACCCAGGTGTCACTTTCCTGAAAGCTATGTAACTAAAGAGAATCACAATAAAAGAGAAATTAAAACTCCACACTAAATGTGGGCTTTTCCCATAATCCAGGCAAAAAGCAGCAAGGAAGTTTAACCTTTCTTAGATGACACTTTCCATTCCTCACTTTGCTCTCTGGACCTCAGACCTCACCACCGAAGGACCTCTCCTAATGCAAGTTGTAACCTTTCCTCCACTTTTTAGGCACCCCCTAACCTTGGGGGTTAGTGGAGCCCCAGCATCTATCCTCTATCCTAAGCAATTCATCTTCCTCACTCCTGAGTTATTCCCTTGAAATAATAATTCCAGGATGGGGACAGAAAAGTGGAGGCTTGAACATTTTCTAGGTGCAAAGGCAGTGGATTTGCTCTTCTATAACATTAAATCAAACTTCCCGCAAGTTTTTGTTTCCTTTTACTTTCTGACTAGTTTTATGATGTTCCCTTTTGTAGTTTGGTAGGTTAAGCTTTCCATAGTAGGATCAGCAACCAACACTATTCTAGAAAGCTTGTAAGTCAACTGCTAAGGTGATTGGGTTCGTATTATGGACAAAATGAAGACTTAAAAAGCAGATCACTTCCTGAGAAAAGTACTGGTTGTAAAGGATCTTAAGATAGGGGTACGGTTTGAAGAGCAGGAGAGCTTGAACACTCCACCAATTAGGACCTGCTCCACTCTGGGGAAGAGGAACCCAATCCCAAACCAAAGTTAACATGGTTATGTAACTGGGGAGTCCAGGAAGTACAGCTGGCTTTAGGCATGGTTGGTTGCAAAGGCTCAAAGTGAATCCCAGTTTCTCTCTTTGCTTCTAGACTCTGCTTTTCTCTGGGTTGACTTTTATTCTTGGAAACTCAAGGCTTATTTCATCACTAGCATTAGCTATCCTAAAAAAGAAGTGCCTCTTATCCAGAGGGCTCTGTGGGGTTAGCTTGAGTCACATGACACCAACCCCTAAATTGCAGCTGAGGATATGAAGCAATTTGGGCTGTGTTTGGCTACAGGGAGGGCAGAGGGGTCAGTGCAGTGGGTTCTTGGAAATTTGGTCTTTATCATAGACAGTTGGGAGAAGGTCTGATGGGGGACTGAAGCTATTGCTATGATTGCCCACTACATGAAAAGATCATGAGTAAAGACAGGAGCAGTAAAACACACTGTATATCCAGAAACATCTGCTTTGGCAAGAGAAAAAGAGGCAAGTAGAAGGAGATGTACTGGAAAGGGTACTGAACACCCAGCAGGCTCTGGGGATGTTTCTGACAGGATGATGAACATTTGGAACTCCAAGTTAGGAAAGTCCTCTGCCACCACTGTTTGCAGAGATGTGTGTAGAGACACACTGGAAGTGGGGGACTATGACACGAGCATAAATTAGAGGTAATGAGGCCTGAACCTGAGGTGGTAGCAGTAAAAACAGAAAGGGGAGAAGGACTGGGAGTCCCTCTGATGGGGGATTCTATACATGCTGGTTTTACGAAGGGGCAGAAGGAATTAAAGATGGTGAGAGAATGGTACCATTAGTAAAACTAGCAAGCAAGGCAGAAGAGTCTAAATGGCAGAAATTGTGCTCAAAATGGACACATTGCTGCTTGAGCAAGCTGAGGAAGACAGCAGGCAGGCAGCTAAGAGGCAAGGCCAGAGCTTCAAAGGGGTCAGAGCCAGAGGTCGAGAGAGAGTAAGAATCTATAGTGAACTTGTAGTTGGAATCATGAAAATCGTACCAGCTACGAAGGAGAGTACGTAGAGCTGAGCTGTCAAAGGACAGAAGTCTGGGGAATCGTGAGGCAGGCAACAGAGAAAGGAACAGGATGATGACTGACAAGGAACAGCCAGACTCTGGGCTGAAGGAGAAAGTCTGAACCTCTTGAAGTCAGATAGGAAGGAAGTTCTGTTCCCAAAGAGAAAATGAATCATACCCTCGTGTTCAACATTAAGACATCCAGTGTTGGTTTTGTACTCTTTATTTCATATTCTTCTTGTTCTTTTCTTTTCTTTTTAAAGATTTATTTATTTATTTATTCATGACAGACAAAGAGAGAGAGAGAGGCAGAAACACAGGAGGAGGGAGAAGCAGGCTCCATGCCAGGAGCCCGACGTGGGACTCGATCCCAGGACTCTAGGATCACACCCTGGGCCAAAGGAAGGCGCCAAACCGCTGAGCCACCCAGGGATCCCCTTTCTTGTTCTTTTCACCAGTGAACTCACAAACTAAGTCCAACAAGGAGGCAGGGAGGCTAAGATTTCCAGCTTTCTGAGAACCAGTATTTCCACCTTGGTCTAGGCTACATTAAATGTGAGACCTGAGCTTCCTATCATTCCTTTTTTGGGTCTTCTCTCATTTTTACAGAATATGAACCACATATTAAAATCATTATCCAAGCACCACTACGCTGCCCACAACAAAACTGTTGACCGGCAAGCAGCATTACTGTGTGGATTTGGGGACAGAGGTACAAAATCTAAACCTGGCCCATGAAAGGTAGGCTGGAAATATTGGTGTCTGAAGTACACACATAGGAGTTATATGACCATCAACGTATTTGAACAGAAAACTGTTTGTCCCTAAAGCCAAAGGAGAAGACATTTCCAAGATTTCTCTTTTGTTAGCTCCCTTGTTTCCAATTATTCCTTGGATTCTGATATTTCCCAGGATCTTATCTTGGATTTTTTTTTCAATCTATACATTTGGAGTTACCTATAAGACCTTACCCTTCACTATTCACCCTCTTTTCTACCCTAAACCTATATATTTAGCTATTACATTATATCTCATGAGGGCTGCAGTGTGTGGTTGTTCTGTGTACTGCAAAAAAGTGCCATTGAAAGGGGACACCATTCACATGGTAGATATTATTGTTTTGAAGTTAAAGGAAAAAAAATTAATTATAATTTGATTCCAAACTTGTACAATTTGTATACATGATGAGTTTCTGGTAGATGGCAGTAAAGTCTCTAGTTCTGATAAAATTAATATCACATTTTTCCGTAGGAAGTATTTTTTAAAAAAAGAATCCTATCTGATGTGCACAAAGACACTATGTGGGCTGTGGAGGCTCTGACTCTACCAGGATGCTCCTTGGGCACCTACATCATTTCTTATTCAGTATAGGCCCACAATGGCTCTTAAATCCATCCCTTGTTGTCCATTCTCACAAATGCTCCCTAATTTCAGACCCTTTATCCCCATCCCAACATCTCTTGGCTGGGCCATTTGTTAATACTTCCTTCTTGATCTCTTGGCCTTATATTTTGTCCCAGGACTGTCAGATGATCCTTCTAAAATGATTTGGCTCAAGTGATTTCTGTTTAATATGTCTCATTGCCCAACTTATACTCCTGAATATGGCATATAAGACTCTCCATGTTCTTCCCCTGCCCTTATGTTCCAACGACACCAGATTACCACATTTGATGCAGAGTTAACCACACCCTCCTTTGTACAGCCACTGTAGCTAATTCATACCTTTATTATTATACTTCTCCCAGAGTTGCAATTCATTTTGCATGTCTATCACATTATGGATAAGTGAGCAGCTTAAAGCTATAAGATTGCATTTTATTGATTTATTTGCCCCTAGTACCTAAGAGAGTACTAATGTGTATACTGGACACGTAGGGATACCTGTTTGCTGACTGAGTGAATAAATGTGTCAAATATTTCCACGAAGTCATGGAGGGTGGATATGATAATGGGAGAAGGGAAAATAACTTAAATGTCTTGAGGATCTTTTACATCAGTTGTTATTCTAGACACTTTAAATATGAGACCTCAGCTTCAGGTTAAATGTGGAAAAACCAGGGGCCCCTGAGTGGGTCAGTGGTTGAGCATCTGCCTTTGGCTCAGGTCATCATCCTAGGGTCCTGGGATCAAGTTCAGCATCAGGCCCCCCAGCCTGCTTCTCCCTCTGCCTACATCTCTGCCTCTCTCATGAATAAATTAACAAAATCTTTTTAAAAATTGTGGAAAAACTAACAGCAACAAGGCATATTTCATTTGCTGTCCCCTTTACAGTATTTTGAGAAGACTCCAGTAACTTCTCTGCTAAATTATGCTCTTGCCCTCTGCAGCAAGATCTT
Organism: Canis aureus; assembly: GCF_053574225.1. Classification (NCBI taxonomy): domain Eukaryota; kingdom Metazoa; phylum Chordata; class Mammalia; order Carnivora; family Canidae; genus Canis; species Canis aureus. The sequence continues at coordinate 29,972,681 of NC_135619.1, forward strand.
TGTGGTTTCAAGGGGGCTATTTCTGTTTTGTTTTGGTATTACATTCTACTGGGAAGTACCAAACCAATAATACCTAATATCTTATTAATGCCTTAACACAGTTTTTTTGGGTAAGAGCAACCTCTGGAGTCTTCTTCCCATGATCTCTTCCTCCCTTCCTGTGATGAAGGTGGACTCTAAAGAGGAGGTGAAAAAGTCAGAATGGGACATAAAAATAATTGATAGGCATGCTGCAAAACGGAATCCCTCCTTTTTTGACAGTTGAGGCTTTTGTTTGTTTTCCCCTGGACCACATTATGTATTGTTTACTTAGGATGACTTCTTTCACACTTCTCCATTCTGTAAGAGTTGACCAGTCTCAATTCTCAGAGCTAACAGTTGAGGCTCATGCTGGGAAATGCCTTCCTCTCTGCTCTTGTTCCATTTATTATCTGGTTTAGCACACAGTGCTAGCCAGTGTGCAGCATTCTCATTTCACAGAAAGGGACATTAACATTCAGAGAGGTCAAGTTGCTCAAGGACAAACAGCTAGATTAGGTAGTAATCAAGTGAATGATCTTCTCAAGAGAAAAACATAATGTTCAAGTTTGGGTGCATAACGGAAAGGTGACCAGACATAGAGTAGAACTGGGGCTGTCTCCCAGGGCTAATGGGGAACTCTGTTCCTACTGGCCACACTAAGCCACTACTGTGCTCTCCACTTCCTTAGGATCTCCGGTTAACAACAGACACTTCAGACAGAGAGCAACAGACTGAGTGTGGGTGTCATATATATGCTTGAGATGCAAAGAGTTTTGGAACAACGGGATTTAAAAAAAAAAAAAATCTTTGTGACAAGATTTAGAAAGAAGATAGCTATTTTAAAAGCACATTTTTGGGGGCGCCTTGGTGGTGCCCAGTCAGTTAAGCATCCTACTCTTGATTCCAACTCAGGTCACAATCTAGGAGTCATGAGGTCAAGCCCTGCATCAGACTCTGCACCGGGCATGAAGCCTGTTTAAGATTCTCTCTCTCTCTCTCTCTGTCCCTCCCCACTTGCCCCCCCTCTAATCAATCAATCAATCAGTCAAACAAAAAAATAAAGGCACATTTTTGTACCTACATTCACAGAAATCTGAAGACACTTGCTGGTTAAACATTTATTATCTGTGAGAGTGTAGACTTATATTTCCTGTTTTTAAGTTTTGGGAAACCAGGCATATGTTTGATGTAAATTATATGCCATGAGATTCTTTAGATTCATTCTGAATGCAACGGTAAAGCTTCTCATCTAAGTTTTGAATAAAATATGCTATTTATTTATATTTAGAGCACCCCAATACACAATTGTATTGTGCATGCAGTACAAGCAGGTTTTTTTTTTGAAGATTTATTTATTTTAGAGAGAGTGCAAGTGGGGTGGGAGGAGCAAAGGGAGAGGAGAGAGAATTTCAAGCAGACTCCCCACTGAATGCAGGGTCCCATACAGAGGCTTGATCTCATGATCCTGAGATCACGACTTGAGCTGAAATCAAGAGTCAGATGCTTAACCAACTAAACCACCCAGGTGCCCCACAAGTGGGTTTTCAGGGCACATTCCTAAAACAAAGTCAGGTATTGCATGTAGATACATGGATGTTTGTATTGTATACTCTTAACTCCAGCAATGATTTACCAAAGTAATGATGAGCCAACATGTGGACCTGGAACTCACACTGCTAATGCCTGGATTTTAGTAAATTAATAGATTGCAATAAAAGCTAACTTTAAAAAAAGAAATCACCCAAGAGTGTTTAAGCACTGATCCACCAGAGGCCTAAGGGACTGCTACCACTACTTCATTAGACCTAATAACATGAAGGAAATCTGCTAACTATTCAAACATTTAAGCCTATAAAAATCTACATCTTGAATAGCTCTTTTCCAAAAATCTTATTTTTGCTTTGCAAGGGAGAAACAGCAGTTTTCAACCTTGTGAATATTAAAAAGTGCAAACTTATTCTTCACCAAAATAAGTTAGTGTATTATAGGCAAGTAATAAATTTTTCTAAAAATTAAAACCAGCTATTTAGTGTTCATGACAATCTTTTCCATCCATTGAAAATAAAAAAGGCCTTGAAAATTTAATAAATGCAGGTAAGCCCATGTGCCTCTTTACATTGGCTGATGAAGAAACAGGTCCAATTCAAGGTTCTCTCGCTCTTATCTGTTGGCAGACACAGCCTGGTAGCCCAAGGCATTAGCTAAGCTAAGCTCCTGCAACCCATCATATATACTCATTACATGGTAAAAGACTGTTTATCTGGGAGGTTAACTGCTAACGTAAGTATTTTACAGTCACCTTGCTCTTTCAGGGTTGATATATCCAAACTTTGAAAAGAATTATATAGATACATCAAGTCTCATTTCAGAAAAATGACCTGCTGCTATACTTCAATACCTGCCACCTAAGTGGTCTCAGTTTTACAGAGATAAGAACCACAGAAGGAAGATCTGGCTCAAGGTCCAGGGAGGTGGAATGTTAATCCTGGAGCACCAGCCAGCAAACCCAGGCTCCTGTATTTAGAAATGAGTCTCCTGTTTCAATTGGCTTTTAAATGGCCATGGCACTTACTTAAAACCATAAAAAAGAGGGGCAAATATTTTTCTGTCACCCCATTTTCTTCCACTTTCTTAAATTGCTTACTTGTTCAAATAACAGGGGTGTAGAACAGCGTTCTCATCCTTCTTCTACTCCAGGTGCCATTCCCATCATGATGGGGGAGTGATATTTACATGGGTCCTATACTCTCAAAAAGATGCCCAGATTTTGCACTGCAATATAGATAAAAATTGATTTATATTACATACATTTTCCTAGTCCCTATTTGTATAGTAATTACACCTCTACTATAATCACATTTACTGAACACTTAATATGTGCCAGGTACCTAAGCGTATTACATATATTAAATGGATTTAATTCCTGTGGCAAATTACTATGTAGGTATTATTATGACCCTCACCTTACATATGAGAAAACAGACACAAACAGTTTAAATAACTTTCTCAAGGTCACACAGCTAGTAAATGGCAGAACTGGAATTCAAGCCCAGATAATTTGGTCTTTATGCTCTGACACGTTTTTTAGAATGCACATGAGAAAAAATTATCATGGAGATAATTTGCTCTAATACATTTTAAAGTATATTATTTGAAAATTATCTTGTTATTAACAGGGAAATTATATAAAATCTATCTCACAATTGATGACTCACTAGATCTTCACAAAACGCCAACCAATACTTAAGAACCTAAGACAGTATCTTAAATGACCCCACATATGTAACAGTTTTAACCCAACAAGTATACACGGTTTGAGAATTCACTGCTTTCTTACTCAAAATTATGTAAAGTGAAAGCTTTGCTTCTCCATTACTTGACTAATTTTCAGTAAAATTTTGTTGCCACAGTTTTTTTTTTCTGTATTAGCTTGAAAGTCTCTATTATCAATGAATCAAAAGCTCTTTCAAATCCTGATGTTCCTTGAGGAAAAAGACAAAAAGTCAAATAGATAGCCCAAGCCTACAGGACTGTGGAAAAGGCAAAGACAGAGCTTCAGTTTTTTCACGTAAAAGCTACTTATTACTCTGTAAGGAAGGTACACTGGTTTGAAAAACTACTTAAAATTAATTAGAAGTTTCGAGCGCCTCAAACATAAAACCATACATTATATAAAAGGTACTTTCATTTTCAGAACCTGACCAACTAATTTAGCCTCTTAAATGTCTTTCTCAGAAGACATCGATAGCAGAGAAATGGTTTATGAATTGCAATTTCTGTAGCTTTATGAATAATCAGATATTCAAAAGGCATATCAGAATGCAATGGACATAAAGATAAATCAAATACAATTTTATAAGAAAAAACTTCAGCTTTACCTATACTATTGTTATGATGTGAATGCTTGTGTGTCCACTCCCTGCCACCACCCTGCCAAAAATCTCATGCTAAATCTATTCCCCCAGTGTGACAGTATTTGGAGGTGGGCATTTGAGAGATGAGTAGGTCATGGGAGTGAAACTCTCATAAATAGGATCAGTGCCCTATGAAAGAGACCCCACGGCAATCCTTTGCTCTTCTACAGTGAGAAGACAGCTACCTATGAGAAAGTTGGAGCCTAGATTTTGCTGGAACTTCCCAGCCTCCAGAACTCTGAGAAATAGAATTCTGTGGTTTATAAGCCACCCAGTTTATACTTTGCTCTAGCAGCACAAACACACTAAGATGACCACGTTATACTCAAAAGCAGCTCATAAGTAGTTTGATTCTTTAAAATCTAATGCAAGTGTGATTCCATTTCAAAATACTCTATTTTAACAACTTCCTTTTTATCAAACGTCTAAAGACAAAGTCAAGCAATGCCATCTACAGGGAAACTTTAGAACAGTCCTATTTCTATAACCGACACTTCTTTAAATTAATACAGTATTTACAGTCTGAGTTAATATTGCATTTGGCATCATTTAACAAGGAAACTTTCAAGAAAAAGGTAGCCTTGTAAAAACCCCACTAACAATCTGGATTAATACTTCTTTTTTTTTTAAGATTTTATTTATTTATTCATGAGAGACACAGAGAGGCAGAGACACAGGCAGAGGGAGAAGTAGGCTCCATGCAGGGAGCCTGATGTGGGACTTGATCCCGGGACTCCAAGATCACGCCCTGGGCCAAAGGCTGTGCTAAACTGCTGAGCCACCCAGGGATCCCTGGATTAATACTTCTTAAAATAAGCAAAAATAACCTAACTTCACTCTCAAGTTCATGAAACGTTAAGATTCACAGACCCTTGGTTATGAACTGAGATTCCAAGTTATGCAATCTCAAAGATCTTTAGTTGTAACTGGTATACAGGGGAGACTCAAGTCATTGGAGACTAACTTGTAATAATTTCATTTTTCCAGCTACTGGACTCCGCTTTCCTCTTGAGTTGCATCACCTTTAACTTTCTGGCCAGGTTCTCTAAATATTCAGGTGAACAGTCAATTTCTCAACCTCAGTCTTATTTTAAAACCTGTTTCATGGGATTCCTCATTGGATTCAAAGCTCTTTCCTTCCTTACGCAGTATAGGCCTACTGTAATCATGGATGGTTTATTTCTCCTCCCTTTGCTCTCTTCTCCTTGGGAAGTAGGTGCTAGAAGAGGTTTCCTTAACAAAGCAGTTCTCAATTTAGGCTAAACAGTCAAACCACCTGGATCCCTTTAACAAAAATTCTGTGCCTCTTAATTGAATTGGGACCTGAACATGGCTTTTGTTTGCTTTTAATTTTCCAGGTGATTCCATGTGCAGCCTAGTTTGAGAAACACTGCCTTACAATGGGGGCTCCCTAATCAGCTATAACAGCATTCTGGTAACTGGTCTATGGGTTTTGTGATGCACAGTGGCAACCCCCACCTCACCTAGAGGCCTAGAAGTTCATTCCTGAGCTGTACCCCAACCTGCCCCAAGCCCTGGCAATCCCTTGAGATTGGAGCTGGCTGTTTTTTGGTTGATCCTGTCTGTGGTGTCACACCTCCCTCATCTACTGCACCTGCCTTTGAATTTCCCCATATTGCTGCCCGAGTCCTCTGACCTTCAACTCCTGTGTCAATACTCTGGCTGGCAGGACCCATCTTTCTCTCTCTGGGTGACAGTCCCCACCTCTCCCAATTTCATTCCCATGCTCTGAAATAAAAACACAGATATGCTATTCTGCTGGGTACATCCAACTAGGTGGAGGGACACCTGGGTGGCTCACTGGTTGAGTATCTGCCTTCAGCTCAGGTCATGATCCCAGGACACCCTGGGATTGAGTGCTGCATCAGGCTCCCCGCAGGGAGCCTACTTCTCCCTCTGCCTATACCTCTCTTTCTGTGTCTCTCAGGGATAAATAAAATTTTCGAAAAAAAAAAAAATCCAACTAGGTGGAGGAAATATTGGGTTCCCCTTCTTAGAAGAATCCAAATCTTGAATTGTTCTTTCACACCTCCCTTCTGTTTCTGAGTGCAGATGCCCCCTGTTCCCTCCCTCATAAGAGCCCAAAGGACTACCTACCTCCCATTCCTCAGCACTGTACTCCTCCAAAGAGACCTCTCCCAGACCTCTTTGGCTGTCTGTGAAATGGTGGTTCATGATAGGGCATGTTGCTTCAACTGGCAGCCTTCAGTAAGCCCCACAGTGCTCACTGATCCTAACTATAAGTGGTTCTCTGATCTCACAATGTGGAGACTTGGTAGCTTTTTCTAATTTGAGACTTGGTAATTTTTAATCTCTGCTTTGGCCTTATTCCAGAATAGGAAAAAAAAAAAATCCCATGATTTAATGTTACAAATTACTTAAATCTAGTCAGTAGCTTAGGTCATTTCTCCAGAACAGATGGCGATGAATGTATGCAAGTGACATATTAAGGAGGTGATAAATCAAGTAAGAGAGTGGGAATAGACAGGGAAGGGAAGCACACACAAGTATAGGGTAATTCTGGCAAAGCTCTAGAGACTGATCTCAACCCCACTCCTCCAGAGGATTTTGGAGTGTACGGCACACCTATGTAAAGAAAAAGGAGCTAGGCTTTCATATGGGAATGTCATGGGGCACTTCAGGCGGAAGACCCAGAGGTACTGAATATTAGAAGTACAGTAAAAAGAGGAGGAGGGTGAACAGGGATCTGAGCATTTGGGTGGACTACTTAGCTGGTCAATGTCAGACTTATTTTTTTAAGTTCCACAGCATTATGGAACAGGCTAGAAAGTAGTCATTTGTGCCAAGACTTAACTAGTAATTAACTGATGCTATCTGTAACTAACAAAGAATCGTATATTTAGTTTATACTGTTTGGCAAACAGCTTAATGAAATGCTAAGGGCAGCATGAACAACGTACTTTCCAAAAGAACAGCAAAACAAACTTTAAAGACTGAAGAAAGCCTGAAGGAAAGAATGGTTCTTCTGACTTGGATCTTCAATTTCTCTAAATAGGGCTGCTTTTGCTTTTTCTGGAAAGCCTGCTTTAGATGTTCATTTTCTTCAAAGCTATTTCTGAAACATTCACAAAATCACAGGATCTCAGAAACAATGTTTATTTTAATACATAAAATGTGCCACCTAGCACCAATGCCACAAGTACCAGAATTCTATTCAGTTAGTATTACTCTTCATAATTGGTATGACTGAAGTCTTAATAGACCAGTCTGCGAGCAACTGATTATCATGACATAAAACAGAAAATACACAGAATCAATTATCACTTGGTAAATGTATACAGCAATACATTTGTAGTTATTTTAAAATCTTTGTTTCATGTGAACAACGCCAGTGATTTCAGCCATTTTCCTGGAAGATATACATGAAGAAAAGTGCAAGAGCCATATAGGTGCACAAGCCTAAAACTGGACTTTTTATTATTGTTCCATTCTCCAATAAAAAAGTTTATAAAGATATCTCTTCCTCCCTCCTGATTTCTTACTTTCATTCCTACAACTCATTACAATATAATTTACTATCTGACTCACATAGACAAGAATGGTGGAGGAAAAGAATAAAACTTTGGCTAATGTAAGTATACAAAACAGTATATTCAGGTTTTCTTTTTTTTAAAGTAAAAGAACATTTAAATACAAAAGCTATCTTAATAATAGCAATAGAGTAGAAGATACATATGACAAAAACCACTGCATAATTAAAATAAAAACCAAACTTTAGATTTATCGATCTTATAGACAACTAAATTTTACTAGTTGCAACTTAAACAGAATTACATAGATGTCTCTTTAGAAACTGGACCAATTTATCTCTAGTTTTCTGAAAATAACGCCAAGTCAACCATGCCACTTCACTGTTTATTTTTGGCAGGCTTTTGGCAAACCTCAACACTTATTTTCATTTGAGGAGTGACTGATAAACAATGTTCTTTTAAGTGGAACTTGATGCTAAGCTAAAAGTAAACTAAGTTGGATTTCAAGCCCACTGGCAGGCAGGCAGTCAGTAATCATTTTTCAAATTGCAGGCAGCCCATGGTGGTTGTCAGTTATATATTGAATCTCTATGGACATGCTGGAAAAATCTGTGAACACAATCTTCCCATGCTGTATTCATATGCTCCATTCACATCTTTAGCTTACCCAGGTTGTTAGAGGCTTGGGTAAGATGGCTAAAGATTTCATGATGGAGATTTCTATAAGAAAAAAAAAATGGAACCTTTAAAGATTGATTTCTTAGGAAAAAATTAAGAATTTACTGGGTACTTGCTACTAAGTAATATGCCTAATAATGGCTAAATGCAATACAAATGAGTAACTGTACATAACTTTTAGAGATGGTTTTTTTGCTGATACCTAAAGCAAAGCAACCAAAGACAAATCAGATACACTAGACATCATCAAAATTAAAAAGCTTTGTGCTTCAAAGGACATACTATCAAGAAAAAAAAAAGAATAAAAGATAAACCACAGAATGGGACAAAGTATTTGGAAGTTACGTATCTGGTAAGGGTCTAGTATCCAGAATATATAAAGAATTGTTATAACTCAACAGAGTTGAGTAAGAAGACAACCCAATTTAAAAACAGGCAAAGTAAAAAAATTTTTAAAAAACAACAAAAAAAAACAGGCAAAGTATTTCTATAAAGATACACAAATTGCCAATAAATACATGAAAAGATATTGAACATTAATCACTTGAGAAATGAAAATAAAAACCATAATGAAATACTACTTCACATCTACTGAGATGGCTATAATCAAAAAGATAGATAATGACAAGCGTTGTGAAGCCGTGAAGAAATTAGAACCTTCAGCTGTTGCTGGTGAGAATGTAAAAATGGTACAGCAGCTATGAATTAGAGTTTGACAAATTCCCTGAAGTTAAACAGTTTCCATATGACCTAGTATTTCTACTCTAGGTATATACCCAAGAGATCTGAAAATACAAGTCACACAAAAATTCATAGCAGTATTATTCATTATCGCCAAAAAGTGAAAAACCACTGAAATGTCCATTGACTGATGAATGGATGGATAAGGTGTAGTATATCAAAAAAAATATTAAAACTGTATTTTACTTAAAAAACTATAAAAAGGAGTTAAGTGCTTATGATGTGTGCTACAACATGGATAAACCTTAAAAACACAGTGCTGACTGTAAGAAGCCAGATACAGGAAGCCACATAATGTGTGATTCCACTTCTAAGAAATGTTCAGAACAGGCAACTTCACAAAGAACAGATGGGTGGCTGCCACAGGCTATGGGGAGGCAGGACCAGGAAGTGACTGCTAATGAGTATAGGGTTTCTTTTTGGGGTGATAAAAAATATTTAGAATTAAAAAGTGGTGATGGTTGTGCAACACTGTGAATATATTAAAACCACTGAATTGTACATTTTAAAAGTGTTTATCAATTTTTAAAAAAAGAAGTGATTCTTTGAAAAAGAAAAAAGCCTTTACATTTTAGGAGACACAAAATCTTTATGCCTCATGAAAAATTCTACTTTTAAAACTACCCAGCAGTTTGAACTAAAACCAGATTCCTTAAGGCATAAAACATTTTTAAAATTTATCTTTGTATGTCTAGCACCATGCTAAATGAAAGTTAGTAGATCTGAATTGCTAATCTCACCACCTCACTTTCCTCATAGTTTTAACATCTAGCCTTGATCCCTCAAATTATAAGTAATTTGCTTTTGGCTAGAACTCACATAATCAAAAAACGTCATCACGAATAAATTCAATCAAAACAAAGATAAATAGTAACAAATGTGACTTACTAAATTTAGCATCCTTGATTCATAAATTAGATCATGTCCTTGTCTTATAGTAGTCACATATAAAAAAGGTGTTACATAATGGATGAGATATAATTCTTCCTTTCTACAGGTGCAAACTCAAGGCATACAGAGGCAACTTACATAGAATATAATTATTGTAACAGGTAATAAAGCAAGCAACAAAAAAGCGGGACATACATAAGCTCTGTGTAACTGAGTGCATTTTTATTTACTGGACAGATCTACCTTAATATACTTTATTTAAAAAAATTGAATGGTTGGACAAAGTTCACAAAAGTCAGAACTGGCATTTTTAAATCTCTGAGATTATCAGAAATGTAAAATAGCTAAGTTATTTGCCCAAGGTAATGCCCATCATAAAGCTCTATTATTTGCAGATGGGAAGGGGATCTTTATTAAAGAAGCCTGGTTTATTTTAGAGGAAGAATACAAGACCAGATAGATTAAGTGATCGAACGCTCAGAGTACCTGACTCTGGTGAGTCATCAAATGTTTCCCTACATAAAAATCAACACAATACTCCACACATTAGCCCAGAGACAATGCCCAGCTAATGAAATCTCAGAGGATAAAGAGCTGGGAATGTATTTACCGATTTTTTCTTTCTGATGTATAAAATATGAATATCCTCGCTTCGATATTCTTCATCGTGTTTCTCCAAAGGAATTTTTTCAAAGTCAAAGTCTAGCTGTAGGAGCTATAAATTTAAAAGAGATATACTTCAAATTCAAGAATAGGAAGTTTCCTGTGGGACAGAAGTCAGAACAACAGTCAACTTTGGAGGAGTACTGACTGGAAAAGGGCACATGGGAGCCTTCTGACGTCCTGAAAAATGTTCTATTTATGGAGGGTGGTTACTTGGGTGTATACATATGAAAAATCGAGTCAAGCACTTGATATATATGCATTTTACATGTGTTCTGACTCAATATAAACTGTTTAACAATATAGAATTTTCAATTATAGTCTCAAAAGTTCATTAACATTCTTTACTTTTAAGAAAAACATGAAAATTAAAAACCATTTTAGCACATATCTGAGGCAGAGTCAGGTATTTGCATTCTTATTCAAGCAAAGTAGTCTTTTCAGTGGATAAATTGCAGAGCTGTATAGATATACCCTCAAGAGGAATCACTCGTATTATGATGGATTTTTGCCATCAAAAGGGTTTTAGATGACCACTGGGGGAAGATGGATGAAAGAAACATGGGGCTCTATATACTAATTTGCAACTTCCTGTGAGTCTTTATTTAAAAAAAAAACAAAAACAAAAAACACAAAAACACCCCATCCCAAAACCAGAAAGTAAAAACATAATCACATATGTTTCTATGATGTACTTTCCAAAAGTAATACACACGTCATTAGTAAGTTCCCAAAAGCCAGCATCACGTTTAATAAAGAAACACTGAAGGATGCCTGGGTGGCTCAGTGGTTGAGCATTTGCCTTTGGCTCCCGTCATGACCCTGGGGTCCTGGCATTGAGTCTGAGTCTCGAATCAGGCTCCCCACAGGGAGCCTGCTTCTCCCTCTGCCTATGTCTCTGCCTCTCTCTCTGTGTCTCTCATGAATAAATAAAATCTTTAAAAAAGAAAAAATAACCCACTGAACACTTTCCCAGAAAGCACAAGGGTGTCACCATTATCATTTTAAATTGTTCTGTAGATACTATATCAACTAATTAGAAAAGAAAAAAGAAAGGATCAGAAAAGATGAAAAAGGTTGGTGGGGGGGCAGGATGGGGGAGCTTAATAGAATGCTGGGCAATAAAGGATTTTCTCCTTGGATTTAAGCAAGCAGAATGTGTTCTCCACTCAAAATTACCATAACATACTTGAGCACATAGTCATATAAAGCCTCGCTGAAGGGTTAGCACTACAAAACAGATCTAGTACTTACCTCAAAATATTTTTTCTCAATTTCTGGATTTTTTCCCATTGTTCGTTGTTCATAACAACATATAATACAAGTCTCAAATCCACTAAGATCTTTTAGAGTTTTCAACAACGGCTCCAAAGACTGTTCAAAAAGGAATATCACTTTTACTTAGGATTTTTAGAAATTTATATTTTTACTATAAAAAGGGGGTAGGGGAAATGGAGGGTAACTATAACTCCCCTCCATTTTATCTATTTTTGAATCAATCAACAAAGTACATGTGCTTAAAGCTCTGTAACTAATGATTGGTACTCTTAACTAATTAACCATTGTATCGATTTGTTTCCAGGTGACTACATTTTGGTATTCCCAGGGGAAAACAAATAGAATTATCTTCACTCTTAAAAAATTAATTTTATTTAATCTATTTTAACTTGGGATTTTACCGTACTTTACCATACAAAAGTGAATCTAACCCTAACTTGAACATGTTAGTTCAATGTTTTATTTTAAAAATGAGTGATGCCCACAATATACACAAACTGATATTTTAAAAAGTATCATTCTGAATCAATCTTGCCATAGAGCAATGAATTCTTTACGACGAAACTTAATTTTCAATGTCATGGTTAACACCTTCACCAAGAAGAGCTTAAAAAAACCTTAGCTTTTCATAACAGATCCAAATGACAAAACCTTTAAAAGAAGATTTTTACAGAAGCCTTTAGTAAAATGCTAAAAATGCAGGCAACACTTCTGTCAACATGTTTCACAGGTCTATATGTTTAACCTGAGTGTATGTAGTTGTTCCTGGTAAACTTTATGTTCCTTACTGTGTCATCAATTATAGGAAAACTATCCTGCATTCAGTGATGTTAAAGTGGGAAGAAATGTGCACTATGGAATCCACGAATTATAATACAACTTGTAAAGATAATGACTACTTACCTCTTCGTAGTATATGCAGTCGGCCATCAGTATGTAGTCTGGCGGAGAAGGAAAGTCTTCTATTTCTTCCCCCCTTGAAAATGCCAACAAATATTTTAACTGTTGCTTTAATAATTTATTGTTTTATAAAAAAAGTTCTGGAAAGTCCCCTTTGTATTAACTATGCTTTTAGCGAAACGCAATTTAAAGCAAACCACAAATCGTTATCTTAAAACAAGCTGAAAGGCCATACAAACCATTTCAGTACCTTGGCTTGAACAGAACCAGTGACAAGATGCTTGTTCATATTAATATTCATCTTCAGCAAGTCTTGCAATTCCTCCAGATCTGTGACCACCACATCGGCCCTATAAAATAACGTCGACTGAAGTGTAGGCACAAGCATGGTAAAGCAGGAATCCTGGTTTCCCAAACAAAGCGGCACCCCCTCCCGCCAGCTCTTACCCGAGAGTAGCAGCCATGAGCCCCACGGCCCCGGTGCCCGAGCCCAGCTCCAGCACCGACCGCCGGCTCAGAGCGTGGGGCCCATCGCCGGAAAACCCGGGCGTTTCCAGGTACTTAGAAAGAACGATGGCAGCGTCCCAAACAACGCAGCCCACGCCGCCGGAGCCATATTGCTGCAGTCGTAACACCGTGCCATCTCGCTTTTCCAAAACTCGAACAAAGTTCCGCAGCGGGTCCTCCACGGAGGACTCCACGGTAGCCGCCATCGCTGCCCGGCAACAAGATGCAGCGTGCGCAGTGACGTCACACCCACACGCGCCTCCCCACCGCGGGCCTGGACAGGGCCCGGCGCCTCCTAGTGGCGAAGTTGGCGCCATGACGCGTGCGCAAAGGCACAAAGCTGGGAAGGCAGCATTACCTGGGCGTGGTCGAGGGCCTAGCCGCCCGCTTCCCCAGAGTGTAGGTCCGCCTCACGCCTCTAAATTACAAGTGTGGCCTAACAAGCAGGCAGCTTAAATCACTTTTCCAGACAAAGCTGATATTGTAATCTGCTCTTTAAAAGCCAAAGGCAAACTCAAGAGTGTGTTTACCTGGAGACTAATTCATACGGTAGTTATTGGGCTTTAAATCCAGGCAGTTTCCAAGATCCTACCGAGAAGCAACAATCCTCTCTCATCAAGTTTCCTAGCATGCTCCTGATTTTCATCTGAATGCATAAAAATGGTTGCTGGAAGTTTGCTGATCGCGTTTTAACAGGGCAAAGTTATCCTTCTAAAATTTACATCATTTAAATTCTTTGGGATTATGTAATTTAAATTGCCCAAAATAATGACAATAATGTGGACATGTCTATGTATTTCCACAGAACTCAACAAGCTCTCCCCTTGTTACTTATAATGAAAACACGTATTTTAAAAATTAAGACTGGGGTGATTTATTAATCTTGTTAAGAACTCTGATACAAAGCACAGTTAAAAGGCCACAGACCAGTAAATAAACAACAACGTGGCTTTTGGCTATTTTACAACTGCTGCTACAGCACTATCAGCAAAACACGCTTTTTCATCACTTTGAACTCAGGAGTCCAAATGGCAAATAAAAGTTTTACTTCTCTGAATAAAAAGTTTAATAAAGCTTTAAGTATGTTTGCTGGTTTAAATGTTACCAATCTAAAAAAAAAGTATTTAAAAAAATTGTAGTTAACATGAGATTTATAGAGAAGGTTACTAGGATTTGAGGGCAAGGCAGTTGGTTCCTATGCCATAAGAAATTTTCCTCTGAATTTCTGAATTAGTAAAGTAGCAGATTGTATTATAGGCCTCGAGTCACTTAAATTTATATAGTAAGTTATTAGCATTCTTTAAATATACAATATAAACAAAACTGTACATACTTGGCATATTAATTAACTTTGTTTTCCAAAACAATAGGCAACTCATTAGCTAAAGACACCATAGTCTCCAAAAACAAAAGGCACATCTGAATGAGATACATGCCCTTTTTCCCTCCATGATTGGGTTAGGTAGTCTCTGTATACATTTTGACAAAATAATAAACAGTGCATCTATTATTTTCATTATATTTTTCATTTTTGTCTTCAGCAGCAAATTCTGGCATTTAAGACATGGCATTAAAGTTTAAGAACAGTGGGTGTTTTTCACAATTCCCCTAAATGTAAAAACTAGAAGATGGTCAAAGAGTTTTAAAAATCAGTAATACTGTACACCCCCTATATTTGTGTAAATTCACTGCCTTAAAAAGGCATCTATTACTCAAATTTGAAAAATTCCACAAATGCACTATCCCCTTTCAGTGCAATCAATGTTACTTTAAACCATATTTTAGCAGAGTCTACAGTGCAAATATAAATTCTTTATACTGGCCTTTTGGCAGCACTGAGGATCCAAGACAAGGCAATGCTACTGATCACCTGAGGATAATGATAAAGGACTTCTGTATTTTTATTTTTCCAATTTTTAAAAGCTTATTTGATCAGTAGCATTTTTGTAAGAGCATTATTCGTAAAAAGTACTAAAATACTATGCCTTTTTTGAATAAATTAAAAAAAAAAAAACCCTTTACAAATACCATTCCAGTGTCAATGACTACATATGGCTAAGGTCATTGAGGAGTTTCTGCATTTTCTAGTAAAGGCAGTCTGTATGACGGGGGGTGTGAAAGCTCCCGTTTATAAGTCTTTGGTGGCAGTTTTGGTAGGTGCGGGCTTGAGTTCTGCCTCGGTGGCACAGGGGGAGCTTGAGGATGAGCAAGGTTGTTGTGACTAGAACTGAGCAGGTAGCATCGACGTGGTACTCTTGGAGAGGGCGTGCTGGGAGGAGTATTTGGCGAATTTGGGCAGGTACTAACGTCTCTGAACCAGTCTGGATCTCTGTGCAGATGTCCTAGTGGAGGTGGCTGAAGATTAAATGGACAGTTTATAAAGTGTTCTGGAGGACGAAGGGGAACTGGCGGAGGGGTATCAGGAAGAGGATCTCTTGGTGGCGGTGGAGGTGGACTATGCAGAGGCCCATCAAATGCACCAGTAGGAGCAGGAACTCTAGGTTTTACCTTTGGAGGAGGAGGTTGTCTTGGTGGAATAGCAGGGGGGTCATCATCAGATTTCATATTTCCCTCAAAAAAAAAAAAATTAAATTATATTTCCATTCTCCTGAAAAATCTGTTAAGTTTTAAAACAATGAAAAATTCTTTTTTTTTTTTAAGAATGAAAAATTCTTATGTGTTCAGTTAAATCCAGAAGCTCCAAATAGGTTAATCTGACTTAAGCCAGATTTCTGAGTAAAATGCTCCCAGTTTAATTTGGGGCCCAGTTTAATATTTTTATATATGAGATGTTTTACTTGAAATTTTAGAACAAAAAGCCTCAGGGTATCTTGATTTATACACCTTTCAAAAATTTATGCATTTTAATTATAACAGGCAAGTGAGTGAAAGGAATACATAACTTTGTAGACATTAAAGTACATGATGTCAAGGGGACTCAATGTCCAGCTTCTGCTTTCTGGTCTTCTACTTTTACTTTCCCCAGGGAGGCTTACTGGGATGATTCTCAAAGTGTGATCCAGTAACTAGCAGCATCAGTACCAGTAGGGAACTTGTTAAAAAAAAGCGAATTCCTGGGTCCCACCCTAGACCTACTGAATCTGAAACTTGGCAATAGGGTTTTAACAAGCCTCCCAGGTGATTCTGTTTGAGAATCTGGTTTAAAGTTTGAAGAATGCTTTGACTATTAAAGTTTTTTTCCATTTCTACCAGAAAGTAAACATACTTCTGAGGATCTGTGAAAGTCTGCCCAACCTTTGTTGAAAAAAAAAAAAAAAATCAACGAGAATTAAGTGATTATTTCAAGTATTTTTTCAAATATAACAACTGAAGTGTTTAAAAACCCTAAAGGGTAGCCAATTATAATTGACAGACTTTTTATAAGAACAAGAACTATTTTGAAGATTCACAGCTTTGAGTAAGTTGAATAAGTTAAGGCAAACCTAAGTCTTATTGACTACCTTGGAATTTGAAGCATCATGATCAAACTTTTTTCGAGGAGGAAGAGGAGGAGGAATCAGTGGCTCTTCACTTAGTTTATGTAAACTACCACATGAACTGAAGAAAGACTCTGGGGGTAAAAAAGATTAGTTTAGCCACAATTCACAGTGCAATCATGAGACAAGACTTAATTTCAATCTGTGATCACTTCTGCTATAGCAAATGTCAGACTGTATTACAGTTAACTGTTGGTTTACCTATACTCTTCATTAAACTGTAAGCTTTTTGAGGGCAATGTGTATTTATTTTTGTATCCCTAAGCACTAGTACAGTGGTATTGCTTGGCATATGGCACATACTATAGCTATATGAAAACATGCAACTTAAATAAGATTAATAATGAGATTCTGCTCTCTGAAAAACCTTTTTAAGTCTAAAACAGACAAAACATATTTGTATAAACTGTAATAACTTCCAGAGAAAGATCATACATAATCAGAGACCTTGGGTTTTTGAGGCAGCTAGTATCAGATACATTTCTACACAGGTAATAAAACTTTTAAATAGGAGACCAAAAGGTAGGGCTGTATCAAATAACCCTTTCTCTTTGCAAGTTTTGCAATAATAAAGGACATGTTATATAACCACGTTACAGAGAATTTACAAAATAATATAGTATTCAGGGGTAAATTCTCTGCCAAACAGACACAGAATAAGAATTATTTTCATTTATTTTTGTTTCATATGATAAAAAAAAAATACCTGTAGTTAATGGACCAACTTTATTTGTTGACCAACACTTGTAACCATGTAACTTGTAACAACAGTAACCATGTCTTGTTTATCATTATAATAAGACTGGGTTCAAAGAAACTAGTTGGGAAAGTTGATGAGTTTAATTCTAAACACGCTGAGTATGAACGCCTTATGTGATATCCAAGTAAAGCAGCCAATCTCATTCCTCCATGTAAAAAACTGCTGTCCTGTTCATGTCACTCTGCAGTCACCATATGGGTCCTGTTAGCTCAGGGCATCAAAAGTAGAAAAAGGATTCCTATAGGGTGTTGGCAGATGGTGTGGGAGGTTAAGCAGAGAACCATCTGTTGTAGATATAGCCCTTTTGTCTGACCAGCATCTTTTGCCCTGTCTTTGGAAGCAAACCACTCCTGGTGATAGTGAATCTGTCCCATGTGGTTTAGTTGGCCAATTTGGCCCAGTGCACCCAACTTCAATCAGAGAAATAGCAAGTGCTGGTGAGGATGGTAGAGAATAGAGAACCCTCAGCACTGCTGGTGGAAATGTAAACTGGTGTACCCACTGTGGAAAACAATATGGAGACTCCTCAAAAAAATCAAAAAGAGAAATACCATATGATCTAGTAATTCCACTACTACTTACCCAAAGAAAAGTTAAACACTAATTGAAAAGATGTATGTACTCCTATGTTCACTACATGATTTACAATAGCCAAGAGATGTAAGCAACCCAAATGTCCACCAATAGATGGATAAAGAAGATATTATGGTGTGTGTGTGCGTGCGCGTGCACACACACACGCACACACACTGGATTATTCAGCCACACACACAAAAAAATGACACCTTGCCACTTGCAACTATATGGATGGGTACTAGGCTGAGTGATATAAATCAGACAGAAAAATACAAATACCATCTGATTTCACTTACATGTGAATGCTGAAAAACAAAGTAAAACAAAAGAAACAGACTCATAAATACAGATAACAAACTGGTGGCTGTCAGAGCAGAGGAGGATAAAGGGATGGGCAAATAGGTAAAGGAAATTAAGAGGCACAAACTTCCAGTTATAAAATAAGTAATTAGAGAAATAAAAAGTACAGCATAGGGAATATAGTCAATAATATTGTAAATAATATATGGTGACATGGTGACTATGCTTATGGTAAACATTGAGTAATGTAGAGAACTGTCAAATCACAATGTTGTACATCTAAAACTAATATAATATTGTATGTCAACTAGACTTCAATATAAGTATTTTTTTAAATTTATTTATTGGGGACACCTGGGTGGCTCAGTGGTTAAGCATCTGACTTTGGCTCAGGGTGTGATCCTGGGGTCCCTGGATCAAGCCCTGTGTGGGGCTCCCCACAGGAAGCCTGCTTCTCCCTCTGCCTTTATCTCTGCCTCTGTGTCACTCATGAATAAATAAATAAAATCTCAAAAAAATATATTTATTTTTTTAAAGTAAGCTCTATGCCCAACATGGGGCTTGAACTCATGACCCTAAGATCAAGAGATGCATGCTCTAACCACCAAGTCAGCCAGCTGCCCTAATAATAAATGCTTTTTATAAAGCAAAAAAGAAAAAAAAAAAAAAGAAATGGGCATTGGCCTCATTCTTCACCTTAACATGATCAGATTTTTATATACCTTCCTTTTCATGTATACAGCCCTGTGCTTCGAGAAAGCTGACCTTATCTCATAGCTCCAGAGATGGGGCCTAATTAGACCAAGTCAATCAAAGTAATCCATTCCTTTAGCCAGAGTGACTGATTTAGCTGTAGGCATGTGACCTAGTTCAGACTAGTGAAATGTGAAAGATTTGCTAGCAGCTACTAAAAAAAAGTCCACTGTCCTTCTGGAAAAGCATTCCGCCAGACTGTCTCTATGCTTCTCTCTTTACTTCTTACCTGACTGAACAAAGAAGCACATGACCATTATTGTTCCTGCCACCACTTATAAGACCTTGACGGAAAACAGTCTTACGTACAGTTGATAATTTGGACAAAATAACGAGTTGAAAAGAGACCTGGTCTCTGATAACATCGTTGAGCCACTGACTCAACAAGTCTTTATTTCCTTTTAATTTTTTAGATATTTTATTTATTTATTCATGAGAGACACACAGAGAAAGGCAGAGACATAGGCAGAGGTAGAAGCAGGCTTCCTGCAGAGAGCCTAATGCGGGATTTGATCCCAGGATCATGACCTGAGCCAAAGGCCGATGCTCAACCACTGAGCCACCCAGGTGCCCCTGACTCAACAAGTCTTAAAGCAGTCTTCCTCTAGACTTCCAATTATGTGAGTTAGAATGCTTTCTTATTGTTTAAGTCAGACTTAGATGGGTTTTCTCTTCCCTTACAGAAATACACACTCATGGAAGCAGAAAATATCTGAATGATGATGGAAAAGCTGTAAGAGTTTTTGATTATGGGTCTAACTCTACAGTCAGACCACTTGACCGCTATGTTATATCTCTCCATAGCAGGCACTCAATAACCCTTGATAAAGTGTTCACACAATTTTATTTTCTATCAAGAGCACTTATCTACAAGATGAATTTTTGTGTGCACTTTAAATAGCTTCAGTGTTCCAAACTAATAAATGTAGAATAATTTATTAAGTGATTTCTGTAATATTAGTTAGCTATGTAAGTTACTTCTAATTTTTTGACATCCGTCCATCCATTTATTCAACAAATACTGCATACTTGCCACAGTGTCACGTGCTATTCTAAACACTATAGCAATATAGTAGTTAAAAACAACAGCCAAAAATTCATGTCCTTATGGAGCTTATATTCTAGGTTGGGGAGAGAGAATGGATTTGATAATTAAGTAAAAGTATTATGGCTATAAATTAGAATATTAGGTAGGGAAGGTGGATAGGAATAGATAGGAGATTTTAAATAAGGTGACTAGGAGAGACCTCCCTTAAGTGATACTAGGCAAGGGAGCCTACAATGAGGCCAAATAGGTGAAAAACATTCCAAGCAGAAGGAATGACAAAAGCAGAAGTTTTGATGTGGTAATGTGTCTACTGTGTGCAGGAGGCAGAGTAGCTGGAGCAGAATAAGTAATGGGAGAGAACAGTAGATGATAAAGTCTGACATCAATAGAGGCTAAAATACACAGAACCTTCTGGGCCCTTTATTTATTTTTTTGTTTTTATTTTTTAAAAAGATTTTATTTATTTATTCATGAGAGAGACACACACAGAGAGAGAGAGAGAGAGAGAGAGAGAGGCAGAGACACAGGCAGAGGGAGAAGCAGGCTCCATGCAGGGAGCCCGACGTGGGACTCAATCCCGGGTCTCCAGGATCATGCCCTGGGCCGAAGGCAGGCGCTAAATCGCTATGTGGAAAACAGACTGTGGGGAAGGTGGGAAGTTAGGATGCTACTATAATAAACCACTTAAGAGATTATGGTGGTTTGGATCTCAAGGTGATAGCAATGGAGATGGTGAAAAATAGATTCTGAATGTATTTTGAGGGTCAACAAGATTTGTTGATGAATCACATATGGAGTATGAGAAAAAGAGAGAAATAAAATATAACTCTAATATTTTTAGCCTAAGCAATTAGATACAGTTTAGAACTGGGATCAGGAGGCAGTAGGAAGAACAACTTTGGAGGGAATGAAAACAAGTTCAGTTTTGGAGAGGTTAAGTTTGAGATTCTTATTAGGTATCTAAATGGAGATGTTGAATAGGTCACTGAGCATACAAGTCAAAGGTGAAGAGAGAGGTTCTATGTAGAGAAAAAAAATTGGGGAATTATTATATAGATGATATAAGACTGAATGGGCCAACTGAGTGAATGAGAAGGGGTCCAGGGACTGAATCTTGCAGCCTTCCAATCTTTATAGATTGGGATATAAAGAGAAATAGGCAAGAGAGACTAGGGAGCTGAAAGTACACTTAAGAAAACCAAGAGTGTGGGATGAACAATGTGATCTTCATGTATATGACTTCTTCCCCAAATTGGTATTTTGTATAAATGAAGGCAGAAACTTGTCTTTTTTGTTTGCCACCGAATCTATAGTACCTAGGAAGGTAGCTGGTACAATGCAAATATTCAATTTCTTACTGAATAAGTCCAAAGGGTATGAATATTTTTATGGTTTGACACGTTTACAAATTTCCTTCCAAAAGGGTCATACTAATATACTAATTTACAAGGGATAAGTAATGTATGAGAATAACTTTTAACATAGGCTTGCTCATACTTTGATGTGAACTGTCTATCAATGTCCATTGTTAATGGAGTCTTGGTGTTTTTCCCATTGTATGTGAGCAGTTTTCATACATACTATGTTCTTTCTTTCAGGATTTAGGAAAGTCAGAATTTTATGCAGTTACTCTCAACATTTTCCATTACATTTCAAAATGAACTTTTCTTTACCATATGGAAAACATATTTTACTACCATCTAAAATAATGTCTAGAACTCCTGGGTCTAAAATTGCTTGGTGTTATCATTGTGTCCCCCCAAAAGATATTCTGAAGGGCTAACCCCCAGGGACTGTGAATGTGACCCTTATTTAGAAATAGGGTCTTTATAGATATGTAATCAAGTTAGGATGAAAGTGGACCATAGTCCCGTATGATTGATGTCTTTAGAGGGAGAGGAGAAGGGACAAAGAAACACAGGGAAAAGACGGCCATCTGACAACAGAGGTAGAGACTGAAATACGTACCTAAAGGATGTCGAGGACTGTCAGCAATGGCCAGAAGCTAGAAGAGGCAAAGAAAGATTCTCTCTTACATGCTTCAAGAGGGAGCAAGGCCCTGCCAATACCTTGATTTTGGGATTTATGGTCTCCAGAACTGTGCTCTTTTAAGCCGCTCAGTCTGTGGTACTTTGTTAGAGCAGCACTAGACAAAACATAGTAAATTCATTTCCATTTTTTACTATTGCCATAGTAAAAAACAACAACAACAACAAAAAACAGAACAAGGAAAATAAGAAACATACAAACTTCAGTGAAGCCAGGAAAGATCTGAATCCTGAAGCTTCAATACATAAAGGTAGACTACAGTGTATATGAAGGAAACAAATGGAGAAGGATGAAACCCAAATGTTTATATAGTGATATTGACAAACAGCACTTAATGTGTCCCCATAGAATGAAGGGGGGATTAGGAGTTATAGCATTTGGTATAATGGAAGACATGAGTATGAAAACAGAAGACTTGATTAAATCTATATAATGAGCAATTAAAACTCTGTCGGAGACTGGGGGGTGGTTATTTTCTGGTAAATCTAAACATCAGACTGGGGCCACTAGACTGTGCTGAAAGCACAGATTATCACACTAAATGTTCAGACCCCCTAGACAGAAGATTCAACAGATCTTTCCTTGGAAAAATTAAACAGTCCTAGAAAAGAGGCCTCACAGATTTTGATATTTGGAGATTTCCCAAGTAAAAAACTTCTCATCACTATATTACTCTACAGTGAAACCTACAAGTCAACAAGCTCTGCCCATGGATATATATATACCATTTCCTATCAGTTTATACTGCCTCCCTCTAAAATGCTCTAAAATGTGGAAAGGTAAGGATACCACACAAGAAAGGAAAGCCTCCGATATGAAAGACAAGAGACTAAACTAATAGATGAAACTCAGAAAGGAAATAATACCAGAAATAAATCTTTTTCAAAACATCATAATATCCTATGGAAGATAAGACAGTGAATCCATGAAACCAGAATAACAGGATAATATAAAAAATGGCATGAACAGAGGTAACTAGAGAGAATTTCTTGGAAATTCAAAATCATGATAGATAAAAAAACAAAACAAAACAAACAAACAAACAAAAAAAACCCCAGAACAGTTGGAAGATGAAGTGAGCAAATCTTGCAGAAAACAGAACAAGAAAACAAAGAGATGGAGAAGAAGAGATAAAAGACATGAAAATTGGAGGTTCAATCTAGGATGTAAAATATAAAAAAGGAGCTCCAAAAATGGAGTCAGAGAACACGTTTGGGGGGGAAATTATACACAAAACAATTTAAGGATCACTTTCTAGAAATTAAAGACGTGAATCTCTAAATTTAAAGGGCTTAATAAGTAGACAGCAGAATTAAAGAAAAAAAATGACCCATATTAAAGCAGATCACTGTGAATGTACAGATCATCAAGAATAGAGAGAAGATTCTAAAAGTTTCTTGGATATATTGTGGCAGAAACTTCTATCTCCCAGTGTACCTTTCCTTTTCTTCCTTTTATTAATAGGATCCCATGTATGTTAGCAAGACAAAAGGCTGCCTAGCTCAGACATCTCTTAGTATCCTTTGTAGTTAAGTTTTGACCAATGGAATGAGAGCAGGAGTAATGTGAAGGAATTTCTAGGATGACAACAAAAGAAAGTTCTAGGATGGCAGCTGGGTGAGAGGCCAAGAAAGTAACCAGTCCAAACTGGAGCAGAACAAAAGGGCACCAGGAAGGAGGTTTCCAAGTTAAACGGCAAAACGAAAATCCTGACAACTGTTCTTGGTGGTCTGCCTTATGGAAAACTGTGCTGAGAAAGGGTATGAGAAGACTGAGCAATAGATGTTTAAAAAACCAATCAACAAACAAAAAAAACCCCAAGCATTAATGAATTTATCATTAACTTTGTGAAACAGAGCTATACAAGAAAGGAAGCATAATTGTAGTATTCACTTCCTGATTTAATAGTGAATAGTATTTTCCCCCAAATGTGACAAGTATATTAGCCAGAATAAAGGGCAAAATTCTCATCTATTGTAATAGGAAATCATGACAAAATATCTAAAACTAATGATTCAAAAAAGAAAAATATGAAAACACCATTTAATGTGAAAGTGTCGCTGGAGAACAAGAAAAGAAGTGGGGTGCCACAGGGTAGTGAACTGCTATTAATTTCATTTTCAATGTTTAGCACTATTTGCCTTTTAAACTGTATACATATATCATTTTGATAAAAATTTAAAAATTAAAATGTAAGATTATAAACATTTAAAAGACTAACCTTACTTTTCTCATAAGAAAGGGACCTTCTTGCTACTAAATTATATACATTTTAGTATGATAGAAGCAGAAGTCCTCCAGATCGGGAGAATTATTCCTGAAACTACTCTGTCCTCCTTGGGTTGTTTTAAACAAATGCCCATAGAAAGAAAGGTGATAGCATTTATGTCATAAATTATGAAATAACTGAGAATGGCAGAATAGTGTTTTACTTAAAGTAACTGCCTTAATTAAATAAGATCATATGAAAAAACAAGTGATTAAGGGCTTGTCTGGGAATCTCATAAACACTTAAGTATATTATCCACCTGGGAAAATGAGTTGGGATGGGAAAGAAGAGAGGCAACTGGTATGAAGTCACTGTTCATTCTGTGCCAAGTAATATGCTAGGGGCTCTACATCGTTATCTCATTTGATCCTTAACTGAGTTGGAGGTGCTAAATAATTTGTTAAGGTCACACAACTCCTAAACCATAGGTAGGTTGTAAAATGATGAAAATGAACTATTGTAAAGTTTAAATAGTACCCAATTGTAAGCAAATAACTTATTTATAAGAATTTCATTCATTTAAAAAATATTTTAATGTTGCTAAAACCCAAATACTCATGTCCAAATTTAAACAACTTGTTTGGTTTCATTAGAATCAATTCAAATCCTTACTTACTTGAATGCGGCAAGAGGACTGGAGCAAAGATGCTATTGCTGCCTATTGGAATGAGAAAAATTAATTTGAAAAGAAAGGTAATATGTATGGTTTTATTTTTAAAATATTTTTGCATAAAATAACAAATATAATAACACAAAGAGTACAGAATTTTATCCTCTATTGACATGTTAGTCTTAAAAGAAATGAACCTGGAATGTTGCCTTTGTAGCTGGCATGTTTTTCCTTTCTTAGCATAAGTAGTTCCCTATCACAGTTTTTTTTAAGTTTCCTTCATAAAACTTATCTGTGTGTTCTCTTATTCTCTATCGCTCCCTATGGAGCTGTAGTGGGGCCCAAAAGGTACTAAATATATCTTTGTTTAATGAATTAGAAAATACTATGCATAAACAATGCATAAATGATGCTTTAGTCCCCTGTGTTAATTATTATTTTCACATTTAAATGCCACTTTCCACACTAGCATAGTGTGCAAAGGATTCTATGGTTCCCTAATCAAAATGATGAGAAGAATTATCTGAAACATAACATTCCTCTTTTTATGGTTTACATCGTAAATGATTTACATCAAATACATACCACAGGAACTGTTGAGATCCACATCTAAAAACACACTAAGGTCTGAAGAAGCAGATACTGGTGGAGTAGATGGTGTATTTGGAGAGGTTGGTGCTGACACAGTTGATTCAAGATCAGTTTCAGCAATCCGACTAAAGCTTATTTTATATGGTTCTCTTTCTAACGGCATTGGATGACCTCGTAAAGTGCCTGAGGTAGAGCCATGTCGGCCTGTATTCGGCCGTATTCCAGGAGATTTTAAAGAGAAAGTTGATTTCCTAGGCTAGGAAAAGCAAACATAACTACCATTACTAATGTGCACATACTTTATTTTTGTGGCTTAACTCTACCTTATTAATTCTTAGCATATTGTTAAAAGAGTACAATAAAATCCCAATCTGCAAAACAGCCTGTAATATTCTAGTAGAATACTTGGGGATTTGATTGGCTTAATTTTAAGAGGGACCTGAATACAAGTAAACCTCTTTTCATTCTGCAGAAATAAAATTCTTGAAACTCTGTGTGAAAACTTGTTCCTCCCCAAACACTTAAACCTAAATTTCTTCAAATCATTGATATCAATTTTACATGTATTTACTGTAGACATAATACATGCAATATATGTTAGGTGCATCAGGAAAAAAAAAAAAAAAAAAAAAGAGCATTTTTTTTCTTTCTAACAGTAAATGACCAACCTCCATTAACAGCACTTTCAAGTTTTTGGAGAAAATGGTCTCTCACCCTCCACCCCCCTTTTTAAACTCTCACAGTAGTAACCTAATGAAAAAACATGGACTCAGATTTAGATAACTTGAGTTAAAATCTCAAGTGTGCTGATATCTAGCTTCGCAGCCTTAAAAAATTTATTTAATAACTTCGAGCCTCAGTTTCTATGTTTGTAAAATGAGAATAAGATCTATATCATACAACTCTTGTGGAGATAACATGAAACTATCCAGCTTACTGCTTGGCCCAATGTAGGTATGTTGTAAGTATTTTTAAAGGTTTTATTATTTTTTATTATTTATTTGAGAGACAGAGAGTGTGAGAGATCATGAGCAGAGGGGAAGGGCAAAGGGAGAAGCAGACTCCCTCCTCCTCAGCAGGGAGCCTGATACAGAACTCAATCCCAGGACCCTGGGATCATGACCCTCATGAGCTGAGGCAGACGCTTAACCACCTGAGCCACCCAGGCATCTTTATAGGTGTTTTTCATTCCTTCCACATCTTGCTTTCTGTTCAACTACTTAGAATTGGTCTTCTACTACTTCTGTTGCCACTGGAAACCCAAGAATAACTAGGACCTGTAGCAGCAAATTTTAGTGTGAAGTTCATTCTAGTGGCAACCACAGACTATGGCGCTCTAATGATAGGCCAGGCCAGAAGAACCATGATACATACACTTGCTTACTCCTTTTCCTGGTCTTTTCATTTCCTATTCCATTCCCTGGTCATTTACAGCTCTCATTTTCTGAGAACATTCCCTCTTATACCAGGAAGGCTTAAAAGCTGACAGATAAATAAATCCTACTAAGATAAAGGTTAATCCAGATTTTATCAAAAAGCTAACATTGCTTCCTATAGTACCTACCACTTTAGAAATAGTATAGTACTGCAAAACAAAGGACTGAAAAAGTTATTTGAATAAATCAGAATTTTAATAGTAATACGTTATTAAACAATGAAGATAATATTGTTTTAACACACAATTTTTCCAAAATTGTACTGAACTTACAAATCGAGGTGGCTGTTTGCAGTTTCGGGGCTCAATTTCTAGTGACTTGTTGAACAAATAATCTGTAAACTCCTTTTCAGAAGCATTTCCCATGGGGTTAAGGTTTTCAAAGAATCTCTGGAATTAAACAAATTTTCCTAAGTATATGTTTTAGATCTTACTGGAATATGTATTTCAGCAGTTTAAAACAAAAAAAAAAATATATTAACAAGTTAAAGGACTGTAATATCTGAGAGTTCATAAGAATTGTTGATTCTAATCTCTCTACTTTCAAATAAAATTGTACAATTTCTATGGGAGTTGTATATTCTAGTCTTCATTTTCTATTAAAAAGATGGACAGATTTTCATTTGTTACCATCTTAATGGTTCAATATCCCTCAATATTATCCCTAGTCATTATAGCAAGATGATTATCACCAGTAAACTTATCAAAAGTGTTGATAGTTTAACAGAATTATGGTTATAATTCACAATGAGACTTTTTTAAAAAAAAGATTTTATTTTTAAGTAATTTTTACACCCAACGTAGGGCTCGAACTTACAACCCTGAGATCAAGAGTCACATGTTCCATCAACTGAGAAAGCCAAGTGTCCACAATGACACTTTTTTTTTTGACACTTTTGATAATCAGAAAAAAAACAGAGATAAGCTGGATTAAGTTCTAGTCAGAAGTAATTTCGAGAACAATTATAAATCTATCTGTGATAGCCTCTAGTAAAATAACCCTTCTGTTTCAAGAAAAAGAAATTTTCTAACCTTGTATTTAAGTTTTTAGATTGAAAATTTAGATGATTTAGCAAAGGATAAAAAGTAATATAAATAGTAATCTCACCAACCAGAGATCTGTTACCATTTTACTCTTACAGAGTATCATTCCAATGTTTCTACTGTGTGAATATATGTATATATACAAATATTCGTTTTGTTTTTTCTTTTATTTTGCAAAATTGGGCCCACACCAGTTGTTTTTTAACCTTTTTTTAGTTTATGTTCAATATTTTCCCATGTGGTTTACTTATTTTACAAATACAAACTTTAGCTCTACAGTCTTTAATCATATGGATTTTCCAGAATTTATTTCACCAATCTCCACAGTGGTGCTTTCTAATTCTTTGTATTACAATAATAATTATATTTATTAACTTCTAGTGCATAAATTTTTCTGTACATTTTGATGATTTCCTCAGAAAAATTCTTTAGAAGCAAATTATTGGATTTAACTTTATTTAATTTTGAAGAGGTTCATAAGTATATATAAAAATAAGTACTGGGTTTTCACTTTAACGGTGGGCAAAATGAGCTATAGATTTTCTGATAAAAAATTCTCCCACTTTTCAGGCATTCTGCCAATGTCAAGAAAATTGTATTAGCTCTTTAACATTGAAACAACTTGTTCTTATATTCAAGTTAGCTGTTCATATTAAATCATATGAGCCAAGAGTAATTTAAAGACTTACAAAGTTCTAATAGCAGTGTTCTTGATTTTCTCATCCTTTACTTTTTAATACAATTCATTAGCTTGATTAACTATGGCCTGATAAGTGAATGTCCCCATACCTCCATAAAGAATGCTTTAAATGATGGCGGAAGTCTAGACCAGATCATAAAAACCTAATGGAGTTACTGAGATATGAATGTTAAAAGTACTATTTCAAAAATAAATAAATAAATAAATAAATAAATAAATAAATAAATAAAGTGCTATTTCAAATATACCCATCTATAATTTAACATGATTTTTCTGGGAAAATATATTATAAACTCCGCATCACAGAGGGTTGGCCCCATGATGAGGGAAGAGAATGACATATAGGACGACCAGCAGCTTGTCACCATTTTCTTTAGAGTAGGTAACTGTCTACATTTTCATCATGGTACACTTTAGGTCATTCTTTCTTAGGGCTTTAGAGTATTTTGTTTTAAACTGGGAACAAAGAATAGTTACCATCTTACAATTTAGGAGGGTGAGAGTCAGAGTGGCCATTTTCACTTACTATGCCTGACCTGCAGACTAAGTCTGAAAGTTGAGCACAATTTTTAATGTGACAGGTGAACTGATAAGTTATATGTTCTGAATTTCAAATAAGTATAACACAATTCACTTGACATACATAGTATCATAATTTACTATGATTTTGAAGGTATCCGACATTTTATAGTACCACAGAATCAATGTTATAAACTATTGCTCAAAATAGAATATCAGGTAGAGTGTTTAAAAAGAAATCATTTTTTGCTCTATCAAACTGACCTCCTCCTCTATTTAAACCCAGTTTTCTTATGAAGAAATTAATTATTTAATATTAGATTGGCACATGTAAAATATCTAAAATGGGTATCAACCAATGACAGTACTAGCAGTGGATTTTCTTTTTACTACATGGACAGAGAGTTTCATTCCATTTCATCATTCATTTTTTGAATCATCATTCAGTTTTATTATTGAAAGTATTACTTGAACCAGATGCATGAAGAAGCAATGCTCTCAAGAAAAAGTACCTAATAATATGTATTTTTTAAGATATTATTTTTAAGTAATCTCTACACCCAACATGGGGCTCAAACTTACAACCCTGAGATCAAGAGTTATCTGCTCTACTGAATGAGCCAGCCAGGTACCCCAGCACCTAGAAATATTCATAACTGTAGATTATTAGCACAGAATACCTAATATTTACCACTTCTATCTAATGATTAATTATTAACTTACTATATTATTTTTATAGTAAAATAAGTAGCATAATGTGTGGTTATGATATTTCTTACAGATTGCAGAGGATTTTAAGATAAGCAAAGAAAATATTTACCCTCATTTCTGGTTCTATCCGTAAACAGTAAGGTTGATTCTGATACTGCTGAATTTCTCCAGTAATTTCAGCTACTTTCCTCCTCTTACTGAAATTGATTAAATCTTTCCCTTTCTTTTTTAAAAAATCATTATTCCCTTCTTCAGTTTTCAGAATATTTGTTAAATATATTCCTAGTAAAAAAGAGTATTTGAAGAAAAGTTATAAAATTTGTTACTTAATCAATCATTTGAAAAAACAATTGATCTACTAAAGTTGAAAGACATCCTATAATCCAGCAATTCTACCCCTATAATGTTGGTAAGACTCTGATAGGCTTATTAATTAATTTTACATTAGGAATTTTTTAACATGTAAAGAATTTAAAATAAAAAGAAAATTAGGGTTTAGGAAAGGCTTAATTTATTCCTTAGACTAACAGCTTAATATAACAGGAAGGATTCATTCACAAAATCGGTGTTAAATCTGTTCTAACCATTTTAATATTTGATTATAAATATTTAATGCCAATGAACTTAAATAATGATCAATAAATTAATTTTAAACCAATTCTGGTGATAAGATTATAGATCTATAAACTAATTCTGTTTTTCCAAAGCCCACCATTTAGATAGAAAAAGAATTATTCCTCACTCTGGGACAGTAAGAAAGTTTTTAGCTCCTTTCTCATACATAATTATGGATTCATTTAAATCAATGGCTCAACTGGGGGCAATTTTGTCCCCTAAGGACTATTTGTGATCGTCTGGAGACATTTTTTATTAACACAGCCAGTGCTGCTCTTTGTGTGCGTGCATGTATGTGTGTGTGTGTATACACAGGCATGCATGTTTGAACGTTCAAAATTCCTATGTTGAAATCCTAATGCCCAATGTGGTATTAGAGATGGGACCTTTGGGAGGTGCTTGAATCCTGAGAGTAGAGCCCTCATGAATGGGATTAGTACTCTTCTAGAAAGACCTCACAGAGCTCCTTACAACAACACTTTAATTATCATAACCTCTATTTTAAAGATAAGGAAATAGAGACCTTAAAGTTTTATTTATCAATATAAACAGCTAATAAAAGTAGATATGTTCAGATATAAAAATCACGACAATTTGCTTTTAAAGGCTGGTCTCTTTTGGCTACAACAAACTATCTCAAAATATAAATATAAATCCATATTCAGTAACTTACCAAAAAAAGGCACACAAGGTGGATTGATTGACTTAAGTTTTACTAGGTATTTTTTAAAGTGATCTTGACTTAATTCCACAGCTTCATCCAAAATTCTCCTTTTTCTTTCCTGCAATGCCTTTAAAATATATAAATTGAGTGTAATTTGTTTTTTACAATTCAATCATATTTTATGAACACAAAGCTTGGAATTTTATAAAATTTTGCACGTATCCAAAAAACAATTTTTATTTTTAAACTTTTTTTTTTTTTAATTTTTATTTATTTATGATAGTCACACACAGAGAGAGAGAGAGAGAGGCAGAGACACAGGCAGAGGGAGAAGCAGGCTCCATGCACCGGGAGCCCGACGTGGGATTCGATCCCGGGTCTCCAGGATCACGCCCTGGGCCAAAGGCAGGCGCCAAACCACTGCGCCACCCAGGGATCCCCCAAAAAACAATTTTTAAAATTAAAGATGAGAAGTATTTCTTCCAGCACCTGCCTGAAATAATTTCTCATATCTATAAATATAAAACTAAAAACTTAGTTTTTTCTAATATAAATTAGAAGATTAAGCAATAAAAAATTCTTCCTTAGGACCTTATTAGTTATAAATCTGATTAGCCAGCATTTCAAATTACAGTTTATAGGAGAGGATAGAATCCTGAAGCATTCAAATATTTTTCTACTGAGAGGCCTTTTGGGGATAAGTGTAAGGTTTTGGTGAGGAGGAGATGGCTGGGGGAGGGAGAGAAAATTGAACAAAAGTTTAGTAAACCAAGTAAGCAAAGATATTTCTTTTATATTTCATTGTTACATTTTTTTGTTACAAATTAATTATTTTTAACTTGGTAAGTACATACAGATACACACACACACACACACACACACACACAGGCACACACAAATCCACAGCAAGCATTACACTTAATGGAAAACTGTCCACTGTATTTCCTTTAACTTAAGGAAAAAGCAAAAGTGATTACATCCTAACTTCTATTCAGTATTCTACATCAGTCCTAACACGGCATGAATGAGAAAAATAAAGAAAATGAAAGAAAAATTGTCAGTATTCACAGAGGATATAATAGTCTGTGAAAAAAAAAATCTACATATGGAGTGCTAATGAAAGAATTTAGCACTGTTGCTGGATATAAACCGACCAACAGGCAAAAAATCAACTGTATTTCTAGGTATCATCATCAATAAAGATAAAACAAGATCTTAAAAAATATTCTAATATAAATCTAACCAAAGAGGTAGAAGATCATCAAGAAAACCGTAACACTCTATTAAATGAATAAACAAATGGAAAGATATACATGTTCATGGTTTGGAAGACTCACTGTAAAATTGTCAGTTGTTCACCAGCTGAACCAATACAATTTATAAAACCAAAGCAATTTCTATCAAACTTTCAATAAATATATGGAAGCAACTGGCTAACCATATGGAACAAAATATGAAATTAGACTCCAACCTCACCCCATGCTCAAAACTTATTTCAGTTGAAGACTGAATGTGAAAGACAAAACATTAAGATAATAGAGGAAAACTGGTTAAACAAGGCACCAAAAAGCACAATATACAAGATAAATAAATTTGACTACTTTAAGAACTCTTGGTTCATCAAAAGACAGAAAAAAAGGTGAAAAGGGAAGTTTCAATCTGGGAAGAGGTATTTACAACACACATAACTGAAAAAGGATTGAAATCCAGTACGTAGGAGAACTCATACAGATTCAAAAGAAAAACTCAACAATCAAAAAGTCAAAAAATTTCCATAAGAAGAAATACAAAGAGCCAATAAACATTTAAAAAGAGGTTCAAACTCAGTGAAAATCAGGGGTTTATGTATCAAAACCACAAGATTGGAAAACGAAAAGAACTGACAAGATCAAGTCCTGGTGAGAATGTAAAATAACTAGAAGTCATACATTTCTGGTGGGAGTATAAACTGGTAAAATTATTTGAGGAAACAATCTGGCATTATCTAGCCATAACCTATTACGCAGTAATTCTACTTCTAGGTAAATAACTTAGAGAATTTTGTGCAATAGGATACACCTAGAAATGTTTGTGGTACTATTACTGATAATAGCCCCATACTGGAAATAATCCAAATGGCCATTAACAAACAAACAAATAAAATAAAATTTTAGTAAATTTATTCCTATAATATGATACAGCTATAAAAAAGAATGAACTATAGCAGTAAGAAACAACCTGGATGAATTTTAGGAAGATAATAATGTTGAGTGAAAAAAGTCTTTGAAGAATTATATTCATATATAATTAAGAAACATGCAAAATGAAAGAGTACATTGTTTAGAGATATAAATAAGTAAAACTATAGAAAAAAATAACAAAATTCAGAAAGGTAACTGAAGGAGTGAGGATGGAGATGGAATTGGGAGGAGTTCTTAAACTGGATACCAGGTATATCCAGTTCTTTGTATTTTTATCCTTTCTGCCTTATATATATTTTATAAATATTGTTCTGTACCCAATATTTTATGAAACTAAAACTTAACCTCTCAAAATAGAGATGCCTGGGTGGCTCAGTGGTTGAGCATCTGCCTTTGGCTCAGGGCGTGATCCTGGTGTCCAGGATTGAGTCCCACATTGAGCTCCCTGTGAGGAGCCTGCTTCTCCCTCTGCCTATGTCTCTGCCTCTCTCTCTCTCTGTGTCTCTCATGAATAAATAACCTCTCAAAATAAATACACTACTTTAGAATTTTCAAAATCAGAATTAAAATTATTAATCTGTTAAATAGATTAGTGTTTGGCAATATTCCACTATTAATATTCTTCATATATAAAAAGTTCATACAAATCAATAAAATGCAAACACCCAAATAGAAAAATACATATATAAAAACAGTTTGCCCTCCACTCTCTTCTGATCATAATCCATCAAAAGAACTAATGTTAAGAAAAGAGTATCTTTCCATACTCTTCTCAATGCTCATGCAATTCCACTAGCATGCTTAGGGTTTTTTCTGTTTTTATGTTATATAAAAACAAAATCATATTATATTCATTATTCTAAAGGCTTTTTATGGCTTTCTCCCTAAAATATCACAAATATTATTTTAAACAATACACACAGATGCTATTCGTTTTTTTTTAGCTGAACAATATTCTACACTATAGATGTAGAACAACATATTCAGTCATCCTATTCAAGGACATACAGGTTGTTTCTTGTTTTCTACTACTACAATTAAAACTGTAGAAACTACATCTTTGTACATTAACTTTACAGTCTGGCACTTTTATTTCTGGGCCCAGGAGTATGTGTATTTTGACCTTAACATATATGTTCTGTATCTTCTAAATTTTCTATAACAAATGCTAAACATATACTATTTTGTAATTTAAAAAACTTTTTTAATTTTAGAAAGATTTCTCTCCATTTACTCTTTGACTTTACACTAAAAGGTGATTAAGTTCTATATTTATATCTAAAATGTTTGTCATTTATCTGAAATAATCAGTGTGCCATTGGAAAAATCCATTTGGAACTTTATAACATTTAGGTAAACATACTAAACAGAGTCACAAGCCCCATATTCTTTGATGAATTCTAGGCACACTAGCGTATACTAAGGTATTTAAGGGAATAAGATGATTTGTAAAGGATTTAGTCAAAAGATTACTGGTAGAAGCAATTTCTTTTACCATCAATTGTATCTCCCCCAAAAAAGATGAAATATTTAAGCCTAAAACTTACCTCAAAAGTATGGTCTAGTCTGTACACTGATACTGAATTTACTGCACTGACTATCTCCAATACACCATTGAAATTATTCAAATCTTGAAAAACTTGCAGAATTTCTATAATTCTGCTTAGTATTGCCACCCGTTCTTCAAAATTTTCTGCTTCCACAATGCACCTAACCAAAGAAAAAAAAATTTCATGGCTTAAAAAGCAATTTCCTCACCTCACATAAAAAAGAAACATATTTTTAGCCAGAATTTAAGCTTATAGATGACTGAGAATTATGATTATTAAGAAGTAGTAAGACACAATAAGTAAACACTTACTTTTCAAACCAAAGGGTGAGATTCGTGGTATGGCGAATCATTTTTAATAAATTTGGAGAATTTATTTCTTTATCTTCTTTGGTCCATACACTCCCTACAAGTTCAGAAGGTTGGACTTTCCTGTGGAATAAAAAAAAAATCATGCAACTTAACCTACAAAGGATTAGCATGAAAATTATTTAAAGATCTCTTAACACTGAGTAAGACAAAGATAGCCCAAAAGATAAATGGACAAACACATGAACAGGTTTAAATCACAGAGGACTTGACTCAAATAGTCACATAAACATGAAATAATAGTTTCTCTCTTATTCAGGGAAGAGAACATTAAACCACAATAAAATCCCATTTTATTCCTGTCAGACTAATGAAAGTCTAATAGTACCAAATGGGTAAAGATGGACATCCAACACTGATGTACAAGTAAAGACTGATACAGCCATTCTGTAAGGCAATGTAGCAATATCTCATAATACTGTAGATATACATATTAGATCACCCCACCCTTCTATCTAGACACATACTCTGGAGACACCAGGTTACAAGAAAACATTTCTAAGTATATTCAGTTAAGCAGTCATTATTTCCAACAGTGAAAAAAATCACAACCTAGAAGCTCATCATCACGAGATTGGATAGAATATGGAGCATTTATTTTATTTTTTTTTTAATTTTTTTTTAATTTTTTATTTATTTATGATAGTCACACACACAGAGAGAGAGAAAGAGAGGGGCAGAGACACAGGCAGAGGGAGAAGCAGGCTCCATGACCGGGAGCCCGACGTGGGATTCGATCCCGGGTCTCCAGGATCGCGCCCTGGGCCAAAGGCAGGCACCAAACCACTGCGCCACCCAGGGATCCCTGGAGCATTTATATAATAGAATACCACACAGTAATTAAAATAAGCAAACCATACTTATATTCATCAACTTGATCAAATGCCAGAAACAATTTTAGTGCAAAACATGTTGCTGACTGATACATAAATATCAACTGTTTTAAAATCTCCAAAACAGTGTTATATATTATTTACCAATGTATGTATGTGTATAAAGACAAACATAGGAATAATAAACACCAAATACAGTGTAGTGGTTATTGGAAGAAAGTAGAATAAAATTGGGAAGAATTAGTCAGGATTTCAATTGTATTTGTAAGGCTTTTGCTGTTCATGGGCCCTCATTATATAATTTTCTACATTAAAAAAAATACCTGAATTACTCAATAAAAAATTGAGAAGAATAGATTAAATTACTGTATATAGTGAGCTAGGATACCTAATTTAAAAAATCTACCAGTGGCATACCCATCAATATCCTATAGACTTTGGCTATTAATTAAAAAAAAGTTTTTAATCAGTAGATTCAAATACAGTTTTGCTAACAGTTTTTAAAATAAGTTTTCTTAGGTGATTCTATGGTTTCACCAGAAATTTAGTTTATAAACCAATGTCAATGTTTTACATGTTACTCTTCTTCCATAATACATATATCACTTAACAAAGGTATATTCAAGATTCTTGAAAATAGAGCAGCAAATGAACATTAACGGTCTACCTGTAGAGATCAGATTCCAAAAGTGTCAGCTGACGTGCAATTTCTATTGGATGCAGTGTCATGAGATCAAATGTTTCAAACTGTCCTGGTCTGCTGATATGCCATTCAATTGGTGGAGGTGGACTTTCAAAGGTAATATTATGGCTTATTCCATTTGCCTGAGCTTGTTTCTTCCTCTTGATGATCTTAGCAATTGACTCTACCCATTTCTTCATAGCTTTTCCTAGATAAGAACACAAACAAAAATACCTTTTAGTTGACAGACATAATGGCAAAACTTTGTATTAATATTTAACAATTATCAACTCATGACCAATTTTTGTTTCACCTAACCCCACTCATGTTCTCCTTCTACTCTCTAAATTATTTTGAAAGAAATATAAATTTGGCTCAGTTGGAAGAGCATTCAACTCTTGATCTTGGAGTTGTGAATTTAAGCCTCATGTTGGGTACATAGAATACTTAAAATAAATAGTTAAACTTGAAACAAATGTCCTATTATTTCATTCATATTTAAGCATGTATCTAAAAATTAAAGACTTTTTTTTTAATTTAAAGACTTTTTAAAATGGCAATAACATTATCATACATATAAATGACAATAACTTCTTAATATCATCAAATATATAATTAGTGCTTAGATTTCCCTGACTCCTTCATAAATGTTTTCTAACAGTTGGTCTGTTTGAAATAGGGTCTAAAGAAGATCTACAAATTGCAGTCAATGTCTCAAGTCTTTTTTAATCTATAGGTTCTCCTTTTCTCTCTCATTTTTGCTCGCAATTTACTTGTTAAAATGGAATCATTTGCCTTGTGTTATTTCTCAAGTCTGAATTTTTCCAATTCTGTCCCTGTGGTATCATTTGCATTGCTTCTTGGTCTCCTATTTTTTCTCTAAATCAGACACACACAGACATATTCTGATTCAGGATCAATTTTTTGACATGAACACCTATAAGAATATAGGTATTCAACAGCAGGCATATAATGTCCAGTCGCTTCTTTATAATAGTACTAGGGAGTTGAAAAATATTGATATTCTAATTCCATCATTCCTTCTTCATTTATTAGTTAAAATACATTTATAAAAAGAAACATCCCTCAGGGTGCCTGAGCAGCTCAGTTGGTTAAGCAGCCAACTCTTGATTTCCGCACAAGTCATGATCTTAGGGTCCTGAGATTGAGCCCCACAGGGCTCTGCACTCAGTGAGGAGTCCACTTCAGGATTCTCTTTCTCCCTCTGCCCCCCCTCCACTTGCTCACTCTCTCTCTAAAATAAATAAAAAGGTTTTTTTTTTTTTTTTCCATTTTAAGATTACTTATTTATTTATTCATGAGAGACACAGAGAGAGAGAGAGAGAGGGAGAGACATAGGCAGGGGGAGAAGCAGGCTCCCTGCAGGGAGCCGGATGCAGGACTTGATCCCAGGACCAACCCTGAGCCAAAGGCAGATGCTCAACCACTGAGCCATCCAGGTGCCCTATAAATAAATAAGTCTTAAAGAAAAAAAAAAAAAGAAACTTTTCTTCACCAACTATTTAGTTATTGCGGAGGTATAACCTATTCAAGAAAGGCCTTTAAAAAAAAAAAAAAGAAAAAAGAAAAAAAAAAGGCCTTTAGACATTAACATAACCATTTACTTGTGTTATCCTAATACGTGTGTATTTTAGAAGTTTCTTAAATCATATATAGTCTAGCACCTTCATTAAGAACATAATGCAAAAAAAAATAGTAAAAAAAAAAAAGTACCATAAACAATTTTAAGGCAAACATGATAAAAATATATCTTAAACATCTCAAAGTTGAAGCAAAGAGATCACATTCTCTATTTTAAGCAAAATTCCCCCTAAGTAAGAAAACAGTAGGATGAGATAAGCTAGGCTTAAAGTATTCTTTTTTTTTTTTTTTTTTAATAGTAAGCTCCACACTGGGCTTAAAATATTCTTTTTTTTTTTTTAAAATATTCTTAATTAGTGTTTTATCCTGTCAGATAAATTTTCTTGATTCAATATACATTTGTTTAAAGGTTCATGGTCTAGAGTTTCATTTCATTACTGTGCTCTAAAATTTTAGGTAGGAAACTCCTACTTTTTAGTAGCTAAAAATATACTGAAAACTTTTATGAGAAGTAAATATTATTATTTTTAAAGATTTTACTTATTGGGATGCCTGGGGGCTCAGTGGTTGAGCATCTGCCTTTGGCTCAGGGCGTGATCCTAGAGTGCTGGGATTGAGACCCGATATTGAGGCCCACATCGGGCTCCCTGCATGGAGCCTGCTTCTCCCTCTGTCTATGTTTCTGCCTCTCTCTCTCTGTCATGAATAAATAAATAAAATCTTAAAATAACTTTTTTTAGTGTATTAAGTTTATTAAAGAAGACTTATGACTTCTTTTAAAGAAAGATTCTCCTAAAAAACTTGAAAAGGCAAGGTTCTAAGACTTCAGGTGGTTATAACATATATGAGCTCCTTAGAGTCTGTAAACTATACTGAATGTTATTATAGTTGTTTAAAAATAAAAAAGTTTAGCTTCTTAAAAGTCACAAAAATTTAAAAATAAACTCATTTGCAACATAAGGTTCAATCAAACCTTTAAATAATATACCTCTTACACTTGAAATGAAGGATTCTAGTCTTTCAAGCAACTCCAAATCCCTTTCAAAGTCATAAAAGTGGTGTTCAACCCAGTGCCGAAATACATTTAAGATCCTGAGAAAATGGAAAGAAACACATTTCAGTGAAACCTAAGCATTCAGTTATACTTCTTTTACTTCTCTAATACTATGGTGACAACTTTATATACAAGGGCGAATATAACACTCAGAGACTCCAATCTGTATTTAATTAAAACCTAA
Organism: Canis aureus; assembly: GCF_053574225.1. Lineage (NCBI taxonomy): Eukaryota > Metazoa > Chordata > Mammalia > Carnivora > Canidae > Canis > Canis aureus. Next base: position 30,012,380 of record NC_135619.1, read on the forward strand.
GTGTTTCAATGATGTGAAACAGATCCTGACTAATTTACCATTTAAAAATTATATTTTAAAAATACTTATAAGCATAAAAATTGTGGTCTCTTTATTTAATTACTCCCTAATGTATAGGAAAAGTAACTTTTTTGTACATATATAAAAATTCATACTTTGTATACTACAAAAGCTATTTTTAAATTCTTAAATTGAAAAAGATTTTTTTAAAAGTTGAAAACAGAGCTACTCTGTGGCCCAGCAATTGCACTCCTGGGCATTTACCCAAAAAATATAAATGTAATAATCCAAAACAGCACCTGCACCTCAATGCTTATAGCAGCAATGTCCACAATAGCCAAACTATGGAAGGAGCCCAGATGTCCATTGACAGATGAACGGATAAAGAAGACACACACATACACACATACACACATACAAAATGGCATATTACTCAGCCATCAAAAAAAATGGTATCTTGCCATTTGGAATGACACAGATGGAACTAGAGGATATAATGCTAAGTGAAATAAGTCAATCAGAGAAAGACAATTATCATATGATTTCACTCATATGAATTTAAGAAACAAAACAGAGGATTATGGGGGAAAAGAGGAAAAAAATAAAGACAAAATCATAGAGGGAGCCAAACTATAAGAAACTCTTAATTATAGGAAACAAACTTAGGGTCACTGGAGGGGAGAGGGGTAAGGGGATGGGGTAACTGGGTGATGGACAATAAGGAGGGCATGTGATGTCATGAGCACTGGGTGTTATATAAGACTGATGAGTCCCTGACCTCTACCTCAGAAACCAATAATACATTATATGTTAATTAATTGAATTTAAACAACAAAAAAAGGAAAAAAAAAGATAAAGCAAAAGCAAAAATAAAGATCTATATTGAGGGCAGCCCGGGTGGCTCAGTGGTTTAGTGTCGCCTTCAACTCAGGGCGTGATAGTAGAGACCCAGGATCGAGTCCCACGTCAGGCTCCCTGCATAGAGCCTGCTTCTCCCTCTGCCTGTGTCTCTGCCTCTCTCTCTCTCTCTCTCTTTCTGTGTCTCTCATGAATAAATAAAATCTTTAAAATATATGTATAAATTGATATATTTTTCACATAAAATGGAAAACAAAGATTAGTGTATTTGTTCCTAAATTCAAGTGCTATCATCAAATTTCTGTTATCTACAGTTATTCACATGCTCCTATTTTATTTCAAAAGACAAAAATAGTTCTCACAGAGCTATTTTGTTCTGCAGTACCCTCAAGGTGATAACTTATAACCTTGCAAGTGGAGATTTAATCAATCTGTACAAAGATAACATTCTACTATCCATCCCATTAAAGTAAATTAATTACATTAATTTTTTTTCATTATTTTAATAAATGACTATTTCTAGGTTAGCTTCCCCACCATCACTCCCAGTTGACATTAGCTTTTCTCCCAGGCTAAATACTGCAAGAATTTAAAATACTTTAAATTCCCTATCTCTGTCATGCTATCTATAATAAAACAGCCTTAAATCACTGTGTCCCTGGCACATTTGATGGCTTAGAAAATATTTCAAGATATCACAAAATTGTTAACTTCTAGTTTACACTTAGGCCAGTTTAAATAACTCTGGGGCCATTTTCTCTCCTTCCTAGTTTCTACAGCATCTAATGGAATTTAAAAATTACTGTTATGTAAAAGAAAAAAAAACCCTCATAATCAGATTCCATCAAAATTAAAAACTTCCATTTATCAAAAGACATTGTTAAGAAAATGTAAATAGACAAGCCACAGACTGGGAGAAAATATTTACAAAACTTTTTATCTGACAAAAGGCTGGCATCCAGTTCTATTCAACATACTCCTAACAACTCAATAATAAAAAGAAAAATAACTCAACAAAAAATAGGCTGAAGATTTTAACAAATTCTTCACAAAATAAGTATGAATAGCCAGTAAGAGACTATAAAAACTTCCTAACATCATTAGTCATAATAAAAAATACAAATTACAACAACATAGAGATACCACTATACCCCCACCAGTTTAGCTAAAGTATAAAGACTGATATCACAACATGTTGGTGAGGATATGAAACAACTGGAACTCTGATTCACTGGTGGTGAAAGTGTAATATAGTACAACTACTTTGGAAAAAAGATTTGGCAGTTTATTTTAAAACCAAAAATACAAATACTCAAAAAACTCAGTCATGTGAAAAAGGCATTTGAAAATATACATTCACAAAAGACTTGTAAAATAAAGCTCATAGCAGCTTTATTCATAGTAATAAAAAACTGAAAAGAACCCAGATGCCCTTCAGTGGGGAAAAAAAAGGTGGTATATTCATATTGCTACCTTAGGAATAAAATAGAACAAACAACTGATATAAGCAAAAACATGCTCAGAAGCATGATGAGTGGGAGGCCTACGTGGCTTAGTGGTTGAGCGTCTGCCTTTGACTCAACTTGGGATCCCTAGGGTCCTGGAATTGAATCCCACATCAGGCCTACTTCTTCCTCTGCCTCTCTGTGTCTCTCATGAATAAATAAAAAAATAAAATCTTAAAAGAAAAAAAAAGCATGATGAGTGAAAAAAGTCAGACACAAAAGGGTATATGAAAGAATCCATTTACATTAAGTTCTAAAACAGGTAAAACTAATCTATGGAGGAAGATGAGTACTGCTTTGGGCAATGAGGACAAAAACTGATTAGAATGGGCATGAGGAAACTTTCTGAGGTGATAGTAACATTTTATATCTTGAAAGGAGTTTAAATTATAGAGATGTGTGCATTTGTTAAAATTCAAAGCACACAGTGTTTTACTATGTACATATTTTAAGACAAAAGAATAAATACTGTGCTGTTAATGATATCCAAATTGAAGTATTTAAGGAGAAGTGCACTTTGAAATACATCCCTAAAATTAGACAATTAATGGACCAGCAGAAGAATAATAAAAGAATATATATGTAATAAAATAAATAGAGCAAAATGTTAACAGTCGATATAGGCGGTCTACTGTAAAATCCTCCCGAATTTGCTTTAGGTTAAAGATTTCATAATACAATGTTAGAAAATGTTAAAATCATTATAAAAATTACTATCATTGCTAAAAATCTTTCAATGCTTACAAGACTGCTTTAACAACTTTAAGTCCATCTTCAATTCCACCTCATTCCATATAGTTAATCTCATCTATTACTTGCAACACAATGTCTTCATTTCTGTTGAGTCAATTTCCTTACCAAATTCCTCTGCACACTATTCTTATTTCTGCTTTCTTGCCTTTGCTCATACTATTTCTCATGATCTTGAATACGTATAGTCACTTTCTGCCCACCTAAGTCCTATATACCCTTTACAGACACTCTCGTATTTCACCTCTTCCAAGATGCTTTCTCTAATTATTATAGCTTAATCTTAGCTATTCCTGAAATTTTACAGGGATGTATTTTTTTAAGCCACTTAAACATTTAAGGTAGAATAATACACAACTGTTTCATGTATCCCTTTTCCACAATATAATCATAATATCATGGTGGTAAAGATGATATTTCATGTTATTTCTATACTGAGAACACAACAAGTGCTTAGAAATAAATAAAGAACATAGGTGACTAAGAGTTTAAGATTATATTTTGCCCCATATAGCAACTTTATAAATTTGTGCCTTATGTCAAGAGGTAATGAATTTGTGGGGCACCTGGGTATCTCAGCTGGTTAAGTATTGTACTCTTGATTTCAGCTCAGGTCATGATCTCAGGGTTACTGGAATGAGCCCTGGATTGGGCTCCCCAGTCAGCATGGAGTCTGTTTATCTCCGCACCTTCCCCCTTGTGCATGTGCTCTCTAATAAATAAATAAATAAATAAATCTTTTTTAAAAAAGTTTAATCTGGGTGTAGGGGAGTATAAATGCATTGTAGCTAGTACAAAAAAAATTACTTCTGGGATTCCCTGGGTGGCTCAGTGGTTTAGCGCCTGCCTTTGGCCCAGATTGTGATCCTGGAGTCTTGGGATCGAGTCCCACATTGGGCTCCCTGCATGGAGTCTCTGCCTCTCTCTCTGTGTCTCTCATGAATAAATAAATAAAATCTTTAAAAAAATTATTCCATTATTGCTGATGGGTAAATAAGATTTTTTTTATTAAAAAAATTTTTTTAAATATCATCTTCTTATACAAAGAAAGACATGTTAAAAGTTTTGGCTGGGAAACATATCATTAATATGACAGAACTCTATCATTCCACTAAAAACTGCATTTATTTGTGGCAATTATCCTGGAAAATAAATAACATATTCAGTTCCAAAGCTGCAATTTATTAATCAAGGTACCTTCATATTCAGATGAAATATGAAAGAAAAAATATTAGATCATGTACAATTAGGGACTATAAAGAAGGCTAATGAAAGGAGCCTCCAATTTTCAATGCCCCGTGGTAAGAAAAAAAAACCACTGACTTAGAGGAAGTCAGAAAGATTATGGCTTTGAATCCTGTTCTGCTAATCACTCTGTGATGACCTATCTCAAATTACATTATCTTGCTAAGTTTCAATTTCCTCATATATAAAGTAGTAATTGTACTGTCAGTATGAGATAAAAACAATAAAAGCACTTAGGCATTCCTAACAACTAGCAGCTGTTATTATCAAATACAATTTTAGGAATTACTGGTTTTTTAGATGAATTAATAATTTTTGTGGGAGAACAGTGGGGAAAGAGCTAAAAATGCCATAAATATTATAAACTAAAAAAGTCCAGGATTACTAGATGATCACAAAGGGGGGAGGGACAAGGTTGACAGTAGGCACATGCATATGAAATTTACAATTTTTACTTAATAGGTATCCTGGTCAATAAGCATAATATATCACATGCCAGAGGTATCTGATGCAAATAACACGGTATATTTTATTTTACTTTTTTAAAGATTTTATTTATTTATTTGAGAGAGAGAGAGAGAGAGAGCGCGCGCAAAGCAGACACCTCACTGAGCAGGGAGCTCAATGCAGGGCTTGATCCCAGGACTCTGAGATCATGACCTGAGCCGAGGGAGACATTTAACCGACTGAACCAGCCAGGCGCCCCTAACACAGTATATTTTAATAATTAAATTTCTTCAGGAATTTAAGGGTAGCTTCCCATAGAACTTTGGAAGTTAGGGGCACCTGGGTGGCTCAGTGGTTGAACGTTTGCATTTGGCTCAGGTCATGATCTCAGGGTCCTGGGATTGAGTCTCACATCAGGCTCCCTGTGGGAAGCCTGCTGCTCCCTCTGCATATGTCTCTGCCTCTCTCTCTCCGTGTCTCTCATGAATAAATAAAATCTTAAAAAAAAAAAAAAAGAACTTTGGAAGTTTAACTATTATGAAGTATAACAATACCTATATCTGAATTAAGAGGTAATAACTTATGAGTTAACTATATTTCAAAAACTGAATGGTCATAAAAATATAACATTCAGGCCAAACCTAAGTTGTACTGGTTGGACATATTCCTTGCGAAACCTTTTAAGGTCTGCACTGATTGGCTGTTCGCCTTTCTCTACAGCCAATTTATCTGCTTCAGTAGGTTCCGGCTCTGGGATTTCAAATCTAAGAAGAAAAGAAGGAAAGTGAGAGAAACTTTTTGTTGTTCATACACAAATGAAAAGGATTTCAAATATAACAAAAAAAATTATATTAAGCAACCATCTTTCCTACCACTTATGTGAAAGTACAATTACTGATAAACTTCCCTTTAAAGTGTTACTTATATAGGAAATTGCCTTCTATCTATACAGTAGGAAGATTCAATATTCTTACTTTTATGAAAAATTGTTTAATAACTAGCACTGAGCAATATAGAAAAGGTCAATGGAAAAGACCTATAGAAAAAAAAATCTGTTTTCTATAAATCCCTAATATTTATTTTCTTAAAATGAAAATAAACTTCTTTAAATGAATATAAATGAATTTTAAACAATAAAGGACATAAAGTGGATAAGTTAATAATCAAAGCTTAAAAAAAAAAATGAAACCTTGCCCAATTATAGGAAAAATAGCTAAAATATAAGTCTAAGAAGTATGCTTCCCTTATTTTGGACATGGAAATACAACTAAGTAGATCTTCATAGCACATTACAGTAATTCAGTCTGGTGAACTTTAATTCATAATACAACATAATGATACAGGTCAAGATAAAATTCTGGTATTAAGTTTTTAAATGTGAACCAAAAATTACTTTGGAGCCCAGATGCTATCTAAAAAAGAAAAATTCAAAACTTAATTTTTAAAAACTAATCATAATAAAAGGAACTGTTAATTTTTTTAGGTATAATAATGAGATTGTGATTGTGTTTTTAATAAGAATACTTATCTTTTGGAAATACAAATGAAAATATTTACAGATGAAATATGTTGTCTAGGATTTACTTCAAAATAGTCCCAGGGTTAGGGTGTTGAAGACAGTGGGGAAACAGCTGAAACATGGATTGATAATTACTGAAGTTGGATGATGGTTTACTATACTCTTCTATGTTTTGAAAGTTTCCTTAATAAAAAGTCTGTTTAAAAGTGACAAGTAAAAAAGTCTCTTTTAAGGAAATAGTTTTATTGAAGAGAACAGTAATACTATTAATTTAATGCCAAGTAAATTATGTTCAAAAACTAGTTGAGTACATACTAGTACCCACCACTTTGCAAGGAACAAAATAGTTAACTTTTTATGAAACGTTAATGTAAGTAAAGTAAATATTTTTCTTACCGTTCAATCAGTAAGCTTAGCAATTCCTGTGGTTTACAAAATGAACGGTATGTAGTAAGAAAAGTACGAACAAAATTGGGATCTGAAAAGAGAGTATAAAACAAGTTGTATGTTCAATTTATTCAGTTTCTTTAATTCAAAGTAGCATATTTTGGAGGCCTTCCTTCCTTTTTCTCTTTATTCTGGTTCCTCCCACCAGAGCCTTCCCGTCAATCATTGTATTACTTGATTAAAGCGGATTGTTTTCTGATTCAAGATTCATACAATTTTTAATGAATATTTACTAATTAATGAAGTCAACAATATTATAGTGACATTTAATTACTTATTTATTCCTTTTGATTCTACAGAATTCTTTTTGTATTTCAGAGGCAATCCATTTTTTCTGTGCCTCAAGCATTTTTGAACAACCCTGAGAAGGTTTTTAGATTCTCAGCCCTAGGTAAGTAAGCACTTGGAATGAGTTTCACATACCTGCATACATATGATATGTTAATCTTTCAATTAATTTCACCACAGTTCCTCCTTTAATAATGGGAATTCCACTTCTACTTTGCAAGTTGTCTTCAAAAACAATGTTTTCCTCAGAGTCTTTTACCACAAAACGATATACTTCAGGACTTGGTAATCTCAATGGTTGCTCATTTTCTTCTTTCAATAACACTGAATCTAGCATTCGATCTAGTGTACTACGATAGTGAAGAGAAATAAGTGCGGCCATCCAATTATTTTTCTCTTCAGCCGATTTAGCAGCAAATATTATGCTGTTTTCATCTTTGGATATCAACTCAAAAGCGTGTTTGCACTCACAAGTATCTTCTTTATCACATATCTGTGTCTTCCTCATGATAAATTTTTCTTTTAATCTGTATTCTGCATTACTGTAACCTGGAAGGCGTGACTGGCTATGATTGGGCTTACAGCTAATCATTAAGCCATCAAAGAGAAAAATATGTCGTTCATGTTTAGCACCAATTCGTGTCAATGGACCTTCCATAATGAATTCATTACAACACTGTCCAATATCTTTGCCTTCCCACCCATCTATGTTTTTCTGAATTTCATTCATTTTTTTAATAGCTAGATGCTTGCTTCTTAATTGACGATTATAAAAAGGGCAAACAGGATCCCTAAAAAAAAAAAAAGATAAATTTAGCTTTTTCAATGACTGAGCAACCCAAATTTCTTTAAGTGTAAACCACCTCAAATCAAGTGAGAAAATATTAAATAACCAAACACTAGATTTTGCACATAGCATTTACTATCTTCTACTAACTTTGCCACAACTGATACATGTGTCAATTTCATTATTGTGAAAGAGAAGTACTAGAGAAACTCTGCATTTCATTCCAAATGCCATACTAACTAAAATTACAAAGAATCCTAAATTTCTTATATAACATGTACAAAACTATTAGTTATATCTTTTAAAATTTTATTAAATATATCTTAACAATAAGACAGTGCCAATTTTCTGCAACTAAGAGACCAAAAGAAAAATGTAAAACAAAAGTATAACTCTGAAGAATGCAAGTATAACTACAATAATAAATGAAGTATGCAGAAACATTCATATTTTCAACAGTTTGGAATTACCCAGGTCGGCGTCTAGGTGAATACTGCTTATAAATTCGGTCCATGCTACCCTGGAGATTCATAAGAGCTGTAATAGCTTGGTTCAAACATTCTCTGTCTTCCTGCTCTTCACTACATGCTTTCAATTGCTAAGAAAAACAAACAAAAATTAAACCTGTATTGTTCAATTCTTTTCCTTTTTTGTAGTTAGAGGAAACAGCAACAACTATTATAAACTCAAAATTTAAATATACTTAATAAAACCAGCAATAATTTTATTTAATTATGTATAACTGATCTTTCAAAACCAACTCTCTTTCTACATACGTAAATATAATACAAATATAGATCACTACTGCCAGAACAATAAAGAAAAAAAGCAACTGTGAAAACCATTTGGACATTTTCCAGATATATAGAAATAGTTTAAAATAGCAAAACATGAAGCTTACAAGTTGCTTTTGTTAGTAACTATAAGATAAACACAGAAATTATTTCATATTCTCTAATGATTAAGTTCTTAAGTTTCAGAAATGCCTAAAAGCCTCCATATCTGTTATACAATATAACCAAGTATGCTAACTTTAGCACCCAATCCATTATAAACTTTTCTGCAAATAGCATCTGTGAAATTCAGCTGATATTTTTTACAACATAAAATTCAACCATTGTAGTAAATAACAAGAAACCATGAAAGTTAATGTTCTCTCATCAGCTCTTAGAAATAAGGCTTATAAATTACATTATTAATTCTAACAACTCTGGTTTTACTGGATTTATCCAAAGGTTTCTCTTGTATCTTACTCTCAACGTGAAAGAAAATTTACCTTATAATAAGTAATTTAGATTGGATGATGCTCCAATGTTTCAATTTGTTAGAAGTTAACAGTGGAGCATCACAGAGATATTACATACAGATTACATAGATACAATATAAATACATTCATGCAAGAATATGGAAAACCTACAACCACTTATTTCTGAAAATTTTTTACCTTCTGAAAATTGTTAAAAACTTAAATTTCATGATTTTAAACTACCTTACTAGAAATTTTGTGATAAAATTTTCTTATATTCCAAGAACAGTCTGAAAACCATTCAGCAATGATTCCCTTTCCTCAGCAAGTAATTGAATAAATACTGTTTGAGTTCTAGCTCCATTACCTTTTTTTTATAAAAGATTTTATTTATTCATGAGAGACGGGGGGGGGGGGGGAGGAGGAGGGAGAGAGGGAGAGAGAGAGAGAGAGAGAGAGAGAGAGAGAGAGGCAGAGACATATGCATAGGGAGAAGCAGACTCCATGCAGGAAGCCTGATGCAGGCGGGACTCGATCCCAGGACTCCAGGATTATGCCCTGGGCAGAAGGCAAGCGCTAAACTACTGAGCCACCCAGGGATCCCCCGCTCCATTGCCTTTTTTAAAAAATTATTTTTTAGTAATCTGTACACACAACATGGAGCTCAATCCCACAACCCTGAGATCAAGAGTAGCATGTTTTTCTAACTGAACATAAGGTCTTATAGGTCCATTATCTTTCATTTATATGTCCTAGAAATTATTTTCTAGACTACAGAGCACCTGATATTTTTTGATATACATGCAGAAGTCTTGCTATCAAAAGATCAGCAATATAAACAATTAAGGTGACTCTCATTAGAAATAAAACCTTAATCTATAGATTAAGAAATAAAAGGATGAAAGGAAAAGAGGCAAAATACCAAAAGAAGTTTGGAAAAGGATCAGTGGTCATTCTGCCTTCAAATTACTAGCAAAATCATTTCTTTTGCTAAAGATTTCTTACAGAAAGATTCTTCTCAGCTCTATTCTACAATATTCCTTACAAACATGGATACTGATGATATAAAATGCTTAATTATAGGTTTTTTCTTACTAGTTTTGTTGATCCAAATTTCAAATTATCTCTAGTAAGATCCTCTCATCTATCAAAATGAGGACTTTTTTTTTTCTTTTCTTTTTGAGAGCGAGCGAGAGGGCATGCAGGGAGCCAGGGTGGGAGGGAGAGGGAGACAAAGAATCTTTTAAACAGGCTCCATGTCCAGCATGGAGCCTGACACAAAGCTTAATCTCACAACCCTGAGATCATGACCTGAGCTAATATCGAGAGTCGGATACTTAACCGACTGAGCCACCCAGGCTGCTCTCTGATAGGTGCTTTTTTATTTAGTTATATGAGGATACTAAATTTCTATGGTCTACTTGGTCTTAAGGCTGCTCAAACTCTTACATATAAATGGCCATGTTATTCCCAAATATCCATGTAAAGGCTGTCAAGGAGTGGGGGGAAAAAAAGGATATTTAAAGGATATTTCAGGATATTTAAAACAAGATTTCCTAGTAATAGAAGTATATAAAGCAGTGGTTCTGCCATAATCTTAGCCCACTAATTTGCTAAATGTTTTCTGAATTTTAATAAACACCAGATAAATAAATATTCAAGCTAATTGTCTACAGACACTTAAAATAATGTATTCAAAGCATCTTATATTAACATAGAAATTACCATACTGAACTACTTGCAAATAAGTCATGCTCTTTCATATCCCTGTGGCTTTCTACATATCTGCCTCTGGTTCTCTTTCTACCCAATGAATTAGCCTCTATGATAACTCAAATGCATCCTCTCTATAAAACTCTTCCCTTTTCTCTCCCTTCCCTTTTTCTTTTGAACTAATATCAAATTTTTACAAAAGCTATGAAAATACAAATAATTTCTGCATACCACTAGTCACCAATTTTTAACATTTTGCTACATATGCTTCATTATTCTGTGAGTGTATGTGTACCATTTTTTCTCCTGAGCTATTTGAAAGTAAAGACTTTCGGTATTCTCAGTCTTTGCTGAGGAAGGATAACAACTGCTAAATAGTTTTGAGATTGTTTTTGGAATATGAGGAAAACTCAAGTGATATACAAATTACTCTCAAAGAGATAGTATAATTTCCCTTCACTCCTTTAGTACGTCAGTAGTGTGGTCTTAGAACAAAGATACTCTTTAATGGTATAGGGATCAACTTGAAGAGATTTAACATTTATGAAGCTCTATTGTCATCTAATTTTGTGCATATCCAATTTTGTCAAATGTCCCAATAATGTCCTTTAGAGTAGTTTTCTCTCCAATACAGGATACAGACATGTTTTTATTGGCTCTCTTTTTTCCAGTTTTATTAAGATATAATTAACTGACATATAGCAGTACATAAATTTACAGTGCACAATATAATGATCTGATTTACATATGTTGTGATTTATTTTCTTTTAATCTACAATAGTTCCTCAGCATTTGTCTTTCATTGCTCCCAAACGTAAATAACATACACAACAGAATAGCAGGATAAATCCCTATATACCCAATACCCATATTAATTTTTTTCTTACTTCCTTTGACAGAGTTACTCTTGCCTCAATGATTCCATTGTACTACTTCTTAGACACTCACTACACGTATTTGTTGTAATTATTTAATATGCATCTTCTCCTCTAAGCCATGAACTCTTTATAGTCTGGTATAGGTTTTATTCATTTTTAGTATAGTAAAATGTAAAACCTGCACATGGTAGGTACCTAAAGGTAATTAGAATGAATGATGGTTGTATAAATATTCACAACTTTGTTAAGTGTTTAAACAAGTAACAATAAACATTTATAGAGTTTTTACTCTGTGCATGTTCTTGTATGCATTACCCTATTAAATCTTAGTTACAACTCTATAAAATAGGTACTATTATTAGATGAAGAAACCAAGGCACAGAGAGGTTAGGTAATTTACCCAAGATGAACAGCAGAATCTGTATTCAAACCCAGAAATTCTAACTCCACAGTCCATATGTTTTGCCACACACTACACTGCCTCTCTACCATGAAACCAGGTAATTAAGCAAAATACTGGTCTATGCCTAAATCTGGTGACCATGAGTAGAAGGGGACCCCTTCAATGTTCAAATACACTGGATAATTAAGCAGTTTAAGAAATAAAATGAAGTTGGTGTGCTTCAGGAAAGAGGTCAGAGAATAAATGCCCTTTCAATATACACCTAAATAAGCAATAAAGTGGAAGTGATCTTGCAATAGGTGTAGTACCTTATGAACTTGACTGAAGAATATATTCCTTGCTTACCTGATAATCATTCTCCTTATCTGTCTATAAGTATATCCTGCCCAAGATTTTATACTTCGTGTAAGTTTTTTCTTAACTCTGCAAGACTTCTTGAAATACTTACCATGCTTCTCTTGAATTGCTATAAAATGCTGTATCTACTGTGGATGTCTGTGTGCCTAAAGGTAAATTATAATAAATTATAAATTTGTTTCTAATTCATTACTATGGTAGTAGAGTCTGGATGTGAAATAACACATGTGCTTAAATAAAGCTCTCTCTACATTTTCATAAAAATAGCATTTTAGTAATTTGGTGGCAAATTCATCTCATTAAAACCTATCACTTTTCTTTATGTGCCACTAAAAAAAATGCATTATTATTCCTCAGGACATCCTTGAATGATTGTCAGCCCTGAAAGAGTATTTATTATGTAACAAAATACTTCTTATAGTCTTTTTCAATAGCCAGAACATTAATTTCAATAGGGACTATGACAACCTTTTAAAAAAAGATTTATTTATTTGAGAGAGAGCAGGGGGAGGGGGAGAGACAGAATCCCAAGGAGACTCCCCACTGAGCATGAAGTCTAATGCCAGCCTCAAGCCCACGGCCCATGAGATCATGACCTGAGCTTAACCTTAAGAATCAAGCTCTCAGGGCATAAGGTGCCTCATTGGTTGAGCGTCTGCCTTTGGCTTGGGTAGTGATCCCGGGGTCCTGGAACTGAGTCCTGCATTTGGCTCCCTGGAGAGAGCCTGCTTCTCCGCATATGTCTGTGCCTCTCTCTCTCACGAAAAAATAAATAAAATCTTAAAAAAAAAAAAAAAAAATCAAGCTCTTAACGTTATAATACACTCATAGGAACAAAACAGTGACAAAGCAAATGTTACATAATCTCAATTAGTGAATCCAGGTGTAGGCAGCACACTACACTATTTTAATAACTTTTCTCTATGGTTCTCAAAGTAAAAGGTAAAAGTATTACATAAAGAAACTCAACTGTCTCATATTGAAATACTGGCTTATCCTTTCCAATGAACCTCTTTAGAATTATTAATAGGTTTTCCTGTTAGGCTTTAAATTAAGAAGGATTAGGTTCTTTTGAGAAGACAATTTTTATTCTATTCATGACTAAATTTCCAAGGAATGACCAGAGTTAAAGAATATTACTTGAGAAGTGCCTGGGTAGCTCTGACAGTTAAGCAACAGACTCTCAGTTTCAGCACAAGTCATGATCTCAGAGTCCTGGGACTGAGCCTGTGTCGGGCTCCACATTCAGTGGGCATTCTGCTTGAGATTCTTTTCTCAGCACTTCCCACCACACACTGTCTCAAATAAATAAATAAATCTTAAAAAAAAAAGAGTTACTAGGCCTTGAATATGTCAATTCTCAACTGAGAGACCAGATATATTCTTATCAACAGAAGGATAAATATAGAATATGGTGGAATTTAAATGTAATAAGTATATTATAAAGTCACTTATGAATCAGGAAATGAATTGATTTTTTCTTGTTCCTCTTATATAAGGATTAAATATACATTAAGAAAAAAATCTATAATTTATCTGAGGAAGAAACACAAAATGAAAGTACTTTGTGATCAGCCTCAGAAGGATTAAATTTGAGGAATGCTTGGTGGTACAGTCGATTGAGTACCCAACTCTTAGTCGTGATCTCGCAGTAGTGGGATCAAGTCCCTTAGCTGGGCTCTGAGCACTTAGCGTGGAGTCTGTTTGAGTTTCTCTTTCCCTCTGCCCCATCCCCCTTGTTCACTTTCATTCTCTCTCTAAACTAAACAAATAAATCTTTTAAAAAGGGATAAATTTGAAAAAAACAAAAAATATATTACCCATAAGATGAACTTTAAAGTATTGCTATGAATAACAATAATTCAACAATGTACTATAAAATAATTTCAAGCAAACTGCATGTAATATGCTATAATTTTTCATTATGTAGTAATTTTTCTACCTTGTTTATCATAAATTCTGGTTCTGGGAAATAAAACTTGAATAATATTTAAATGCTGTGTCCACAAGTAAATCCTTCTTGGTATATGACTGAACAAATACTTCAGATTAAAATAGGCTTAAACCTGCTCCAGGATTGTACTTTCTATTCCCTAAGGAATGTGGCAGCCTTAAATTACATTGGTCCAGCCTTCTTTCTTACGGTTCTTATCCAAAGTAAGCTTAACATGAAATGAAATTTCTTTTGGGTGAGTACTTGAGCCAAAGAATATCACAAAAAGGCAATCTACAGAAATGGAAGAAAATATTTACAACTGATATATATGACAATATATTTATACCCAGAATATATAAAATGATAAAACCTCACAAACAACCCCCCAACATAGCAAAGGACTTAAATAGATATTTTCCCCAGGAACTTACAAAATGATTAACAAGCACATGAAAAGATGCTCACCATCACTAATCATTAGAGAAATACAAAACAAAACCACAATGAAATCTAACTTTACATCCAGCAGGATGGCTACTTTCAAAAACCAAAAATACATAAAATAACAAGTGTTGATGAGGATATAGAGAAACTGGAATGCTTGTGCATTGTTGGTGGAGATGTCAATGGTGTAGTGCTATGGAAAAAAGTACAGTGTTTCCTCAAAAAATTAAAAATAGAATTACCATTTGATTCAGCAATTCCTGGGTACATATCCAAAAGAATTGAAAGCAGGTTCTCAAGGAGATATTTGTATACCCATATTCATAGCAGCATTATTTACAGCAGTCAAAAAGTAGAAGCAACCCAAATTGTTTAGTCACATTGCATGCATAACAATATATTTAACACTACTGAACAGTATACTTAAAACAGTTAAGATGTTAAGTTTCATGTTATATATATTTTACAACTACAAATAAATTAATATTTTAAAAAACCAATAGTATCACAGTCAGAACTAATTTAAGAGTAAAAAGTAGTTTCTCATCTTCCCATGTGATAATCCATTTAGTTTGTGTCTAGAATTAGTCCTTATTTCAGTATTTTTCAAACTGCAATGATGTCATAATCCATTAGAGGATCACAATTACTTTTTAAAAGAAAGAAATGGAATAGAATAAACAGTGGACATTGTATGAAATGGTAAGTAGCATTTCATGAAAGTTTTTATTCTGTGTATGTGCATATATACATATATGTATATATATACATATATATATGATGTTAAATGCATTTCTTACTATGAGTTATTCCCACTGTATAACATAAAGACTGAGTCCCATAGTACAATAAATGCTAATAACTGGACCACATTTTAGAATATTTAGGCTCTTCTGATCCCACTAATTGAATTGCATGCTTACCGAGAACCAGTTGTATATGTTCCCAAATATGTTTATGCAAGTTGGGCTTATATTGTAATTATGTAATTTAATTACTCATTATAGAAGTCAAAGAAATAGGAGTACAAAAAAAGATATTTATAGGGGTGCCTAGGTGGCTCAACTGGTTAAGCGACTGACTCGATTTCAGCTCAGGTCATGATCTCAGGGTCGTGAAACTGAGCTCTGCATGGGGGTCTACCCTTAGGTGTGGAGTCTGTTTGAGATTCTTTCTTCCCCCTCCCTCTGCCTCGGTCCCTGCTCATGCTCTCTTCTTAAACAAGATTAAAAAAAAAAAAAGATATTTATATGAAAACTCAAGTAATTTTAAAGGCAAGCTCCATTAAAAAGGTATAAGGAAGATACTATAAAAGATTTGGAAAAATTATAAAAACCTAGGTTTCTGCACTCAAATGGTTTTACAAACATCTTTACATTCATGTATCACCTAAAAAGAAATGGGAAACAGAAATCACAGAAGACAATTTTTGTGATGTAAGCAAGAAAGATTCATGTTCAAAGAAAAGATTTTACCCTAAGTCAACAGATTAGCACATAAATACATAAAAATGTCGATCTATAGGGGCTTTGTGTTTATTAAAATAAAGTGTATATTTTTTAATGATTATTTTTTAAGATTTATGTATTTTAGAGAGAACATGTGCATGTGAGGTGAGCAAGGGTCAGAAGGAAAAGGAGAGGGATTTCTTAAGCAGACTCTCCACTTAGTGCAGAGCCTGGAGTTCAATCCCATGACCCTGAAATCATGATGTGAGCCAAAATCAAGAGTGGTCCCTTAACCGACTGAGCCACCCAGTCACCTTGATTCTTTATTTTATTTTTTAAAAAGATTTTATTTCTTTAAGAAAGAGAGACAGAGTGTGAGCATTAATCAGAGGGTAAGGCAGAGGGAGAGGGAGAGGGAGAGGGAGAAGCAGGCTTCCTGCTCAGTGCAGGGAGCTTGACAGGGGGCTCAATCCCAGGATGTTGGGATCACAACCAGAGCCAAAGGCAGAGGCTTAATCAACTGAGCCACCCAGGTGCCTCATGATTCTTTAATTAGCTGACCAACTACTAGTCCCAATTATGATTAAGAGGACACAGAGTCCAGTATTTAATTGGTGGCGAAGTAGCTAAGGCCTCAGGATGAGTTAGGCTATCATAGTTAATGTCCTGATCTTAGATGCAGACATAGTAGTTTTAAGATCAACACTGAAGATTTTAAAACCGATCATCCAGACAGGGATAAAAATAAGCTTCAATTATAAAGTCAAACCAGGATTTTTAAATGTTGGCATAGATTTGAAGGCAATTATAAGACTAATAATAGGACTTACAATTAGACATCATCCTCAAAATTTTAGAAATCCTAACATACATCTGGGACAGCCAATGTATTATTCATATGAAGCCTACAATCATTTTTATGAGTTCTTTATGGATCCTTTAGTCTCCATAGATATTCAGAATCCAGTTGTTCACCTATTTGTGCTCAAAAGCTAGTGAGTTTCAGCGTCACACATTATGGGTAATAAGGCTTCAAAAAAATTATTGATAGCTATTCATTAGAAATCACCAAATGAATTCCTTACCTGCGTGCCTACAATATACAGAATTATCCTAACTTTAATATTATTACTAAAGAGTTAGATGAAAAAAGTCTGAATGAGTCGTCTAAAACCAACAACTTGGTATCCTAAAGGAGAGGTACAAAATACTCAGGTGGAAAGATGCCTAGCTTCTAAAAACCAATTTTAAAAGTTGTAGAAGAACGTTTTACTGAGCAAGATATTTTGAAATTATGGGGCATCCAGATGCCTCAGTCAGTTAAGCATCCAATTCTTGATTTCTGCTCAGATCATGATTACAGAGTTGTGAGACCAAGCACTAAGTCAGACTCCACACTCGGCATAGAATCTGCTTGTCCCTCTTCCTCTGCTCTTCCTCTCGCTTGCACTTGTGCTCTTTCTCTCAAAGAAAATCTTTACTAAATAAGTAAGTAAGTATAAAGGGTTCAAGTTTTACCATAATATTTTGTTACATGTTGCTTGGGTCCTTGCTAAGAGAGGAAGAATACTATACTGCATTGTTTAAAAAAAAAAAAAAGTCAGACTTAAAAGTGCTTTTCTTAATAAGTTAAAACAAGATGGAAATCTAGACCACTGCTATGCATAACAGTTATTAACTACTTACATAAAGAGTTAAAACAGTGTTGCCTCCAAAAATTAAAGAAAAAAGTAAACTCTATATTAATACTTTGAAATTCTACATTATGAAATGACAGATAAAGACATACTTTTCTCTATCTACTACTCTGAAATAATATGAAGAAAATACAGGCTTTTTTCCATGGAAAAGAAGGTAAACATTTGAATTACTTTATATTTATGAATAAAAAGCATTAAAAATAATATGACCAGATCAAAAACTAGTTCTTAAGTCTCATAAATCCAAGTACTTTTGGCTCAGGAAGCCTTCACCTTACCTTTAATAATTCAAAATAGTGCCAACAATGATAAACAGGCACTAGCATAAGGCGTGGAAGGACATAACGAACTGCCTCTTTAAAACCATCAGCAATGGACTGCAAAGCAAAAAGATGTAACTGTATATCACTGGTATCAAGAATATATAATAACAATGCCTAACAGAATAACTTAAAAATACATGATACAGACTTAACCAAAACTATAATGGAAAGCATGTTCTACATGAAAATTAAAGTGCCATAAAATGAAGGGCTTTTTCCTCCTTTAAGTTATTTGATAGGTATATACATTTCATTACTTCTTTTATACAGCCAAAATAACTTTCACAGTAGTCCTATACAACTTTTCCTCAAATGTTTTGGCTTCCCCATATCCTAAAAGAATTTTGACAGCTATGTAACCTCTTGTATATTTTTACATCATCATTTGAAACGTTTTAAGTTTAAATAGTTATGAAGGATGTATTTTGGGGGATGCTGTATATTGTAGATGTAATTTAAATATGTTTCACCAAACAATGATTAAACTTCAGATCTAGCTTATTTATTTTATGAAAAATGCCTGTCATAATTACATTGACAAAGCCAATTTTCACTGTCAAAATAGAGAGCTAGATCAGACAACTTCCACAGAAAGTCTAACTTCATTCTTAAACTCAAGTATACACATTAATGTCATAGCCTAAAGTATAGGAAGCATCTGGAAGAATCTATAACTGCTTCTAACATTGTACCCCCAGGTATGAGAACTTCACAAACCTACCCTCTCCTTCATTCCAATGTCCAATGAATGATGAGGTACTTTAAAAAAAAAATTTTACTCTTGTAACAATGATCTCACTTAATCCTTTGTTTCTCAAGACATAGATTTAGATATGATATGACATTTTAGCTACTAAGTTTTTATTTTTAACATAGTTACCCCACATCCTGCTTTTAAAAACTCTTTTGCTTTGCACTCAATGAACTCTCTCCTTCAAGAGCAAGTTTTTTGTTCCCCCTGGTTGGGACCCTATAGGTTTTTATACCTTGGATTAATGCATAATGGGAAATTCAATATGGCAAGGCATAATGTGTAAGAGAAGTTGGAAAAGAGAACGCAAAAACAAACACAAGGTAGAAAGCAGGCTAGAAACTGATTTCCTTAAAGAGCTGTCTGTGCCCTTATATGACCTGGAAAACCTTTGTGTGATATCTAGGGGTAGTTATATCCCAGTTTTCAAAACTAATCATCTATAGAATAAATGATTTTCTAGAATGTGTAAGAGATTTAAAAGTCATTCATATTGATTTTAAATGCCATTAACATTGACTTATTTAAACTAGTATTTCTCATCAGATAAATAGACACAACAGTAATATATAAGGAAAGACTGTCATATGATATTTCTTAAAAGTGAGGATTCTTTTAAGAATGGCAAACACTCACATAATCCTTATAAATTGTTAACTGAAGTTAAATTATAATTTGTTCAATGGGGGCACCTGGGTGACTCAGTTGGTTAAGTGTCTACCTTCAGCTTGGGTCATGATCCTGGAGTCCTGGGATTGAACCCCACATCAGCCTCTCGGCTCAGCAGGCTGTCTGCTTCTCCCTTTCCTGGTGCCCCTCCCCATCCCCACTCATGCTCTCTTTCTCTCTCAAATAAATAAATAAAATCTAAAAAAAAAGTTGCTCAATGGACTTGTTTCCATATGTCCAGTCATTTTCCTGAAGATTAATTTTTTTTTTTTAATTTTTATTTATTTATGATAGTCACAGAGAGAGAAAGAGAGGCAGAGACACAGGCAGAGAGAAGCAGGCTCCATGCACCGGGAGCCCGACGTGGGAATCGATCCTGGGTCTCCAGGATCGCGCCCTAGGCCAAAGGCAGGCACCAAACCACTGTGTCACCCAGGGATCCCTGAAGATTAATTTCTTTCATCATTTGATTAAAGATAGTGATGCGAATCCCTCTAGATATATTTTTGTATATTTTACATATAATACTTTAACTGGAACCAAGATGAAACTTTAAAATTAAGTCTACAAAGATCATTTATATTGTTAATTGGCACTGAAATGGCTATTAAAGTGTATTCTAAAATGCTAATGAGATGTGTATTTACAGTGTAAGAACTATAAATAAAACAAGTGAATGTTTGAGTATTTTAATATATGCTAAATGTGCTTAGTGTATTCTCATTTGATATTCACAAAAACTATAATCATCATCATTTCACAAATGAGCAAACTAAGTCTCTAAGGTTAAGTGACTTGCTCTGAAAAACATAATTACTGATTGGCCTGAAGCCAGAAGTTCTCACTCCAAAGCTCATTCTCAAAGTGTGCTATGTATCTTCTAAAGAAGTTTGTTTTATATATTTTTTTAATGAAGCATTATCTTCTTCACCTCACACTAAATGGATATTTTTAAAGTTAATATAGTACAAACGAGTTTGGCATGAAAAGGGTTTTTATCTAAGTCTTTAAATTTCACTAAATGCCTGGAACAATAGTTAAATAATTAGGTCCTATACATTCAAATCCCATATTAAGAATTTCTAATAAAATAGTAATCAAATAAGAAATGTTAGTGCTTTTAATGATTATGTGAAGATCTTATAGATACATTGTCCTATTTAATCAGGATTTACTTTATGGTTTATATGAATATATAAGATTTAGCTTAAGAAAATTATTCCTTCATTGATGTAAATTTTGAAAATTAGGTATAATTTTTATTCCAAGTTGACAAGTTATTGAGTAGAGTAGAAGACAATAATGGGAATTCACAGTAAAGAAGGCAGAAAGAAGACGGTAAGTTCAGCTTTGAACATGTTACACTTAAAAAAAAAAAAAAAAAGAACATGTTACACTTGAAATGCTTGTGGGATATTCAAGTGAATTAGTTCAAGGGGCAGCTAGTTATATGAAAGTATATATACACACACAGTGCTCATAAGAGAGTTAAGGCATGAAAATACAAACAGGAAGTCACCAGCATATATGCAATATCTAAAGCAGAATGTATGGATAAAGTTATCCAAGGAGAGTACAGAGGGGCAGAAAAGCAGGGGCTGATAATAGAAATTGGAGAAGACCTGCAATTAAGGAGACAAAGAAGAAACTAAAGAAGATGAAAATTAGGAGAAAGTACCATGAGAGCTAAAAGGACAAGCAGGGCATGAACAAATACCACAGGCATTAATATGAAATCGAAATATCCACTGGACTCGGCAGTTAAGTTTATTTGCAGGGGCAGTTTTTAATGTTATATCCTGATCAGAACACAGAAGGTTGCAGTTTGATAAAGAATGGTAGAAAGTAATATGAAGATAACTGGCTAAAAATGGAAAAAATGAAAGGGGGAAAGAGAGTGAAGAAAGTTTTTATTTATTTGCTTGTGTTAGGACAATCAAGACCATGTTCCTTTGCTATGGGAGAAAAGCCAGTTGAGATGCAGGAAGTTTCCACAGCAGTAAGTAGTTAAAGATAAATGCCAACATAACTTTTGGGTGTTAATGTAATTTTGTCTCTCCACTTTCTTTCATTTCATTTAACTGTATTACTGAACTAACTAACCTGCATAGTCCCCATTAATATATTTATCTCTTTTAAATTCCAGGCCTGGTAGAGAAGTCAATATGGATAGTAAATGAGGATATTCTCCACTCTTTATGATTTCTGTTCTAGCTCCTGAAATAGCTCTGCATATTGATCTCTATATCCCAGATCTAGAACGTGCCAGATTCTTTTAGCCAATTAGTATGTGCAATAATATTCTATAAAAGATTTCTACATTAAGGAATGACTGAAAGAACTCAAAAAAACAGAAGATAATCTAATACAAGCTTCAATGAACAGATTTTGAAGGACTGGAAAATTATTTCATCATGTGCTTTATGAAAGGATTCTAGAATTTACAATTCTAGATAAGATGGTGAGATATTTTAGTTGCTTTATTAAAAAAAAGGAACATTCAATTTGAGTTTACCTGAAAGTGTAGAGCCACTGCAGGTCTGGCCATCAGCTTACTGAAATGTTCATTAAATTTTGGAGAAAGAATGTCCTGTGATAATGTTTCATAAGGATCAAATGCTTGCTCCTATTTTTTTTAAAAAAGGAGAATATGTTAGGTTTAAAAGAACATATTTTCTACTAATATGGCAGATAACTTAATGGCAGATTTTTATTCAACTCCTCAACTAATTTCACAACTTTTTGTTCTCTACTTTCAGAAGGCAAACAATAAGTAGGAAATTTTTTAAAGTGTAAGTAATGACCTTCAGTGATAGATGACAAGGTCTTAAGGTTTTAAAATAGGTCACTGAATTTGTGGTCATAAGTTATCAAATTACTAAAATGCTTATGCACATTTACTCCCAGTAAATGAAGAGTATTTATTAGTAAAACAAGGTTTGAATTTGAAATTTCAACCTAGGTAAGCCTAGGTTGAAACGAGTTTACACTTAAGGTAATTTCAAAGGAAGCAAAATCTGGTACCACTGTTTTATCCACTCTACACTTTTCAAAATTAGAAAAAGCAAAGATTAATAAACATAAAATGATAATACAGAAATTTCCCATATTTCATAAATGTTTATATCTAAATAAATTCCTATTATTTGACAATAATCAATACCCCCAATGTTTAGTTACAACTAAGGGACTTGTTTCATCTTCGTATTTTAAAAATACATTGTTTTTCAGAAAATAACAAGTATTGGTGAAGAAATAGAGAAACTGAAATCCTCATCTACTGCCAGTGGGAATATAAAATGGTGTAGCCCTATGGAAAACAGTTTGGCAGCTAAACAAAAAATTGCCCCATGACCCAGCAATTCTACCACTGTATATATACCCCAAAGAATTGAAAACAGAGAGACTCAAGCAGATATTTGTATGCTAGTGTTCACTGCAGCATTATTCACAATAGCCATGTGTCCATCCACCAAATAAATGGATAAGCAAAATGTGATATAGATATATAGATATACAATGGAATATTATTCAGCCAAGGAAATGGATGGAGTTCTGATACATACTATGATGTATGAACCCTGAAAACATGTTAAGTAAAATAAGCAAAAACAAGAGAATACTGTTATGATTCCACTTATATCGAGTACCTAGAACCAGCAAATTCATATATAAAGAAAGTAGATTAGAAGTTACCAGGTGTTAGGGAGAGG